>NC_090307.1:19045552-19346302 GCF_039906515.1 Pseudorca crassidens
TTGTTTGGAGTCTCTGTCCACAACTCTTCATCTCCACTGTCCTCACCCTAATCCAGGGCTGTCAACTCTTCCTGGGACTATCAGTACCGTCTTCTAACTTGTCTACCTGCATTCATTCTAGCGTGTCTACCATCTTGCCTTCAACTCTAATGCTAATGTTTTCTTAATGCCAATCTAAGAAGGTCATGTCTTACTTAAATCCCTTCCCATTGCTCTTAAAATAAAGACAGACATTCTTCCTATGTCCCACAGGGCCTGGTACATCCTTACCCTGCTCACTGCTCTGGTACCACCTTACATCATGCTCCCTTTCTTCTGTGTTCTCTGGCTACTCCGGCCTTCTTTTCTCTTCTCAAATAGGACAAAGCCTTTGCATGTGCTGATGGCCCTGCCTGGGTCATTCCTCTCCCCAACTCTTTGTGTGGTTAATCATCACTCATTCTGCAGATCACAAATCCAATGCCATTTCCTCCAGGAAGCCTTCCTTGCTCCCTCAGACTAGTTCAACTCTCTATTTATATGGTCTCACAGCCTTGGTCATCTTGCCTCTACATAGTCTACTACAAATTATTTGATAACATCTCCTGCTGGGCTGTAAACTCCAAAAGAGAAGACATGTAAGCATCCTAAACCCCTGGCAAGAACTTCTGCACACAGTAGGCATGTAATAGCTGTTTACAAGATGAATAAATGAACCATACTGAATGTTGATTGAACTTCACCATGCTTTGCACAAATCAGCCTGTAACACTCACCCCTTCCTCTGATCTTCTGACACATTCATATAATTCACCTGGCATATTTCTTGTCTTTTTCTGGCCCTGGTATTCTCAGCATATTATTAATTAAGGTCAGGGGGCTCTATAATATTTCTGAATTCCCAGTGTCTAGCACAGTGCCACTGTGATGGTATGCAACTGACAAATTCTTATTCATTATAATAAGAGCTTAGTGCCATTACAGTTAATACAATTTTGCTAATTCAATTATTCCTCCAAGTAGTATACAACTCTTAAAGCTGCTCTTCTCAAGTAATTAAACGTTATAATTATCTAACACACTATTAGGCAATGCGAAGTTTCATGGCTGTTAGTCCATTATTTCCAGCTCTTTATATTTTAAATTAATGACATATTACAGTAATTTAAAGAAAAAACTTTTTAAATGCTTTACTTTGGCTGAAAATACAAATATCTTCAGAGGGTTTCAAATGGTTTAAATTACCCAGATGTGGTGACCATGCAGTGAAAGCTTAGAAAGGCCCCAAAGAATTCCCTAAGAATGATACATGAGCCAAGGACATGACATTCATCTTGGAGGTTCTTTCTCCCCCTGAACAAGTTTGATAAAATGCTTTTTCTTCCACTTTGACCTTAACACTTTGAAATCACTTATTTTACAAAAGCCCTGTGGTCCAAGATGATGGCAAGCGGAATAGTGACTTCTGTCTCATATTTCTATTGTGCATGGTTTATGACTTTGGTTTAAGGGAGTGCTTTTCCATAAAAGTTTTCAGATTCATTTCACTCCCACGCCTCTGTTGGCCTCCTCTGTACTTCCACGAACAACAGCTTTGTGCTTTCAAAGCTGGCATCAAGCACAGTCCTCTACCTCCACGGCCTTGTCCAATTGTTCCAGGAACCCAGTTTTACAGCAGCTGAACACATATGTGTACTTATCCAGGTTTCATGCTTCAGCAAACTCCTTATCTCTGCTATTTTTATGAATTGCATTGATTTTATTTTAGCGCCCAAGCACAGTAGTATCTTACATCTTACTTTAAGAAAGAGGTGTTCAAATATTTTCTAGTATTATATTTGTAATTTTTCTCTGCTAAGCCATCAGCCTTATTACAGCACGACTTACCTTGCAGACCTCCCTGAATTCAGCTTAACTTTCTTCCATCAGTTATTCTAATCTGGTATATCTAGGACGATGACAGCTAATGCTTTGCCAGAGAGCTATAAATATTGCCATGAATTTGTTTCCACTTGACATTCAGAGTGGCTCCACTGATAGTGTTCACAGGCCCTCTTGTCAACATACCAAATATATCAACAGGCCTGGTCATGAATTCTCAAGATATTTGTAAGATCATGAAAGTGTTTTCAAATCGAGAGGAACAAATATCTCATGAAACAAATATTCTTTTCCTGTAAGATCATTTTTATGTAAAATATAATACAGCCTCAAATTTTATGCTGTATATAACATTACATGGGAACTTTATGCATTTTAAAATTATTTACTACTAACTATAAATTTATAAAGAAAGATTTAGCATACTATTCCGTCCTCAGGTTTTTTTTAATCTGTTGGGTTGTGTCTATTTTTCTAAGGGATTATCCTCTGCCATCTTCTAACCTGGCATTTTAGTACATATGCACGATTTTCTCATAAAACTAGATGATGTCTGTGTATAAGCCTCACATACATACTTATTGTTGTCATTGGCTCGACATTTTGCAGACATTAAAAAAAAAGGTTCTTGATGCCTCTTGATCTAAACGCTTTATAGCTTGTTTCAAGGATGTGAAGTTTTGGTTAATTCTGGCCCAGGTAAGTATTTTCCACATCAACCTAGAGCATCCTCATACTTATCTCATAAAACCAAGCTGCCAAAACACGTTTTCCAATGACCATCAATACTTCATATTTAGCTAACAGGCATATCTAATATTTTAATTTTTCTAAGACTTTCCATTAATAGGGAAAGAGGGGAGTCCCAGTACATACCACATTTAAAAGTAAGTTACTTTATATTACTGAAAAAAGGTTATTAAAAATCATAGGTGCTGCTTCAATAAAAAGCAACTTTTTAAAGTTTTTAAAAATAGTTGAGTCTTTCAAATTTAGCCTGAAATGGGAAAGTGGAAATAAGAAAAGCAGGGATTTAACTGGAAGGTTCGTTGTTGTGATATTAGTGGCCACATCAGGTGCCAGGAAAGCGGTGCCTCTCCCTTCTTATGCCATCCAGCTCCTAGAGAAGTTTCACCATGCTCCCTCTGAATTCACTGGGCAAACTATCCAGCAATCCCACTTCTGGGTGTATATCCAGAAATGAAAACAGGATATCGAGAAGACATCTGCACTCCCATATTCATAGCAGTATTATTCACAACGGCCAAGATAGAGAATTAACCGAAGTATCCATCAATTGATGAGAGAATAAATATACAGCATATACATATATACACATATATATACTCAATGTAGTGTGTATATATATATACATACACACACACAATGTTGTGTATATATATATACACAATGTAACATATATATATGTACATACATACATACACACACACACACAGGAATATTATTCAGCCATGAGAAAGAAGAAAAGCCTGCTATTTGCGACAACATGATGGACCTTGAGGACATTACGCTAAGTGAGATAAGGTAGACAGAGGAAGACAACTACAGTATGATATCGCTTATATGTGGAATCTAAACAAGCCAAACACATAGAAACAGAGTAGAATGGTGGTTACCAGTGGTGGGGCAGGGGAGTAGAATTGGGGAGACGCTGTTAAAGGGTACAAATATGCAACCAGAAAATGAGTAAGTCCTAGGGATCTAATGCACAGCACAGTGATTACAGTCAACAATATATTATATACTTCAAATTTGCTAAGAGTCTTGATATTAAATGTCCTCATCACAAAAAAGAAATGACATGATAATGATATGACATGATAGAGGTGTTAGCTAATGCAATATTGGTAATCATATTGCAACATATAAATGGAAAAAATCAACACATTTATACCTCAAACTTACACAGCTTTATATGCCAATTATATCTCATTTTTTTTTAAAGAAAGAAAAGTCAAGGTCACCTATCACCACCAAGTCCTGAAACCAGGCAGTAATCTACCTTAGAAGTGATTCTCATGAAAAACCAGCAGCTTCAATGTCCTCTTGGAAGCCTTTCCTGACTCTCCTGGATACACTTGACCACTCCCTTCTTGTGTCACCACTGTACTGATATAAACCACTGTTGGGACATATATGACACCTTCCTTTGTGTATTTGTATACCTGTCTGTTCTCTCTACTGGACCATAAAGCCCATGATCCCAGGAATACTATGGCATTTCTCTCTAGCACTTCGCACAGTATCTACACACAGTCAAGGCCTAGGATGTTTGTTGACTAAATTCTTCTGGACATGGTCATAGAAAGAAAACACAGACTTTAGCACCAGCACACTCTGCAATTAACTGGGAAACAGAAGCCACAGAATGTAACAAGCTAGATTCATTCATTTTGAGCAAAAGCCTATAACCCAGATGAGGCAGGGCTGTAAAACAGATTTTTTAATAGCAAGAGTGACCTTGGAAGATCACTCCTTTCTGAGCCTTCACACTGTGATCACACTGATTAGCTAATCTTTGGCACCACAGAAAGGATCCTTTCTGTTGTTGTTGTTCAATCTTTTGTCAATATTCAGAAATTGTTGCCAGGTTATTTAAGAGTTTAGAGATTGTAATTCCATGTGAAATTTGGCTGTACAACCTGTGCTTCTCCCAGTCTATGTCCTTTGTATTGCCAAATGTGAAACAGTCAAAAAGTGCATTCCTTCATCATTTTCCTCTTACAAAAAGAAAACTGGAAAAATGTATTATTTGCTTTTAAGTGGAAAAACATTCCATTTTCCAGCGCCGGCACTTCAAGAAATATTTTAGCTCTCTTGTTGAAATTTTTAGAAGGGATCACGTTATCATACATTTTACACTCCTGGTCAAGCTGTCATCACTACCAATGCATTTCCGT
Source organism: Pseudorca crassidens (assembly GCF_039906515.1). NCBI lineage: Eukaryota > Metazoa > Chordata > Mammalia > Artiodactyla > Delphinidae > Pseudorca > Pseudorca crassidens. The sequence goes on from NC_090307.1 coordinate 19,050,334, forward strand.
AACTACCTACATATGTCCATTTCCTTGAGAAAGGAGAAGCAGAAAGATACTAACTCTCCTAGTGTTTCACGTGCCTTGGAATTTTTATAGGTCAAGTCTCAGATCGTCAGAAATGGAAGTATGGAAATTTTCTCTTGGAACACCAAACCTACATAAAATACTACCTTTAATGTAATCAACTTTTTTTTTTCAGAACCATAAATACTTCACCAACCTTTAAGCACCTTTTTTTTTCAACAGTACACATAGCATTTATGAACAAGAAATGAAGGTGAGATTGCTTCTAGATAAATTTAGCTTGGTAATAAGAAAAATATGATCTAATAGAGGAAACCTTTGGCTAAACTGAAGACAAAGAATGATACGGGAATTGGGAAACCTATAGCCACCCAGTCTTCCTTTAAATAGAGGCCTTGTAGAATACACTCTAGTTCATGTTCTAACAGAAACGTGAAACAGAAATCTACTTTTCCATCCCAACTGGATTTCTCCAACATGCCGCCTTCTCCCTAATGAGTTGGAATTATGTGCACCATAAAGCAGCCCAACACATCTGAAATGCTGACATTTCATTTTTAAATCAAACAAATACATCCACTGGGGAACAAGAGCATAAAGCGGGCTTTTGACAGAAATTAATGGGGGAGAGACTGAAATACTTTTCTCCGTCATAACGGAATCCACTGTTGAAAGCTGCCAGTCATCTTACCTGAATCTGAGATTATCTCCAGGACTATATTTGGTCGAAAGAATAGATCTTATGAAGGTGGAATGAGAAATCACATTTGGATGGACACATTTAAGAAAAAAAGGAAAAACACTTCTTTGCTTCTTTTTTTTTTTTTTTTTGCGGTATGCAGGCCTCTCACGTTGCGGAGCACAGGCTCCGGACGCGCAGGCTCAGCAGCCATGGCTCACGGGTCCAGCCGTTCCGCGGCATGTGGGATCCTCCCGGACCAGGGCACGAACCCATGTCCCCTGCATCGGCAGGCGGATTCTCAACCACTGCGCCACCAGGGAAGCCCTGCTTCTTTTTTTTAAAAAAAATTGTATGAATATAGAGTTCAAGGAAAAACTTTAATTTCATTGCAAAAACAAATGATAATGAAAGCAAATGAGCTCATATCATCAAAAAAATTTCTGCAAAAATAAATCAGAAAAGACATGTTTCAGGAAGTAAGATAAACTTACACTACTAGGACTAAAATCCTCCCAATAGTGAGGCAAATGTATTTTAAAAACAGGTTAATTGAAATATCTGTAATAGTAGTAACTGTAGGAGTTGTAGTTTAAATAGAAGCAGTAATATTAATGGAGATTAACATTTGTGTATCTGTATACAGATTACAATATTTTATAAGAATTTTACTATTCGATCCCCCAAACAATATTATGAAAATTAGCTTTCAGAAGACAGTATTTTATTCTCCAAAAAAGCAGACTTCAAATATAAAAAGCCATAATTTTAATGAAAACACTTATCTTTATGGCCAAAATTTCTAGAAATAATCTGTAGTAGTTTGTACAAAATGCTGGCTTTCCTGAATCGTTTCAAGACATCATTGAGTGAGGACTGGTCCTCAGATGAATAAGGTGGGATGTTTGACACCAATGTCGCAGACAGGTACTTAGAAAGATAAATGACACTATGATATGGTACCTGCTATAACAGAGATAGGAACAAAGTACTTGGAGAGCACAGAGGAGGGAGGAAATAATTCTGCCTAGGGCTGCGCTGAGCAGGGTACAACTGAGCTAGCAATTAACACCAATGAGGAATTCACAGGGTGAACGAGGCAAGAGGGCATCCAAGTCAGTGGGAACTCCATAGACAGTCATTGAGGACATAAAAGAGGGCCTTAGACTTACCATGTATCTTGAGCTCAAGGAATACCAGAAAATGAGGCTAGAAACATAGTAGGGAATAGATCAGGGGGTCTGCAAATTACAGTCCACAAAGGCCCAAGAGCTAAGAATAGTTTTTATATTTTTCAATGATCAAAAAACATCAAAAGGAAAATAATACTTCATGACATATGAACATATGAAATTTCAATTTCACTGTCCACATATAACGTTTCATTGGAACACAGGTCCGCTCATTCATTTACATCTTGTCTCTGGCTGCTATCACACTATCAACACCCAGAGTTGAGTGGTTGCAACAGAGACTGTGTGGCTTTCAAAGCCCAGAAAAAGTCTGCCAAGCCCTGAACCAGACATCATGAGGCTTTGCATGGAGTTAAAAATATGACACTTGCGCTCCCAAGGGAGGTGTGCTGAGGGGAGGGATGTGGGCGTCCTCGGCATAGAGATGACAGCAGAAGCCATGGGACCAGAGGAGACTGCCTAGGTTGAAACCCCGAGGAACTCTGACTGCTTCAGGGAAGACAGAAGCAGCTCTGGGGAAGAGAATGAAAAATATCAACCAGACAAGGGAGAAAGAATACAGTGGGAGTGGAGTCCCACATTTTTACACAAAAAAGTGTTTCACATCTCTTTGGTTACCCAAGTCAGACAGGTGCACCTCCTGAGTATCTCTCTGAGCCCAACTTCTCTCCATTCTCACTGTTAGTGTTCTCACTTCACAAGATTACTGTCACATGACTCTCATGTCCACCAGCCCATAGTCTCACCCATCCTAGTTGTCCATATTGATGCCAAACAGATCTTTTAAAAAACTGATGTCACTATATATAAAATAGACAACTAATAAGGACCTACTGTATAGCACAGGGAACTCTACTCAATACTCTGTTACAGCCTATATGGGAAAAGAATCTAAAAAAGAGTGGATATCTGTATATGTATAACTGATACACTTTGCTGTACACCTGAAACTAACACAACATTGTAAATCAACTATACTCCAATAAAAATTTTAAAAATTAGGGCTTCCCTGGGGGCGCAGTGGTTGAGAATCTGCCTGCTGATGCAGGGGACACAGGTTCCCTGGTCTGGGAAGATCCCAATGTCGTGGAGCAACTAATCCCGTGCGCCACAACTACTGAGCCTGTGCGTCTGGAGACTGTGCTCCGCAACAAGAGAGGCCGCGATAGTGAGAGGCCCGCGCACCGTGATGAAGAGGGGCCCCCACTTGCCACAAGTAGAGAAAGCCCTCGCACAGAAATGAAGACCCAACACAGCAAAAATAAATTAATAAATTAATAAACTCCTACCCCCAAAATCTAAAAAAAAATTTTTTTTAATTAAAAATAAATTTTAAAAAACAGCAACATCCTGCAGGAGAATCAGAGTGAGCAAAAATAAGTATTAAAGAAAGGAAAAAAAAACTGATGATCTTTCTAAAACAGTCATCTTTCTAAAACACATATTTAATCACAGCAGTCCAGTGTTTAAAGTGTATCAGACTTTATTCACTTATTAGATGTCTAATTCAGCTACTGCTGCATAACAAATGAACCTAAAACTCAGCAGCTTAAAACAACAAATATATATGTGAGTTTCTGTGGGTTAGGAATTGGACCAGGGCTTTGCTGAGTTCCTCAGCCTCAGGGTCTCTCTCAAGACTACAAGCAAGGTGTTGGCATGGACCACAATTATTTCAAGGATTAACTGGGGGGAAGCCACTTCTAAGTTCACGAATATGGCTGTTGTCAGGCCTCAGGTCCCTAGTGGTTGCTGGGAAGACATTATTTCCATGAACTCTGCGTAGGGCTGATCACAACCTGGCAGCTTGTTTCCCCCAGAGTAAGTGATCCAAGAAAGAGATAGAGATGAAAAAAGAGAGAGAGGAAAAAGGGTGATGGGGTGATTCCAAGACCAGTGAATTCCATGCACTTGCACTCACTGCCATCCTTCCTTTGTTATGCAATAAGTTCCTTTAAGAGAAGCAATGTTATGTGGAATACCATGATGGTGAATAAGACGTTGTATCTTCAGATGACTGTGCTGGTGAAAGCATTACAGACAGGAAAGGCATATCAGTATCCAGTGAGGTCAAATTGTTGCTCTCTCCATGATGGAAGGAACTCAGTATTATCGACCTGCTCTAAGTAGCTTGCTGGGGCTCCAGAGTAATGGTGCCATCCCAGGGGCTCAGTATCTGTCTCTTTGATTGGCAGATGAGGCACCTGGCAGTGACACAAACCAGGTCATTCTTGTCCAGGAGAAGATGGACCCATGCCTAACCTTCATTAGTGCCACCACAGCTGCATTACGCATGGGCCCATTGAGCAAGCACCGGAATGGTAGGGACAGGACAGAGGCTGATTGACATCCATGGAATGGATCATCTTGTCCTTCTGATAACTGATAGACTCCTCCAGAGTGGATGCCCGTCAGAGAGCTTATACACGGGACACAAATATCTTCACATTCTGTGCTCATTCCAAAATTCCATCCACATGCCTCTTTCCCACACCAACTTTTCACCAATCTTACAGCCCTGTTCTTTCCGAGTCCTTGACCCATGCAGTCAAACTGTTACCTACTCACCATGAATTACTGTAGAGCCATCCTTCTGGACAATTCTCAGTCCAAAACTCAGTCCAAACTGAGTCCAAAAAATTCTCAGGTAGACTGCTTGAATTTCTGCCCACCTGAAGAATTTCTCTTGCATAATTATCTTTCAAAGATACTCCAGATTATACTGAAATACTGCAGCAGTTCACTTCTGGCTGGTGCCAACATATCATGTAGAACCAGGCTGTTATGAACCGAATTGTATCACCCCAAAATTCATATGTTACGGCCCTAACCCCCAATGTGACTGTATTTGGAGATAGGCATATAAGGAGGTAATAAAGGCTAAATGGGGTCATATGGATGGGGCCTTAATCCAATAGGACTGGTGTCATAAGAAAAGTGCATTAGTCAGGCTTCTCTAGAGAAACAGAACCAGCATAAAGAGATTATTATAAGGAATTTTCTCACATCATTATGGAGGCTGAGAAGTCCCAAGATCTGCAGTCAGCAAGCTGGACACTGAAGACCCAGGAGAGCTGAGGGTAGTTCCAGTCTAAGAGCCGGCAGGCTTGAGACCCAAGAAAAGCTGATGTTTCAGTTTGAGTCAAAAGTCAAGAAAAAGATCAATGTCCCAGCTCAAGGCAGTCAGGCAGGAGGAGTGTCCTTTTACTCAAGGGAGGATGAGGCTTTTTTTTTTTTCTCTTTAAGCCTTCAGCTGATTGGATGAGGGTCACCCAGATTAGGAAGGGCAATCTGCTTTACTCAGACTATGGATTCAAATGTTAACCTTAACCCAAAGCATCCTCACCAATACAGCCGGAATAATGTTTGACCACGTATCTGGGTACCTCATGACCCAGTCAAGTTGACACATAAAAACTTAATTGTCACAAGGAGGAAGAGACAAGAGACACCAGATCTCTCTTTCTCTCTCTCTCTGTGTGTGTGTGTGTGTGTGTGTGTGTGTCTCTGCACATGCACAGAAGAAAGGCTATATGAGGACACAGTGAGAAGGCAGCTGTCTGCAAACCAGGAAGAGAGGCCTCACCAGACACGAACCCTGATGGCGCCTTGATTTCGGAGTTCCAGACTCCAGAATTGTGAGGAAATAAATTTCTGTTGTTTAAGCCTTTCAATCTGTGAGATTCCGTTAGAGCAGCCTGAGCTGACTAATACACATGTATAAATCAGACCCAAGTTTTCACTCTTAAGACAACTTTTCCTAAGAAACCCGAAGGCAATGCAGCGCAAGTAGGATCTGAAGAAGTCGGTGCCACCTGCTCCTTCAATGCACTAGAGTCTTCGGGGCTTGCTCGAGACTAGTCTCCTCTGCAGCCTCTCCACGGGATGATGGACTGCTATGGCACACACCCAGTGTCCTGTCTGGATGGGTCAGACACCGCCCAGTGCCTGCTGGCCAGGCCCTAGTGCAGAGTCATTTCAATGACTCGTGGTCACGAATTCACTCTACCAGGGCCCGGTAACAAGCCAAGAGCTGTTTTTCAAAAGGGAGAGTTATGTGCAGGAAAACATTCGTGATTATACAATTAGATTGTGGTGATGGTTGCACAATTCTGTCAGTATACTAAAAAGCCTTGAATACTTTCAATGTGTGAATTATGTGGTATATGAATTATATTTCAATAAAGGTATTCAAAATGAAGAACCATAAACCATCCATCCCTCAACATCCCCCCCCAGAAAAAAGAAAATACGACTTAGGGGGTCTGCACTGTAATTCTCCCACTGGGGTTTGCCTGAGGCTCCTTTCTGGGTCCCTGCTTGCTGCAGATCACTGAGGCTCCTGGAACTTCTGGGTCAGAAGGAACCGAGTGGCAGAGCAGTTGGCTGTACAGCCTGGACCTTCTACTAGACTCAGCCCCACAGAGTTAGGGCCCCCACCCCTGAGAAAGGATGCTGCCTGGAGATGCTGATAGCCCAGGAGCTCAGAGGATATGCTCCACAGAGCTGGGACCCAGACCTCTCAGGCAGAGCGCTGCCCAGCTGGTGCTAGTACCACTGAAGGGTCCATGAAGCTGGTTCTGAGGATACCAACAAGGCGTTGGAGGCTGGAACCAACCATCATTGCCTGAGTGAAGGGCTGTGGCCGAGGAGCACTGACAGGAACAGTAAGCAAAGAGCAAAGAGGAAGTCCCTCTGCCTAACTCCTGCCTTCCTGGCTCTCTCGCACGCCCCCTATTGACAGAAATTAAAAGGGCGTTGGCCAGCAAGGGAGAAACGTGGTTTTCAGAGACCAAGCTCTAGTATCACAGAGCAGAAAAAGAGAGGATGCTTTTCTGTTACTCTCCCATCAGAACCTAAGCCCCTTCAGAACCGTGACCAGGACTTACTGATCTTTGTGAGACACTTAGAGCGAGGCCTGAAAGAAACATAAGTATTTAGTAAGAGTTTGAAGTAAGGAGAAAAGATAAAGGGAGGAAAGAAGTGAAGAGAAGGCAATAAAGGGTGGGAAGAAGCAAAGAGTGGACAAGTCAGGTAGATACTGGAGAGAGGTCAGCAGATGAAGTGGAAATGGCACCGAGCGGGAAGGAAGTAGAAGAGGGGCTGGAGGAGGCAGATGGCTTTCTTGAGGAGCTGGGCAGTAAGTGGAAGGAGTCATGTAAGAACAGAGCGGGAGGGGAGAGATGCATGGTGGACAAGCTGGTGTGCTGGCTTGTTTTCATAGTGTGGAAACTTGCACAGGTTTATACATTGAGTGAAAGAAGAGAAGGAAAGCTTGAACTTTCAGGACAAAGGAGGGGTAAGTAATAGATAAACACAGCTGTTCTTTTATTTTTCATTTGAGTCTTTCCAATGAACCTGGTGACCTTGAGTGACTTCTTAAGCTACCTGAGATACAGGTTTTATGTTCCCTAGAATTGATCAAAATAATATGGGGTCTATTTTAAGGACTGAAGGCTAGATGTCCTCATTCTTCAATAATATGCAGGCATGTGCTGATTTCTTGGGGGCCACCAGGCATTTAGGGAGATGCCTAGAGGGAAGAATGCAGCCATGTATGAGATTCATCCCTGAGATGATGAAATAATCTAACTCGTAGGAAAGATCATTGATTCTTCATGGAGGCTTCTTCACTTACAATAATTTCTGTAAATTTTGCCTACGGAATTTTGAGGAAAATCAAGAGTGCCAATTAACTCAAAAAAAATCATAAAACGAATGACACAAATAATGAGTATTCATAAACAGAAAACAAAACACAAAACCCTTTATCCCTGTCTTTATCTGATACTCCATTAAAATTATACCAAATTAATATCTGTTACCCCATGAAAGCAATTTAATGGATCCTTTGGATAATTCTAATAAAAATAAGAAATTTATTATCTCAGTCTCAAATTTGCCACAATTAAAGGGAAACTCTCTTTTGAATTGGACTGTTTCTCCCTAAAGAATCTTCCTCTTATAAAGAAGGATATTGCAATATGCTCTGAATAGATGTTTAAAATCTCTCTCATAAGTTCTGGAAATCTCTCTCATTGAAACAGTCCCAGCTTGACAGCCCTGCAATAACCATTAAATATTAAAATAACATTAAAGAGCAACTGCTCAGCTCATGGATTTAGCTGCAAAACTCCTTTCACACTAATGGGACTCACATAGCTAAATCCACATGTGCTGTACAGAAAATTTACCCCCAAGGATCCAAGGATCAGACACAGTCAAGAAAATGATGAATTCACTTTCAAAAAAATAATCGATCCACTACCAAACAATTATTATTATTCATGGAATGTCACTCACATAATCATTCTAAAAGTCAGATTGTCTAAGATTCAACAGCATCCAATTTTGCATTCATATAATATACATTTGTGGTGTAATAAAATTCATACTTCTATTGCAAGATAATTTCAATCTTGTAAAGATATTTATAAAGTTATTTTTTAAAGTGTCTCATTTACAAAAATCACCTAAAGCCAAAATCTAATTCTAAATATTTTTTTATGTGCACTATTTCTGTAGACACTATCATCATAATGCTTAAGCTTAAGGATTGTTTTTTGTTGTTATTGATATATGTTTAATGTAAAAGAAAAAGAGATAGTGTAAGTAACAAAAACTGTTAATATTAAAAGTTATAGGGAGCTCTTAACTTCTCCAAAAGTATTTCTTTAAAGAAATTACAGGAATTTTGATGTAGCTGTACCACACTACTTATAATAACCACCCGTGTTAACTACCCTGGAAGCAGTTACAAACTATGAAAAAACAATATGCCTAATGGAAGGTACTCTAGACTAAATTTTAGTTTACTCCAAATTTAGCTTTCCCAAATGTTAAAATAAGACAAGTCACTTAAATTCTCAAAGTCACAATTTTATCACCTATAAAATGAAGATGGACTTAGGGATGTCTATGTCTGACAGTTCATAATTTTCTTTCATGACAGCTAATTTGCTTTATACTAAGTCTGCTTATATTTTCCAATTTCCCCTCACCTTCACCCTCATCCCAACACATACACACACACACACACACACACACACACATGCAAATATAAGCATAAAGAGGAGAAAGAAATTTTAAAATCTTATATAGAACTATGGTACAAGTGCGTCTATAATATTCTGTGAAATTCCTATTTGTGAATGTCAGACTGTTTACCAAAATTGGAAGAAGCCTAGAGAATGAGAAAGAAGGGTAGGTAGCACTATTTCATGGGAAAAGCACCTAGATGGAAAATCTGGAGGCCCAATTCTACCTCTAACAAACTCTATGACTTTGGACAAATCACTTGACATCTCCAAACTGCAGTTTACTTCTTTTCATGATAAAAACTCTCAACAAACTAGGTATAGGAGGAATTTACCTCTACATAATAAATACCATATATTAAAAACCCACAGCAAACGTTAAACTCAATGATGAAAAACTGAAAGCTTTTCCTCTAAGATCAGGAATAAGAAGACAGTGCCCACTCTTGCCATTTATTTAACATAGTACTGGAAGTCCCAGCCAGGGCAATTAGGCAAGAAAAAGAAATAAAAGACATTCAAATCAGAAAGGAAGAAGTAAAATTATCCTTGTTTGCAAATGACATGATTTTATTATTATATATTTAGAAAGCCCTAAAGACTCCACACACAAAAAAACTATTAAAACTAATAAATGAATTCAATGAAATTGCAGGATACATAATAGACGTGCAAAACTCAGTTGAGTTTCCATGCACTAACAATGTACTACCTGAAAGAGAAACTGAGAAAACAATTCCACTTACAATATCATCAAAAAGAATAAAATACTTAGGAATGCACTTAACCAAGGAGGTGACTTATACACTGAAAACTACCAAACCCTGAAGAAAGACATTTTAAAAAATACAAATACATGGAAAGACATCCCAAGTTAATGGTCACATGGAACCATAAAAGGTCCAGAATAACCAAAGCAATCTTGAGAAAGACGAACAAAGCTGGAGGCATCACACTTTCTGATTTTCAAATATATTTCAAAGCTACGGTAATTAAAACAGTATGATAGTGGCATAAAGACATATAGATCAATGGAACAGAAAAGGGAGCCCCAAAATAAACCCATGCATATACAGTCAACTGATCTTCAACAAGGATGCCAAGAATACACAATAGAAAAAGGAGAGTCTCTTCAACAAATGGTGTTGGGAAATGTAAATATCCACATACAAAAGAATGAAGTTGGACCCTTTTCTTATACCATATATAAAACTCAACTCAAAATGGATCAAAGATTTAAACATAAGACCTGAAACTGAAAAAATCCTGGAAGAAAACATAGAAGAGAAGTTTCTTGACATAGGTCTTGGCAATGATTCCTTGGATATGACAAAAGCACAAGCAAAAAACCCCAAAAATAGACAAGTGGGACTACATCGAACTATAAAGCTTCTGCACAGCAAAGGAAATAACCTAGTAAAAGGGAAACCCATGAAATGAGGGAAAATATTTGCAAGCCACGTATCTGAAAAGGAGCCAATTATTAATAATGTATAAGGAACTCATGCAACTCAGTAGCAAAAAGCAATAACCTGATTTTAAAATGGACAGAGAACTTGATTAGACATTTTTCTGAAGAAATGTCAGAAAACAGCCAATAGGTATATGAAAAGATGTTCAATATCACTAATCATCAGGGAAACAGAAATCAAAACCACAGTGGGGTAACGCCTCAAACCTGTTAGGATTGTTATTACTGAAAAGCAAGAAAGATAAGTTTTGTCAAGGATGTGGAAAAATCAGAACACCTGTATACTGTTGGTGGGAATGTAAAATAGTGTAGCCACAATAGAAAACAGTGTGGTGGTCCTCGAAAAAATTAAAAATAGGACTACCATATGATCCAGCAATCCCACCTCTGGGTATATATCCAAAAGAACTGAAATCAGGATCTTGAAGTGATAGTCGCATCCCCATGCTCATTGTAGCATAATTCACAATAGCCAAGACATGGACACAACCTAAACATCAACATATGAACGGATCAAGAAAATGTGGTATATACATACAATGGAATGTTATTCAGCCTTAAAAAAGAAAAACAGGCCATGTGGGACAACATGGATGAAACTATAGGACATTATGCTAAGTGAAGTGAACCAGTTCCAGAAGAACAAACACTGCATGAGGAATCTAAAATGGTCAAACTCAGGACTTCCCTTGTGGCGCAGTGGTTAAGCATCCGCCTGCCAATGCAGGGGACGCAGGTTCGAGCCCTGGTCCGGGAAGATCTACATGCTGCTAAGCAACTAAGCCCGTGCACCACAACTACTGAGCCTGCGCTCTAGAGCCCACAAGCCACAACTACTGAAGCCCACGTGCCACAACTACTGAAGCCCGTGCACCTAGAGACCGTGCTCCACAAGAGAAGCCACTGCAATGAGTAGCCGGCGCACCACAACGAAGAGTAGCCCCCGCTCACCACAACTAGAAAAAGCCCGCGCGCAGCAACAAAGACCCAATGCAGCCATAAATAAATAAATAATTTAAAAAAATAAAATAAAATAAATAAATAAAATGGTCAAACTCATAGAAACAGAGAGTAGAATGGTGGTTGCTAGGGGCAAGAAGGAAGGGGGAATGGGGAGTTGCTCTTCAATGGGTATAAAATGTCAGTTATGCAAATGAATAAATTCTAGAGATATGATGTACAATATTGTGACTATAGTTAACATATTGAATTGTGTACTTAAAAATGTGTTGGGGGCTTCCCTGGTGGCACAGTGGATGAGAGTCCACCTGCTGATGCAGGGGACACGGGTTCGTGCCCCGGTCCGGGAAGATCCCACATGCCGCACAGCGGCTGGGCCCACGAGCCATGGCCGCTGAGCCTGCGCGTCCGGAGCCTGTGCTCTGCAACGGGAGAGGCCACAACAGCTAGAGGCCCGAGTACCGCAAAAAAAAAAAAAAAAAAAAAATTTGTTGGGCTTCCCTGGTGGTGCAGTGGTTAAGAATCTGCCTGCCAATGCAGGGGACACGGGTTCAAGCCATGGTCCGGGAAGATCCCACATGCCACCGAGGCAAGTAAGCCCACGAGCCACAACTACTAAAGCCCATGGACCTAGAGCCCTTGCTCCACAACAAGAGAAGCCACCACAATGAGAAGCCCACGCACCACAACGAACAGTAGCCCCCGCTCACCACAACTAGAGAAAGCCCGCGTGCAGCAACGAAGACCCAACGCAGCCAAAAATAAAGTAAAATAAATAAATTTATTTTAAAAAAATTTGTTAAGAGGATCTCATGTTAAGTATTCATTCCAAAGACCTATATTTCTCAGGAACACAGATTCTAAAATTCCAAACTAAATTTTAACATATTAAATCCAACAATATATAAAATGTATCAAAATATATCATGATACAGTGGGGTTTATCCCAGGAGTTCAGGCTGGTATGATATTTGAAAATCAATCAGTAGAAGTCACCATATTAAAACAAAAATTTGTTTAAAACCCATTTGATATTGACCAGTTCCAACATCAACAGTTGTCAAGTTCCAACGTTCATTCTCAATTTAAACTCTCAGCAAACTAGGAATAGAAGGGAACCTTCACAATCTCATGAAAGGTGTGTTTTTAAAAGTTTACAGCTTAACATCGTACTTATTGGTAAAAGACTGAATACTTTCCCTCTAGAGTCAGGAACAGTAAAAATGTTTGGTTTCACCATTTCTATTCAACACTGCATTTAAGGTTACAGTCAGGGCACTAAGGTGAGAAAGGAAATAAAAGGCAACAAGATTGAAAATGAAGTAAAACTGTCCTGAGATCACCTATGTAGCAGATGAAATGGAATCTACCAGGGCTCGGGAGTGACCCCCAGCCAAACCCTTCTGAGTTCACCCCTTTGGCTGCTGCAGTTTGTTCCTATTTCCAGGCAGCTGTACACCAGGCACCAGTGGGAATTTCCTCCACTCTCTCTCTACTGGCCACAGGGACCGCCATAGGAATAGGGGTGGGGGCATCCGGAGGATCCCCAAACTCTTCAGGATCTAGTAGCACCCACATTTCTATTAGTACCAGTGGGGCTAGTGGACAGGGTGCTTCTCTACTGCACATAGGCAGCCCACCGAGTCAACGGGGGAGTCTGGGCCATGGCAGAGGTGACTCTATGGGACATATTCTCCACCTACCCCTTGATAGGAAGGGAAGCTCTGACCAAGATAAACTGTCCATTCATAAGCCTCTCTACCAGGGGGAGCTGCTGCTCTGTGGGGTAGATCAGGTTTCTGCCCCCTTCCAGAGCTGAGACCAACATCCTAGCGGTCCTCTCTCTTTTTTTTTGCGGTACGCGGGCCTCTCACTGCTGTGGCCTCTCCCGTTGCGGAGCACAGGTTCCGGACGTGCAGGCTCAGCGGCCATGGCTCAAGGGGCCAGCCGCTCCGCGGCATGTGGGATCTTCCCGGACCGGGGCACGAACCCGTGTCCCCTGCATCGGCAGGTGGACTCTCTACCACTGCGCCACCAGGGAAGCCCTCTCTCTCCTTTTGTTGTCTCTGTCACAGGGCCCAAGCCAGTGTCCGGAGTCACAGGCACATCTAACTTGAAGAGCGGCCCTGCTTGGGAGATGCCTGCCCAGCTTTGCCAAACGGCACTCTACGATCTCCAACTTACATCCTGCTCTGCCACCTTGTTCCCCGGCCCCGAAGCTAGCAAAGTAGTGGGTCATCCGCATGTCCTTCTCCCCTCAGCTCTTCTTCCAACTTTCTAACTTGAGCTTCTGCCTCTAGCCCGGCATCGGTGGCCGGCGACCTGCCCACAGCGAGGCCCGCCCACTGCGCAGCCCCGCGTTGCTTCTTTGCCGCAGCGCGCCACATGCAGCTCCCCGCAACAAGTGCATCAGACCAGCTGGCGTTGGAGGAGTCCCTGTATTCACCGGAGGGTCCACAAGCATCTAACATTCGGGCCACCCCTCCCCACATAGCGGTCCATAGCCAACTCAGGATTTCCCATAGATGGCAGCTTTAAAAAGCAAGGGAGTCCGCCTGCCGATGCAGGGGACACGAGTTCGTGCCCCGTTCCGGGAAGATCCCACATGCCGCGGAGCGGCTGGGCCCGTGGGCCATGGCTGCTGGGCCTGCGCGTCCGGAGCCTGTGCTCCGCAACGGGAGAGGGCACAACAGTGAGAGGCCCGCGTACCGCAAAAAAAAAAAAAAAGCAAGGGAGGGCTTCCCCGGTGGCGCAGTGGTTGAGGGTCCACCTGCCGACGCAGGGGATACGGGTTCGTGCCCTGGTCTGGGAGGATCCCACATGCAGCGGAGCGGCTGGGCCCGTGGGCCATGGCCGCTGGGCCTGCGCGTCCGGAGCCTGTGCTCCGCAACGGGAGAGGCCACAACAGTGAGAGGCCCGCGTACTGCCAAAAAAAAAAAAAAAAAAAAAGCAAGGGAACTCACCCTCGGAGATTTGTCTTCGGTGTCCGCAAGACGAGATCTCTGCACCTGCCCGCCAGAACCTTAAAGTTTATAGAGAGCTCTTAACGGGGTTCAGGGACGCATACTGTCCGGACGGTCTCAATATAACACGACTACCTCAAGGCTGTTTCCTTGACGCGGCTTCTAGTGCCCGGAAGGCAAGAGGAGCGCATGCGCGGGTCAAGCTCACGGGTCAACCAGCAGTCACGTCCTCTGCGTGACCTCCAGCAACTATTGATACATGAAACAGCATGGATGAACCATAAAATAATTAGGCTGAGTTCAGGAAGCCAGATAAACTAACAAAGAGGAATGGGAAGGAGGAATAACAGAGTGGCATGAAGAAACTTTGAGGAGTGATAGGTATGTGCATTTCCTGATTAATTTCATGGGTACATACAAAGTGTACAATGTGATACATCTGACAAAAGATGTATCAAATTGTACATTTTAAATGTGTGCAGTTTATTGAATGTTGAATATTCCTCAACAGAGCTATTTTTTTAAATATGAAAAGGCCGATTTTTCACCAAATAAGTAACTACTACTGTGTACTGTTTTTCTTAGTGCTTTCTCATTTGTTCAATCACAACAACCCAGTGAGCTGGATATTCTGATTATTTTTACTATATTATTGTTATATATCATTAGTATATGATTGTACCCGTGTAACATAAAATGAAATCAGAGGCTCAAAGGCATTACCTTGCCCAATGTCAGGAAACCTTTGTCAGCAAACATCATGTGGAATTCTTTAGAAGCAAATGAAATAAAGGGCAAACCTGACTTTATTACGGTGGTCCTCAACCATTGCCATCCCTGCCTTCTTACCATCCCCTCCTACTACACTAAGAAATTCTCACTAAATTCAAGAGTCGACACCATTCTCAATTACCAGCTTCCCCAGAAATGTGAGGTAACAACATCTCAATCTGCACTGTCCAGGGCAGTAGCCACTCACCATTTCTGATGAAGAAAATGTAACTCATCCAAACGGAGATGTGGTATAAGATACAGCCCAGATTTCAAAGATGTAAATATCTCATTAGTATTTTTATATCGATACGTTGAAATTATAATATTTTGGATATACTGGTTTACATAAAACATGTTATCCATTAAGTTCACCTGTTTCTTTTTCCTTTTTAACTGTGGTTCCTAGAAAATTTTAAATTACATGTGTGCCTTTGCATTATATTTCTATCAGACAGGACTGATCTAAATCCTACTCAGACAAGCAATGTTATACCTTTTGGTATGACAGTTTCAGAAAATAATGAACTTGTATTTTAATCATGGTGTGATCTAGCTTCAGATTTATAAAGGGTGGAAGGCTCTAGGTAGGATGGCACTGGGAGAATCTATGGAGGTACTTGAGGAAAAATGGGCCTAGGTGTGGTAGAAGATGATGATTGGAAGGAAAGTGGGGTACAGCTGATCATGAACTCATAGTAAGTGGTGGAAAATATTCAATCAGAATTCTACTTGAGGGCTTCCCTGGTGGCGCAGTGGTTAAGAATCCGCCTGCCAGTGCAGGAGACATGGGTTTGAGCCCTGGTCCGGGAAGATCCCACATGCTGTGGAGCAACTAAGCCCGTGTGCCACAACTACTGAGCCTGTGCTCTAGAGGCCGCAAGCCACAACTACTGAGCCCACGTTTCACAACCACTGGAGCCCATGTGCCTAGATCCCATGCTCCGCAGCAAGAGAAGCCATTGCAATGAGAAGCCCGCGCACTGCAATGAAGACCCAATGCAGCCGAAAATAATTAATTAAAAAAAAATTCTACTTGAAGAAAAATGGACCTAAGCAGGGTAGAAAATGATAATTGGAAAGCAAAAGGGGTACAGCTAATTGTGAACTTATAGTAAGTGGTGGAAATATTCAATCCAAACTCTAAGATCAATTTTATGTTAGTTCCCGTTCTGGAATGCTTTGGGGTACAATGCTAGAATTTTGATGCCTCAAGCACCAGTGGATGTTTGTGGCAGTCGTGGAAGTTGAGCCAACCCAGAGCTGTCTGTGCCCAACTGAGGACTTATCTGTGCATCTATGACTAAGGCAAGATTTGGGGCAGCAGCTGCAGTTTTTGACTCTGTGGATTAAAATCTTGTTCTCCCCATAGACTTTGCTTCATGCCAGACTCTTGTGCACCATATTGCTCTCTCTACTGCTCTGCTTCTCAGTCAGCTAGAGCTCTGTCACCTCGTAGGGATTCGTGTGAGTGTCAGTGAATCCCGGAAGCCCTTCTTGGGCTCACCGCACTCACTCTTCCTAAGTCAGGTAGGTGCTTGGGTCCCATTGTCCTGGCAGAATTGCTGCATTCCAGGACTCGGTAGGTAGTGTTTAGTTCTCATTATTTATATTGAATCCAGCTCATGTAAAAATACTGTAGAAATTGCAAAGCATGACAAATGTTGCCACAGCAGAGCCAAGTATTGCAGTAAAATTGTGCTCTTCCAGATTCTCTCCTCTGGAACGCCTTGTGCTGCCATGTTAGCCCCTCCCTAAGTGAAATCTTTCCATCTTGATGGATATCTTCCTGTTGTCGCTGTTAAAGAGTCAGTATATAGCATCCTTTTTATCACCTTCTGAATCTGGAATCAATGGAAAAACAGACCCAGGAGTCAGACAGATGGTGAGACAATGTGGCTTTAGATGAAAGGCCCAGAAATCTCCCTAATACTTCACCTCTGAATGAGACACCCACGCAGTCACCGACAGAGCTGGGGGGTGGGGGTGGGGTGAAGGCTTACCTCAAGTTTAGTGCATGAATGAGCGGACCAGAGTGCAAACATCCTGTGGCATCCCCCAAAGAAGAGCAACCAATAAGGCACTCAGCTGAGCGCGCTCAGTAGTGTCAACCACATAAGCCTGGAGGAGTGAGCTGTGGGGAGAAAGGCAAGTTACTCCAGCAGAAGTCCCTCTGCATAGAAACATTAGGCCAGGAAAATGGATATCCCCCCACCCCTGTCTCTACATGTGTATATTTATCAAAGATGTGACAGTTTTTATAACCATATTTGTCAGTACTTGGCACATAGACCTGTAGAATGTATTTGCCTTGATACAAGTTCCATCCACTCATTCCAATATGTTTGCTTGGTGTCCGTTACAGGCGAGGCACTGTTCTGGGTGCTACTAGGTGAAGAAACAGACAGAAATCCTGTCTTCATGGAACTTATATTTTATCAGGGAAGACTGAAAAAATAAATGTATTCCCACAGCCCAGAGCACAGGGTTTTCTTTGCCTAAGATGCTCTATAAGAGAATGCAAATCTGGAGACAAGTCACAAAGCAGAATTTTGTGGAACCAAAAATAAATGTTCTCATCTCTTTTCCTCTTTAAATGCTTCAAACAGACTAATCAGAATGGAGAGAGTATTTAACTCAACACCTTCCTCTAAAAAAATACTCAGGGTCCATTTAGTGCCACGGTGGCCCTTCCACCTGTGATAACTAAAGCTGACATTGTAAAAACATGGTGGCAAGATGCTGGCTGGGTCTAGTTTTCTCCTTGCATTGTAAATCTTTAAAGCTATTGAGAGTGGGAGCTTAAGATGGGTGATGAGTTTTAGGCTTATTTGGAAAATGATTTAACGTGACTGTTTGATAAATTGCATTGCTAGTAAGCCATAGGCCGAAACCCCTCAAAGTATCAGTATATCAAAAAACTTCTATAATGTTATCATGGAGAGGAAGATAGATTTGGGGAATTTTCCTAAAGGGCTTGAATTAATATTATCTTTTTGTGGTCTAGGAAATTTTGCTAACAGCCCTGCTGCTTTTCCATCAAGGGTACAGTGTGGAGTGTATGGCAGGTTGCTTTCATTCATAGATCAACAGTGAAGGAGACAGATTTGTCGTTTTTATCAGCATTAGCAGGGCTCAGCACATTTGTTCACAGGTGTTAGGAATCACCACTTGAATGAAAAGCTGGGCAGGGAAATAGTATTTGTCTAGTGAAAACATAACACGTATATACACAGTCCACATCCTAGAATATGGCATTACACTTTCTGTGCTGATGTGAACCCACGTTGAAAAAATCTTGGCATGTTCTTTCCTTCAGTTCATGCCTTAAATTGAATTAGCACGTTTTAAATCCTTATGATGATCTTATTGATAGGAAAGTAGCATTTTTTTTATCAGCGACAACCTCTTAACTATCGATTT
The DNA here is from genome assembly GCF_039906515.1 of Pseudorca crassidens. Taxonomy (NCBI): domain Eukaryota; kingdom Metazoa; phylum Chordata; class Mammalia; order Artiodactyla; family Delphinidae; genus Pseudorca; species Pseudorca crassidens. Next base: position 19,068,849 of record NC_090307.1, read on the forward strand.
GGTATTGAGATTGTGAGATCTATCTCAATTTTTTAAAAGTAGAAAATGGAACTCGTGAACAGTGGCATATAAAATTCTTTGACACACCTGTGATTGGGACTCAACGCATCTAATTCCAAAATCTTTCTTTAGTCTCTGGAGAAATAATATCTCCTGGGTTTGTTCTGTTGACTCCTTGGGGGATTAACTTTGCTGAAGAAAGGCAGCCTAAGGCAGGGGTCACAATAGAAATAGTTGCTTTTTGAATCCTCTGGCCTTGCAACATGTGAAAATCCCCACTAAACCTTACATACAACATTTTCCTCATAATTTGTTGGAATTTTTATTGTAAAACTCTGCATCAGGGACTTCCCTGGTGGTGTAGTGGTTAAGAATCTACCTGCCAATGCAGGGGACATGGGTTTGAGCCCTGGTCCAGGAAGATCCCACGTGCCGCAGAGCAACTAAGCCCACGCGCCACAACTACTGAGCCTGTGCTCTAGAGCCCGCGAGCCACAACTAATGAGCCCACGTGCCACAACTACTGAAGCCCGTGCGCCTAGAGCCCATGCTCCACAACAAGAGAAGCCACTGCAATGAGAAGCCCGCGCACCGCAACGAAGAGTAGCGCCCACTCGCCGCAACTAGAGAAAGCCCGCACCCAGCAACAAAGACCCAACGCAGCCAAAAAAAAAAAGCTTTAAAACTCTGCGTCGGATCCAGTCGATATTTTGACCTAATGACCTTCAAGAACAACGCATTTTTACCATTTTTGTCAGACACTGTCCAATAGTCAAAACTATTGCCATTGGTTTACGGGTTTCCTTGGAAGGTAAGAATAAATTCTGGTGTGCCTATGAATTTTTTTTTAAGAAGCACATACAAGAAAACACAATACTTGGAAAATGAATAAAATATGAACTTAAAATTCATCATATCCCCCAACAATAAGGAGATTTGGCATAAATACTCTCACCTCTGCTCATTGTACCTACAGTGCTATAGATATTGCTGAACATCTGGTACCTGAGGTCACCCACTGTTCCATTCCCCTTCCCTCTGAGATACGCAGACCAGACCTCATCAGCATTTCTAGGGAGGATAATATAATTATATCAATTTACTGGATTTTGATGTGTGAAAAATGAATTAGGTACCACTTTCCTAGCAATAGGAATATATGCAAACAATGTTATTGAGTGAACATTATGAATTAATTTAACATAATTTTTACAGTAGATAAATATTATCTCATATTTCGATTGTCATCCCTCTACCAGAAGAACAAGCATCATTGAATAAATATGATTTTAATCAGGATCAAGTCTGCATGATTGGTTTATTTCTAGTCCAGATTATTATTTTCTTTTTGCTTAGAAAATATTTACCCTGCTTAAGTTATAGATATTACCTGTTGTTTGGAGTGAAGATTTTACAAAAAGTCATCTCATACTCGTGCAGCTGAAAGTTTCTAATAACTAAAAAGAGAGGGGGCTGGAATCATGATCTTTCCTAAGAAAGGTCCTCAAACCTGTGCTAAAGTACCTATGTCAATAGCCTGCCTTTTGTAATTTTTCCAGCCATCACCATTTCTACTTCTCCCCATCCCTCTGGCTCCTCTTAAGGTCCCAGCCCACAGAAGGCTGTGCCTGAATGGTAGCCACGATAATGACCACTAATCCTCTTCTAACCCCACTCTGCTTTCCAAGATGATAAAGTGAGGCTTCCTACCACTGAAGTCACTGCTGGTCCTTTGTCGAAGTTGGTTTTTCATCTATCAGCTACTGGAGATGCTGGGGTTTCCCTATCTTCTTCCCCAGTGAGATCTGGCCCTGAGCATCTCCTGCCATTCTGCTCCCCTTCCCGAATCCCTGTATTCTTTTACCCTGCTGAGACTCGGTGGGCAATGCTTGGAAAGCAAAGACCCACTTTGTCCTGCTCTTGCAGCCTGGACTAGAGCCAGCGCCAAGCAGGCCTCCAGCACTCCGTTCTTAACCCTTCGTTAACCTCCCAACAGGAAGCCCAGCAAGGTCCATCTTACCCACGCCAGAGGAAGAAAAAAGAGGAAGACAAGGAAAGAAAGGAAACTTGTCCCAGGCCCCGCTGAAGGCTCCCCATTGTATGACCTTGACACATATCAGAGTTTATTTCTCCAAGAATTCTGGCGTGGAGTTAGGAGCACGGCAGAAAAAGGGAAGGATCTGCTCAAAATAAACTGATGAAGTGGCAGATTAAAACCTTCCCTCAGTATTTATGTGCTTTTTAGAAAATTATTGTTGTTAAGATATAGCAAAATAATCATTCTCCAGTGACTGGACAAAAGCGTGTCGAGTGCCTGTCCTGTACAAGGACCTGTGACATGTATGCACTAGGGATGAACACAGGAAGAAGCCCACAAGGGGTCTACCCCTTGGAAGCTTTGGGTTCCAAGTGACATGACATCCCACACTAGGGAGCTCCGAAGACGTGACATTGATGACATGAACATCAGTCGTGATAATTCAAGCTTCTGAATGATGTGCACAGTTATAAGACCATATAGCTGTACAACCCAGGTGTCAGAGAAAGTGCTTTCTCCTTGGGAGGAACTGTTTCCTACAGTGTGCTCTGTAAGTGAAGGTAAACTCCTGGCCCCCTGAAAATAAGATATACTCTTTGTGATGTATTTTCTGGTCAGAGAGGCGGTGAGCATCTGCCCTACACTCTGTGTACCTATTTTCCTTTAAAACTGACAGCAGGCCTTTTAAAAAATGGGTTAACCAGCAGCAGGAGTACAACCTGTGGTTATGAAATGGAATAATCTTAACTAGTAGTTTATTGACAATACTGAATAATGAGTGCCTGCCTGCGCCATCTGTTACAACTATTTTAATAGCCCCTGTTAGAAATATGCATGGAAATATATTCCGGGATCGATGACATATTAATAATATACTTCAGATCATATATAGCTCTCTCAAAAACAGCATGAGCGGGCTGCCCTGGTGGCGCAGTGGTTGAGAGTCCGCCTGCCGATGCAGGGGACACGGGTTTGTGCCCCGGTCCGGGAAGATCCCACATGCCGCGGAGTGGCTGGGCCCGTGAGCCATGGCCGCTGAGCCTGCGCGTCCGGAGCCTGTGCTCTACAACGGGAGAGGGCCGCGTACCGAAAAACAAAAACAAACAAACAAAAAAAAAAAAACAGCGTGAGCAACATAATAACAATAGTAATACCTAACTTAATGTTTAAGTAACAATTCATAATATACAAAGTTTGTGTGAATGCATGTCTTTTTTTTTTTACATCTTTATTGGAGTATAATTGCTTTACAATGGTGTGTTAGTTTCTGCTTTATAACAAAGTGAATCAGTTATACATATACATATGTTCCCATACCTCCTCCCTCCCGCGTCTTTCATTAGCTCTTTATAACTACTGTATAAAGCAAATAAAATTATCCTCATTTTTATAGATGAAGCAACTGTGGTTCCAAGAAGTGCAGAGGTTTTTCGAAAGCAGTGGTTCTCAGTCGGGGTGACTTTGCTTCCCAGGGAACGTTTGGCAATATCCAGGGACATTTTTAGTTGTCACAACTGACAGGTGGGGATGCTCCAGACATTTGATGGGTAGAGGCCAGGGATGCCGCTAAACATCCTACACAATGCACAGGACAGCCTTTCACATCGAAGAATTACCCAGTCCGAAGTGTTAGTAGTTCCAAGGCTAAGGAAACCTGGTCTAGAATCACAAAGTTGTTAAGATCTAAACCCAGGTTTATTATTCTTAACTCAGTCTTTTTTCTATTATCTCCAAAGTGGAATGTTTTCATCTTGAATTGAATGGGGAAGCATAGCGTATTACATTTTATATTATGTTCATTTTTGCTTCTCTTATTCCTGAGCTCCTGGGAAAGGGTAGAAAGTATACCTTTAGTAGACAAGGAAATGTTGCTATATAGTATAAAATTGTTGCCGGGAACAATCAAAGAGCTTCTGGCATAATTCCCACCCAACCTCTCCTCCCCCACACTTTTCTGACTTTACCCAACTCATTGTATGGGCAATTACAATTTTGGGGACTACAAAGGGTGATAAAATTTCACTGCGTTTTCCCAATTCTAACACTGAGATAGACCACATCTAGAACTATGTAAAAGAGATGGGAGGCAGGAATAAATGATTGATTAACAGGGGTGTGAGTTGCCAATTATCGATGGTAATGGCCCGTGGATGTAATGTGGATTTGCCAAGGCCGCTGATAACCCAAAAGTCATTTTTATTGAGATTTGGAATACGAACCATTTTTTAAAAGGAGAGTCATCTATCTAATAATTACTTTAATTTTGAGGTAATCTACGATAGCAGTTATTTTTAATTCCCTAAATACACATCACTGTGAGGCAGGAGAGACATCCAAGAATGTGCCAGTCAGCAGGGGATGCCAGCAAAGATTAAAAACTGGAACAGGATTATTCAAGGAATAGCTAAAAATCCTGTGTCCAGGTAGAGCGTAGCTGGGAACGGTGGAGTTAAGTCATGAATTCCAGAGCCAAGCAGCTTGGGTTCTAACCCAGCTCTGGATACCTATTAACTTTATGACCGAGAGCAAGTTACGTAATTTCTCTGTACCCCAGTTTACTCAACTATAAAATGGGTGTGTACTTACTGCCTACCTCATAGGGTGGTCCCAAGAACTAAATGTATTTAAAAATGTGCCTGGCATGTAAGTGTAGAGTGCTATATGTTTTCTATATTATGTGGGTGTTAATGCAAATCAAGCACACCTGTGCATAGTGATGTGAAAACATGGCATGAAACCCTGTTCAGTAAAAAAAGAAAAGAAATTTGTAGAGCAATAATTACAGCACTATCCCATTTATGGTTTTTTTTTTTTTTGGCGGTGCGCGGGCCTCTCACTGCTGTGGCCTCTCCCGTTGCGGAGCACAGGCTCCGGACGCGCAGGCTCAGCGGCCATGGCTCACGGGCCTAGCTGCTCCGCGGCATGTGGGATCCCCCCAGACCGGGGCCCGAACCCGCGTTCCCTGCATCGGCAGGCAGACTCCCAACCACTGCGCCACCAGGGAAGCCCCCATTTATGTTTTCAAAACCCTGATGACTAGTTATGTAAGTTACAGGTTGCATGGTGAGGAAGAACTTGACCTTTCTTTTTTTTAATGAGAGACATTTATAATCACTTCTTAGTTCAGGAGTAGGTGGGCAAAGAGGCTACTTTGAAGCAGATTTTCTTTTACTTTTCTCAGTAATGGAATGTAAGACCAGGAGACCTAGTTGCCCTCAGGGGAAGGGTGTAGAAGGACCTTTTAAATTCCATTAAAGGCTAACTGTTTCAAGAGCCCTTGGGAAGCATAGCTGGGTCACTTGGGAAGAGGTGGGCAAATCGAATGGGGTCCAGTGAGCTGCCAGGGAGGACTGACTTCTTCCTTTCTCAGAGCAACATGGTTAGAACTTCTCTGTCTGGTGTGATAGCATGATCATGTCAGAGGTCTGTTGACAGGAATATACTCCAATGGTGCCGAGGGAAAAGGAGACTGGCTAGGAGGCAAAGCCTAGGCACCCTGGGGTGCTTGGGGATAACCACTTCTGGTCCAAGTGCAGCTGAGGTCAGAAGTGCATTTGGACCAGCATCTTTGGTTCAGAAGTCACACATGTGAGTGTGGTCAACAGTGGATAACATTGAAGCCCACGTGCAGGGCAGGACTGTGGTTGCCGTAGGGATTCTACCAGCAAGAGCATCACTGTGGCTGTGGATGACATCATCAGATTGCACAGGACCAGCTATCAATAGTGACGTCGGGGCAGTCACAGAAATCCCAGCAGGAGTGGATTAGGCTTGCCAGTTCTCTCTCCTCCTGGATTTTGGAAGCAAAATGGATCTCTTGGACTGAGTAAGTAGTCAGAGTATTAAGATAGCTGGGGAAGTGGTTCATACTGGATTTATCAAAATAGAGGTAGATGTAGATGTGAGTGTAGGTTAGATGTAAATATATTAATCAGAGATAGATGAATAAATAGATCAATGGAAAGATAGATAGATCAAGATATCTTGACCCTGAGAGATGGTGTGACCTTACAATGAATTTGGAACTCTAGCAGCTGCAGAATAGATGCAGCTATTTCATATTGGTTCAAAACTCTGGACCTGTCTTTGTGCGTGTGTGTATTGTTTGTGTGTGCACGAGCACATGCAATCCAAAGGTCTCAGGACTAACAAAATTGGCATCACCTGGCTGCTTGCAGAGTCATGGGTCCAGAGATACATGCTAAATGTTTAACATCTGGCTTTCCGGGCATGGGGGTGTGAAGTGGAGGAAGAGTCTGAATTTTTAGCATTTGCTGATTTCAGTGGTATAAATGCTCCCACCTGGCCAATTTCAGCTATCTAGGTGACATCACTGAATGTGGAGTTGGGGAGAACGTACACAAGCACCATTCCTGAGCTGGAGCTAGCCTGAGCTATAGCAAGCTAGCTCCAACACACACACACCACTGCATGGGTCCCTGTCCCAGATTCACTGAATCACAACCTTGGGGATTGGGGCCTGGAAGTCTGAGTTTTAACAGGCCGTCCAGATTATTGCGAGGTTCTCAAAAGTTTGCAAAGCACTGCGTGTGTGTTGTTTGCAAAATCATCATGGAAGTCAGCAGGCTCCTAGGTTTCCTGCAGAGGTGAAAGTGCAGTCGATGAGGACGCCTAAATGAGCAACTTTGTTGAAGCCACAGATTCTTCTACACAAAGGGAGTACTGGGGTCAGGGGTCATGTACTTCAATGTGGAAACTCATCAGTAGATGACAGGGCTCGGGGGTCGTGTACTTCAATGTGGAAACTCATCAGTAGATGACGGGGCTCGGGGGTCATGTACTTCAATGTGGAAACTCATCAGTAGAATCTACAGATTTCAAGGCAGAAATTAAAAAGGACTCAAACAATACATTTGAAGAGAGACCAGCCACAGGAATAACTAAAATATGGAAGAATGAGATTCTAGTCAATCCTAGAATACCTGAGGAGAACTGCTCAGAAGTTTCTTGTGAGTTAGCTAAGAAATAAATACAAAAATAAATCTTTATCAAATTATATCATTCGAGCTATATAACCTAAACGCAATCTGTAAGTGACTTAAACAGCATATGATAAAATTTGTCACTGACTAAAAATAGATTGAAGCATCAGATCAGTAAAATTTAGATCTCCAAAATTGAGCTTGAGAGAAATAAAGGCAATATTGTTTGGCTTATTGTGAATATACGTATGTGTTATAGTGTATAAATTGTTAACGTTTAAATTTCTGAAATTACAAAGAAAACACATTTTTTTATTGTGGTAAAGAAAACACATAACATTTACCATCTTTGCCATTTTTAAGTGTACATTAGTGTTCGCTATACGCACATTGTTTTGCAACTCATCTTAGAATTTGTCATCTTGCAAAACTGAAATTCTTTATCCATTGACCGATGATTCCCCTTTTCCCCTCCCCCCAGCCCCTGACAATCACCATTTACTTTCAGTTTCTGTGAATTTGACTACTGTGGGTGCCTCATATAAGTGGAACCATGCAGTGTTTGTTTTTTTGTGACTGGCTTATTTCACTTAGCATAATGTCCTCAAGGGTCATCCATGTTGTCACATATGACAGGATTTCTTTCTGTTTTAGGACTGCATCACATTCCGTGGTATGTACAGACCACATTTTCTTTTTTTAAAATATTTATTTATTTGGTTGGTTGCTCCAGGTCTTAGTTGCGGCTCACCGGCTCCTTAGCTGTGGAATGTGGGCTCCCCAGTTGTGGCATGCAAACTCCCAGCTGTGGTGGCATGCATGTGGAATCCAGTTCCCCGAGCAGGGATTGAACCCGGGCCCCCTGCATTGGGAGCACAGAATCCCATCCACTCACCACCAGGGAAGTCCCTAGGCCACAGTTTCTTTACCCATTCATCCTTTAGGTTGTTTCCACCTCTTGGCCCCTGTACCTCATGCTGCAATGAACACAGGTGTGCAAATATCTCTTTGAGAACCTGTTATCAATTCTTTTGGCTATATGCCCACAAGTGGGATTGGAAAACACATTATTATCAATTAAGTTATTGATTATTAATTAATAACATAATAAATACAAAATTTAAAAATTCATAGCTAGACATTTGTTGAAAATTGACAAAATCTCTAAGCCTGCGTAGAACACAATGTTAAGCATTGGAACAACAAAGAACCCTAAGACAGTGTCTGCTCTCTAGAGGTTTGGAGTCTAATTGGTGGGGGAAGACAATATATAAACATAAAATTACAATAATTCACACTAAAAATAAATGAGTTCATCTCATACATTGCTGGTGCAAGAACAAATTGGTCAAACCTCTTTGGAAAACTGTCTGGCAGCATCTACCAAAACTAAAATGTGCCACCTGTGACCCAGCAATTCTAGCTATTCTAGACATATAGTAGATACATCTTAGGTACAGACCCAAGAGAAATAAGTGCGTATATCCACCATGTATATACAATACATGTATAGAATTTTTAAAGCAGCTTTATTCATAGCAGCCAAAATTCTGAAAACTGAAATTGGCGGGCGGGGGGTGGAGAATGGGGCATTGAATGGATAAATTGTTATATATTCTTACAATGGAATACTATACAGCAATGAAAAGAATAGTCTGCTCCTATATGAAACCACATGGATGGATCCTGCAGATGTAATGGATCCTGCAGATGTAATGTAAGTGAAAGAAGCCAGATACACATGAATATGTATTGGATGATTCCAAGTTAATCGTTAACTTGACTCCAAGTTAAAATAGGCAAAAATTCATCTCTGGTGATAGAAGTCAAAGAGTGTGGGTATGACTTTGAAGAGGAAGGAGGTAGCCTTTGGGATTGCAGGAAATGTTCTATATCTTGATTTAGGGGTGGTTACAGAGGTATGTAACAATTTATCAAGCTGCAGACTTTTTTCTTTTTGTATGTATGTAGTACTGAAGAAATGTTTAAAGTTTTGGTTTTAAGTAAATGAGTTAGTTCAGAGTAAGAAGTGATGGGAGAAGATCAAAAGGTCAGAGCAGACTTCAAAGGGGAGATAAGAATTGAGCTGGTAAGAACTGAACTGCATGAGTCAGGTCAGTTCTAGCAAGAGAAAAGATGAGAACAAATAAATGCATAGTGGCACAAATGTCCAGAAAACTTGGCAAACCCTGTGCTTGTCTCTTCAACCCTAACTTCCCTTCCCCCAGTACATAGTAAGACTTGGGAGCTGGGTAGGATTGACTTCACCTCAGCTCCAAGAGTGGGCTTTAACTGGTTTGAGTCTTATCAACATAATTACTTAGGGATGAACATAAACCAGTCATTACATGGTTTGGGTCAAAAGTGGGTGTCTTCCTAAGTTGGTACAGTTAGAGTTCAGCTGAGACTTTAGCATCATGGCTCAGGGTGAACTAGCAACTACATCCTCCTGGAGGCGAACAAAAATGCTTATAGCTTCAGTTTTGGGTGGGAGCCATTTTGGGGAACATGGGGAAATGAACCTGATGTATACACTTGGGCTGAGCTGAGAGAAATGTGGAGAAATGAAGCTGGAGTCCTAACTGATGGCTCTAGACTTTTTAAATTTGCAAGCCTTCTATTGTTTACACCAGTTTGAACGGATTTTTCTATTGCTTTGTAACAAAATAACTTTTCTAGTAACCTATACATAGCATCTCTTAGATGATTCTTCTAGTTTCCATGGCCATAGTCCCTGTCCCTCTTCAGACTCTCATAATCACCCATTGAGAGAACCACGATAGCTTTCTAATTCTGACTGGTCTCTGCCTTTGGTTTCTTCTTACCTTAGTGATCCACCATACTGTCTCCTGAATGATCTTCTCAGTCATTTCTGACCACTGCTGCCATGTGCATGACCCTGGTGGTTCCATGCTTCGGGAATAAAGGCCAACGGGTCCAAATTTGCCAAATGAGTTTTAACACTTTAGTCCTTCAGTTCCACTCACACACCCTAATGAGGTCCTCACTCTCTAGCCTTCCAGCCTTTGCCAGAGTTAGTAAGTCAGCCCAGAATGGCCTTCTCTCTCTACCTGCCTGATGGCAATACCACTTCTCTTTCCAGATCCAGGTTAAATGCATCTCTGAAGCCTTCTTAGATTTCTTCAGCTGATAATTACTCATTGTGCTATAGTCTCCTGGCATGATTTTCCCTTTTGATAGCTCTCAGCTCAGTCTGTCAGGAGTTGGGGTGATTTATGTATGTCTGGCTTACCCGCTAGGGTATGAATGCTGGGAGGTCAGAGGCCTGTTTTTCCATCTTGAATTCCTCAGTGCACCTTGCAAAGTGTTTTTCATAGACACACTGCTCAATATAGGTTGACTGAAGACCAAACTTCCTTCAGGTAAGGACTTGGAGGTTGAGTTGGAGAGCTAAGTGGAGGGGCAGAAGCAGCGTTTTTTTTTTTTTTTTTTTTTTTTTTGTGGTACGCGGGCCTCTCACTGTTGTGGCCTCTCCCGTTGCGGAGCACAGGCTCCGGACGCGCAGGCTCAGCGGCCATGGCTCACGGGCCCACCCGCTCCGCGGCACGTGGGATCCTCCCGGACCGGGGCACGAACCCGTGTCCCCTGCATCGGCAGGCGGATCTCAACCACTGCGCCACCAGGGAAGCCCCAGGAGCAGTTTTTGAAGGGTTTTTAAAAACCAGGGTAGGTATATTAAGCTCAGTGAGTTTTATTGCACTATTGAATAGGGGAAAGTTTCTCCTGCTGTTTTCCAAAAGTCCTTCTATTCTTCCTACATTATTTATTTTTTTAAAAACCTTTTATCTTTTTATCTACCTCCTTTGCTTCAGTGAGGGGTGGCTGTTGATTTTTGAAATAGTATGCAGTTTGGGAAGAGAAGAAACAGAATGAGAAGGTGATTAGCTTTCTTTTCTCTCCTCCGTTATAATCCCAGAATATGCTTCACGAATACTTTTGCTAGCAGATGAAGCCCATCTATTCAAGCAGTGGTTTTAACCATTTTTGATGGTCACCTGATACACACACACACACACACACACACACACACTATGCTGTGTATAGACACCTGAAACAGACTTTTGTAAAACACTTACTCTTAATTCATGCAATGCATATTGATATTTTCTGTTATTCGGTTTCACTTCAAACAAACAAACAAAAAGTCGATCACAAACCACTAAATCGATTTCATGCCATTAAGGAGTTGAGACCTGCAATTTGAAAAATGTGACACTAAGGTATACTCTATGTTATAATCGTTAAGTTACAATCATTGGATGAGCACTGTGCTAAGTATTTTCGCTAATAATATTATATTTAATCTGTTCTAATAATTTTATGACAGATTGTTATACCCATTTTGTCGGGAGGAAACTGAAGCTTGGGGCAAAACAAATTTCCTGGCGTCACACAGCTACTATATGGCAGAGCTGAGACTTAAACACAGGCAATGCCTCTGCTTACAGCTCAGTGACACGTGCCATGGCTTTATGCCACAGCCAATGGCAGAGAAAATTAGCGCATATTGGATTTTTAATCTTGCAGTACACATACAGGACAAGACCACCAGAGTGGAGACAAAATACTCTCTGTGCGATAACTTCATTTCTTCTCTGGAACTCTATTCCTGCCCTATTATCCCAATCTATTAAGTCTCAAAAAATGACAAAACCCTTAAAATAGAACACTCAAACTATGACAGAGAAACAGTTTTATAAAGGGAATATATACTGAAATAGTGAACATAAAAACCAAAAACTTCACAGCAGTGGGATCCATGCATAAATAGTTGTACAAGGTGTAGTGGAAAGACAGCGGATTAAATCATAATTCTGGGAAAGCAGAATTTTGATTTTACCTACTTTTAGATATTTTGGGGGTTTGGGAAAGGAAAGGGGAAAAAATAAAACTGACAATCTTTCGATTTTAGCGTCCACGAAGTTTTGGTGATTTAAAGATGACTCAAAAGATTTAGTGCCAGCCTTCTAGAAGGTTTCCTCCTAATCATAAAACTTCTTCTCTGTTACAGTTTTATTTTCTGTTACAGTTTCTATTTTAAGGGTTTTGTCATTGTTTGAGGAACTTGCAAATTGGGAGAATAGGGCAGAAATAGCGTTCCAGAGAAGAAATGAAGATGTTTAGAACGCATTTTGTCTGTACCCTGGAGGTCTCATCCTCTCCCTCGTGTGCGTTGCAAGTTTAAAAGTTCAACATGTGCAGACCTTGTCCTTACGCAGTTGGCCAAGACCCACAGCCACGGCACGTGTCGCTGAGCTGTAAGCAGAGGCATGGTCTACCTGTGTTTAAGTCTCAGCTCTGCCATATAGTAGCTGTGTGACCTCAGGAAATTTGTTGTGCCCCAAGCCTCAATTTCCTCATCCCTAAAATGTTATAATAGTGAAGCGATACAATGACGGCACCTTTTATTTTATTTGTAATAATGAAAAGGCTGTCCCCATGGTTTGGTAAATTAAGGCAATTATCCTTGCTATCTTTAGGGTCTAGGATTCAGATGATGAGAGGCTCGTGGTCTGTTGCACATCAAACTGAATATTCACCAGCAACATTTACCAACAATGAAATCAAGCTAAAAATGAAACCTTAAGAGAAACTGATTTGAAACTCTTCAGTATAGTGTGCTTCTTGAGCATAAAGACTGGTTCTTCACTCGTTTAACAAATAGCAATTCAACACTTAATACGTGTCAGGCACATATTAGGTGTGGGTACATAAGGGGAACAAGATTCCTGTAGTCCCTGCATACAGTGTCTGATGGGAGAGACAGGCAATACAGAAGTAAATGTATGACCAAAAGGACCCCAAGTGGGAAAGTTTCCACTAAGGACATAAAACTGATTTGGTGTCAGGGAATAAAAAGATGGGGTACTTACTTTAGACAGAATGGTTAGGAATGTCTCCAGGAGGAGGTAATGTTTAAACTGAGACTAGAAGGATGACAAGGAGCCAGTGTGTGAACAGCCAAGGGAAAGAATCATGGGACCAGCAAATGCAAAGGCCCTGGGGTATGCGGGGCTGTTTCTGTATGATGAAGCTCTGGCCTTCTTTTACACACACTGACTGGATCCCTCCCCTTCTGTCCTGACAGCTGCTTTTCTGACTCACGCTTGCAGTATGTTTGGGGCTCCAGTTCGGAGTCCTGGATGGTTGTACCCTTTTGATATATCAACCTAAAAATATGCTGGGATAGCCCTCCCTTTTTCACATGTCTGCCACAGGCTGTATCTTGCTCACTGTGACTTTGCCGTTCAATCAAGACTGCCCTTGACATTTATAACATTCTGCTTTCTTTGCCTCTGTTTTTGCCTCAGGTCCTGAAAGAATAGCTGCTGACATAAGGAAGACACTCAAAAATTATTTGCTGAATTTTTAGATGAATTTCATTATATCATCAGAGATCTGATTTTGTTGTTTGTGGTTTTGTCTGCTTATTCATTTTAACATGGGTTAGACTGGGGAGGAGCAAACTGGATGAATTTGAAGGAGAATGGCATGACATTCTGAACTGGCACTCAGTTCCTGGAGGGCTACTTGCGGCTCTGTAACTCATTAGCAATGTGACCTTGGATGAGTCATCCCACTTGAGCCTTGACATCTTCCACTAAAATGAAGGGTTTTGTCCAAGCACCCTTCAATGTCTGTTCTTTTCTATGACTCACTGGGTTTCAATATTTGCCATGCCTCTCACACTCCTATGAAAGAAATGTTATCTTTAGGCATCAACTCAGTTTATGCAATAATGATGCCTTACGTTTGATTGGCATTTGTTATTTGCAGAGCACTTTCATCTCCACTATTGCATTTGATTTTAACCAGTCATGTAATGTATTGAGGACAAGTTATCTTTTTTTACGTCTGACGGGGTGTGAAACTTACCCAACTTTATAACATGCTAGAAAAGGGAATGACAATTGTATATACTGTCCTGCCTATATGTGGTACAATATATTGGATAGCATCTCTGCCATGTGGGAGTGGAACAAATTGTTTACACCTTGAATAGCAGACACTACTTTTTTTTTTTTTTTAATGTTAAGGACTGTTTAGAAATGCTAAAATCCAAAGCTCTTTTTTTATTTTCTAGCTAAACTCTTTTTTTTTTTTACATCCTTACTGGAGTATAATTGCTTTGCAATGGTGTGTTAGTTTCTGCTGTGTAACAAAGTGAATCAGCCATATGTATACATATATCCCCATAACCCCTCCCTCTTGCGTCTCCCTCTAGTTAAACTCTCTAGTTGTAAGGATCAGAAAAGTACTCAGGTTAGCTCACTCAGGGAAGGGGAGCACTGCAGGAATCAGCTTTCTTACGGACAGGAGGCAAGGTAGTCCTCAAATAATTGGGAAAGTATCTCTAGACATTTCTTCCTAGGACTAAATTGTCTGTTTTTCTCCGAACTTCCAAGACCTTTGTTTCTTATTTGAAGAGCAGTTTCCTCTGCTTACTCATGGTTCGTGTTTCCCCATAACCATGGCTCTCCCAAGGCTTGGCTTCCTGACACCAGCTCTGGCCAGCTGACTCCAACATGTCAGATCCATTCACTATAGACCACTGTCAATCTCTTCCTCTTTTAGCTCCTGTGGTCCAATCAGCTGGGGCTGGGTCAGGAAGGAGTCACGTGGCACCCACATCAAGTTCTACCTCTTTATCAGGATTTATGAACAGGTTCTTAGGGAAAGAATTCTGTAGATGATAGAGCAGGCATCCTAAAACATATCTACTACATTTCCCTTTTTATCTACATTTCACAGGATTCTGTTGAGTCTTTTTTTCTAAGGTGATGCCAATATTCCTAAGTATACCTATTTTTTTCATGGTTCTCGCTTAGAGGCCATAGTTTATTATCTGATTGCTTTTTTTTGCATTCATGCACATTTTTAATTAAATTCTCTCAATATCCCAGTAGGCGAATAAGATATCTCCCAGAGATGACGTTAACATGACATATTCGAAGACATCTAGAAGCTGGGGGTAGAAGTGAACTAGGTCAGGAAAAAACCCAGAAGCAATTCAAATTTGTCCCTTAGTTAAAATTGGAAGGGCAGTTGCATGGTTTTCTGTAGGGTGCAGTTAAAAAAAAAAAAAAAAAAAGCACTAGCCAGCAACTAGGTCCATTTAGGTCCTAGATCTGATCCTATCATTGATTTCTGGACAGATCATTTATTCCCCTTGAAATTCAGGGGAAGGGGGAGTCTTAAAATCTGGAAACTAGGAGGAATCTTATGGGGTTATCAAATCTGGTCTCTGCCTTTTACAGTAAAAGACACTGACATGAGGCCTTAGGTCACAGAGCTGCTTAGAGGTAGAGCCAGTAGAATATTTCTCCTAAACAAACGGTTGTGATCTTTTTATTACATCATTTCAGTTGAAAGGGTAGAGGCTTATTCTGAGAATCAGAGATAATGCTTGTGATAAAGCAGCATAAAGTGGTGTCTAAATGTAAAATTTTATTTTAAGATGAGGACATGGAATGGGTATAGAAGACAGGAATCTGCACAGTGTGTGTGAACAGACAGGAAACAACCTATAAATGCCCTAATTCTTGTCCTCTAAAAACTTACCTATAGGGCTTCCCTGGTGTCGCAGTGGTTAAGAATCCGCCTGCCAATGCAGGGGACACGGGTTTGAGCCCTGGTCCGGGAGGATCCCACATGCCGCGGAGCAAGTAAGCCCATGTGCCACAACTACTGAGCTTTCACTCTAGAGCCCGCGAGCCACAACTACTGAGCCCACGTGCCACAACTACTGAGGCCCTCGCACCTAGAGCCCGTGCTCCACAAGAGAAGCCACCACAATGAGAAGCCCACGCACCACAACAAAGAGTAGCCCCCGCTCAACACAACTACAGAAAGCCCACACGCAGCAACGAAGACCCAACGCTGCCAAAAATAAATTAAAAAAAAAATAAACTTATTAAAAAAAACTTACCTGTAAACAAAAGATCATGAAAATTGATCTGAACTCTGTCACTGCCACAAAATTGCATCAGAAAATGGAGATTAGGATGTTCCCGCTGCCAGATGGAATAGGAATGTGGTTGGATGTGGACTCTGCAGACTGCCTGTCTTCCAAGGTGGGCTCTATCACTTAATAACGTGTAATTGAGGCAAATTTGTACCACTTACTAAAGGGCTCTGGGTCAAACAGTAACACGAACTCCACAGAGCCACTCTCAGGATTCAAACAACCAATACTTGAGAAATTCTTAGAACAGTCTTTGGCACATAGTAAACCCACTATATAAGGGTTAACCTATCATTATTACTTGCTTTTCTCCTGTGGGAGGGCTAAAAGCTATTCTTTCGGAGTAATCGTCATTTAAAATCCCATGGGCTAGATTAGACATATCAGTTGGTTTAGCGAGGAATTAAGAGGTGGAAAGGGAAGATTTCTTTCGGGGCAGCTCCGTCTTTATCTTTATCCCTTTAATTCTTACGAAATTCATAAAGCGGACATTTGCTATTTGCATTTCACAGACCAGAAAACTGGCTAGAGAGGGCAGAACTTTCTGGGCCAGAACGAGACGTTGAATCAGTAGTGGGTCACAGCACGGAATCGATCTAAGCCTACATGGGAATAAACGAACGTCTTTTCCAAGTGTGGACTTCCGGGACTTAGACAGTTCTCACTTTCCAGGGGCCAAGAAAAAGATGGATGCGGATGGTTTAGGAGAGGACCCACATCTCCCTCCAGGCCCAGGAGCTACACCTCGGCTCAGAGGGCTCTCTCCACGCCGCCCGAGCCTCGCTAAGAGGGCCGGCTCCACACTACGGGAGAACCAGGCTCCGGCTTTCCGTCGGGGAGGCCTCCCTCTCCCGAGCCTCCCTCACTGACTCCGACTCCTCCGCGCAGGTCTTTGGAGTTTAATTCCTTAATTTATTTAGAAACTACACTTTTGAGTCAAAGAACAGAGGCAAGGACCGGGAACAAGAAGCAACGCGCGTGAACACGGACGCCGCCTCGAGAGCCCTTACATCTCTGGCCCACGCACGACACCCGCCCGAACCCCCGCCACCCGCCTCCTTTCCCGGAGGAGGCGTGGCCCGCACGCGCCGCCATCTTGGTCGCCTCTCTAGGCACTCTGTTTACTACTCTATGGTTGCCCGCTCCCGCCCCGCCCCTCCCCAGTCATTGTCTGGAGGAGCAGCCACGGCCGCAGCGCCTTCTCTTTATAAGTCCGCAGTGCCCGGATGTGAATGGATTACAATGTATCTTTCAGGGAAACCTATTATTATCAATGTGACTCCACGGGGGAGTCAATGGTGATGATCAGGAGGAGGATGATGATGATGATGAGACACCTCTAAACTTGGAACAAGTTTAAGGCTTTATAAGAGGAGAAGAAAAAAAAAACCACCAACAAGATTTGTTTGAGGAAAAATTATAGCTATCCTGTGTTGATATTTTTTTATAAACAATAAGAAAAAGTTGTTGGATTTTTTTTTTAATGATTTCTTTTTTGGGGGAGGGAATTTTGTTGCAGTTTTATGGTGGAATATGCAAAAACCAGAGCCAGGTGCATAATCTTGTATTCTGTGGATATCCCTGGAGCAGAACTGAGTACCAGTTAAAATACTTTTTTGGGGGATACACATGTGAGATACTAAGTACTTGCAGAAGATTTTTGTCTCTCTTTTTAAAGTCACTTTCCTTGGAATATTGTGAGCATATTTGTGGCCATTTAAGGTAACGTTACAATTTGCTGTCAGAGTAAACTGTTTGTAATTGAATTTAATATTTTAAATGTCGATCCCAGTGTTTTATTAAAACAAAAGGAACAACCTATTAAATAATCGCCAATGGGAAAAAGTGTGTGCATGCATTTTGTGTATGTACTCGCACATCTAGCAATAACAGGGTTTATAGAATGTGTATTTTAACACACGTTAAAATAGCGTATGTTGCATATACTGGATAAAGTACGCTTGTTATTACGAAACGATAGAATTATGCAGCTTAATTTTTATCCTAAAAAGTGATGTGAAAAAGTATGTTTTAGGAGCATGCAGGGCCTGTAATGGTAAATGTTGAATTAAAAACTTAAAGTGCTGGCGAACGGGGACTTAGCATGCCTAGGAACTCAAGTGTAAAAACAAAACAACATCCACCCTCAAAAATTGCCTTTTTTGTTGTTGTTGTTGAAGTTTGCAGCTATACTATTCTGTGACTTAAAAGGGAGGGGAAAAAAACGTATGTAATTTAGGTTTCGCCCCCAACGCAGAACTACCGACATGAAAATCTCCCCAGCAAAATGTGGCTTGGTTTATATCTGGAAAAGAAAAATATTGTTCCTCTTGGCAAAGTCTTTTTGCATCACGTGTATTTGCAGCCTAGTATAAACTTGCTTTGCCGTGTGTGGATGTGTGAGTGAGAGGGAACGAGAGTCAGAGAAAGAAAGGAGGGGATGTAAACTCGAATAAATTTCAAAGTGCCTCCGATGGATGAAACGGGCAAAAACTGAACTGTTCAGGCTTCAGATTGTAACTGACGTTCTGAGGGAAAATGAGGTGCTCGATGAAATTTCGTTTGTATTTTTTTTTTTTTTTTTGCGCGGCGGGGGAGGTGTTGAGATTTTTTTTTTCTCCGGGGGGGGGTGCATCCCAGCCAGCCCGACCCGAGCGAGCCGCGTCTCCCCGCCGGAGGCCCCCCACCCATTTCTTTGCTGAACTTGCAATTCCGTCCGCCTCTGCGTGTTTCCCCCTCCCCCCCTTCCCTCGTCCCCTCCCCTCCCCGGAGAAGAGAGTTGGTGTTAAGAGTCAGGGATCTTGGCTGTGTGTCTGCGGATCTGTAGTGGCGGCGGCGGCGGCGGCGGCGGCGGCGGGGAAGGAGCGGGCGCGGGCGCAGGCGGAGGAGGTAGAGGCGGTGGTTAGACATGAACGCCGCCTCGGCGCCGGCGGTGCACGGAGAGCCCCTTCTCGCGCGCGGGCGGTAGGTACCGGCGCCGGCGGGGCTCGGCGGGGCTGGTGCGCCGGGCGGCGTGGGGCTCGGGCTCGGCGGCCCCGCACGCGGCTCCGCGCCTCCCGTGCCGCGGGCTCCCGGCTCCCGGCGCTCCCCCTGGAGACACCCCTTCCTCTCCCGCGCCTCTTCCCTCCCCCTCATCCCTACCCCCCCCTCGGCCCCCCCTCCCCGGCAGTGCCACTTGGAGAGACCGATGACTTTGCCAAGGCCCTGACTTTAATTTTTACAACCCTTTCTTTCACAAATTAGGGTGCTGGACCATTACGGGACCCGACCCTCCACTCCGCTTCCCTCCCCCCCGCCCCGCTTTCGTCGACCCTGTCACCCCTCCCCCTTTGGACGTGTTTTCACTCCAGAGACGCTCATCTTTAATTTCTTTATAGCTACTTTGAAACGCAGAGGGGAGTGGTGTGTGTGTGTGAGCGTGTGTGTGAGCGTGTGTGCGTGTGTGTGAGTGTGTGTGGGGGGGGTGGGGGGAAAGTTGAGACCGGATCGTTCTGAGTAGTTTCTCTTTTCTCTGGGATCCATTCATTTCTCGCTCTACCTCCTGTTGCATAAAATGATGCGCTGAAGAGCGGCTTTTTTTTTTTTTCCTTCCCGGATTTGGTTTTATAGTGGATGTTACCAGTTTTGATCGTCTCTTTGGAAATACAATATCAATAGCAGTTTTTTGTTTTTTTTGTTTTTTTTTTTTGCTATTGCTGCCTATTCCTTCTTAAAAAAAAAAGCAACAAAAAAAACTCTCCTGTCCCTCCCTCCTTTCTACCTTATTCCCATCCGCCCTCACATCCCTACCCCACAACCCCCCCAGTCTCCAAAAATCCGATTGTGTTTTCTCCAAGGATTGGGACTGGATTTTCTGATTGCGGTTATTTCCATGTTTCTAGGTTTGTGTGATTTTGCTAAAATGCATCACCAACAGCGAATGGCTGCCTTAGGGACGGACAAAGAGCTGAGTGATTTACTGGATTTCAGTGCGGTAAGAAAGAACGGTGGAAACTAACAACAGCTGTGAAACAAAACAAAACAAAACAAAAAACCCAAACACTTTGAGCTAGAAACCAATAATAATCTAAAGGACAGGAATAATTTTTAATTGGCTGAGTCCTTGGTAAACATGAAGGTCTTTTTGATAAGTTTTTAACTACAATTTTTGGGTGTGATGGACGATTCAGGCTTTTTTTTTCAGAGTCTTAATTACTTGCTTTTGAATTTCCTACCCACCGAATCCCCCAAATAATGGAGTCTCACTCCAATGGAAGGGAAAAACAGACACCCCTAAAACTGTAAACCACCCCTAAACTTGACCTTATCTGAACACTGAGAGTACTGATACTTTGTGCGCTACTCATTTTATTTACTTATTTTTTCTGAAAATGGAAAAGAGAAAATAGGAGACCCCAGTTGTCTCAAAGTTTTAAACTGATGATGCTTTGGATTAGTAGGACCTGTAGTCCTCATTACATCTTTTCCTGGGATTCTGAAAACTCGTGTGCATATGCTGAGCATACATTCTTTAGAACCCTTTAGACGGTCTTTGTAAATCTCGGAGTCGTGAGATCAGCACAAAGCAGAACTTACACACTTGTGGAGTTTTATGACGGAACTTGGTCCTTCTCCATCCCTTTGCTTCCCTTCCCCATACCAAGTCCCAAACATGTCAGGGGAAATAATTCATTTTTAATGCCAGATGAGTTTGGTGTAAGATGCATTTGCAAAGCAAAATAAAAAGAATCCACAAAACACACAAATAAAATCCAAACCGCCTTCTAAGTGGGGCTCTTTCATGTTGCTGCTGCTGCTGCCGCTACTGCTGCTATTGCTGCTGCTGCTGCTTCTCTTCTAGACCTTTTGGAGAAATGGCTTTCGGAAGTTTTGCCAGGAAACGTGGCCCTAGGCAGCTTTGTAGCCCCCTTTCTGCTTGCTGCACTTTCTCCATTCGTTTCTTTGCTTTTTGCAGGCTCTGACTCAGGGAAGGTGCGCATTATCCACTAGATACGTCGAAGAAGAGGGAAACCAATTAGGGTCGAAATAAATGCTGGAGAGAGAGAGAGTGAAAGAGAGAGAGAGTGAGAGAGAGAGAGAGAGAGAGAGAGAGAGAAGCAGAGAAAGAGAGAGGGAGAGAGTCTTGCTTCAAATTGCTCTCATGTTAGAGACGAAATGAGAATTTAGTGCAGGTGGCACTTTTATTTTTATTTGGGTTCACATATGACAGGCAAATCCTATACGGGATGGAAATGGACATTGCCACGTTTATGGCCAAGGTTTTCAATATAAAACAAGCAACTTTCTTCTCCTTTGTAAAACTAGTGTTTTCTAGAGAGCTTGCTGCCCTCCAAACTGAATCTTGTTCACATCATGGGGACTGTGTTGGTTTAAAATGTAGTCCTACCTAGTTCTGGCGATCTAATGAACCTGAGGAAAAAGAAAACAGTGGTTAAGGTTGGGGTGGGGGGAGAGTGATTGGTAATGTTGTGCCTGTTTTCGTTTTAAGTTGGATGGTGATGTATTTTACTAAAATGAGCCCTTAGCATAAACTGTATATTGTATAGGGAGAGTATGAAAGATCTTTGATGAACTCTGAAGGCACAAATGTCGTCTTTTCAACAGTAATGTTTCTTTGTTTCTTTTAGATGTTTTCACCTCCTGTGAGCAGTGGGAAAAATGGACCAACTTCTTTGGCGAGTGGACATTTTACTGGCTCAAGTATGTAAATTCTTTTCTTAGTGTGTAGTTAAATGTTCTTAGCTGTTTATTCACTCATGGTATATTTTTGGCTCTGTTGAAGTGTTCTGAAAAAGTCATTGAAATTTTAGCCTGTAATGATATGGTTATTTCATTATCCATTAGTGGTATAACTTAGGCAAAAACATTATCTTTTGCAAAATTAAAAGTAGGGTTTTTAAAAAAAAAAAAAAAATCAAGGAAACTGTCTCAAAATTCATCACTTACTTTAAAAGCAATTTTCTGATACAATTGTAATCAAACACGTGAAGATAAGGCAGTGTTAACATGGGGGAATAAATTAATGTTTCCTTATTTGAAAATAGAGGGAAAAATCTAACTTTCATGAAAAGGGCAAATCCCTTGTAAATAATATCAATTTTATTGGGTACTATGTATAATTAACCCTTTTAAAGAAATGAGCGCTTAATTTTGCAGATGAATGCTGTGTAGTAAACCATAGCTGTAAATAGAGAGACTCCTGCTAATCTGAGAGCGAAATATGAATTCATTTATATTTAAAATATCCTTTTTGGTGCTTCAGTTTTTGTTTTTTTTTTTAAGAATTTACTTGTGCAATGAATTTTTCTATATTTAAAGTTGCAAATTTGGAAGGACTTTTACATTTTATAAATGAAAGGTCTTTGGCTGATGCTTTAAAAAGACGTTAGCGCTATTCACAAAGGAATCTGTGTGTGCAGTGATTATCTGGTATCTAAGGAGGAGTTTTAATAGGGGACTCTCTGAAGGTCTCTTATTAAAAGTGAAAACTGAAAATATGCTATTCGTTTAAAACGTATTTTTTTTGTCTAGTGAATTTCATATCAGAAGGAGGCATACATTGCTCTCCTTTAGGTTCAAGGCTTAAATCCATTTATGCTTGTTAAACAGCTGTAGTATTTTAGGAGGTCTGGCAGTGGTACATAACAGGACATTAGACAGAGTCCTGTTCTTAAGTCAGACTGGTAAATGTTGACATCGTTTAGTTGTGAGATACCAGTGGAATTGTCTGTTAGCTATTGAAGATAATTTCACATCTCTTAATATTCATTTGGTGTTGTAGCAGTGAAAGAAATCTGTTCATCTTTGTGATTTGTATAATTGGTATTTTTTAAATAAAATTAATGGCATTTAAAAGTTGCTCATTTCTAGATAAGTTACTTCTCCTTTTGCTGGCCCCCATAAGTCTAAGGGATTTTTTATCTCTACAACTTGATTTGTGAAATATGAGATGCCTCCTATAGTTACATTTTATCTTTTATTTTGGGGGGTCCACTTTGATTAAAAGGGCTACTGACCATATGTTTGTGTTTTACTGTCCTGGACCCTGTTATAATTTTCATTTGGGACTTAAAATTTTTTTTGTTGTTGTATTCGTATTGTATCTTCCAAATTTCTTTATCGTGTTCTCTATACAACTTTGAAGGAAAGATGAGTACAAGTATCTCATGTAAGCAGATTAATTTTTCATGTTAGACAGTATCAAAACAGTTGCTAACTTTATCTCTGACAGTAACTTTCTTCATGATTTTCCTTAAGAAAATGTATAGTTGAAATCTGAAAGTAGATTATGTCAGAAAGGCTCAGAGATAGACTGCTTTCAGAGTCAGTGCAAAAATACTCTTTTGTACTTTGTAAAAATTGACACATTTGGAATAATTAAGTATATCAGCTTAGTTATAGTTTAATAAAGGAAGGTGATTTAGAAGCATGAAATTGTGTTACATTTAAAAAGATAACTGTGCATCTGGTCCCTTTTCTATGTTCACATTTAAATGAAGTCCTTGCTATGATGTTTAAGTGTTTACAGAGTGTAGGGTGAATAAGTATGAATATGTATTAATGCATTTTGGAAAATGATCATATACTGAAACTTACAGAGTTCTTAAGACAGTATATCTGTATATGTAAACCTAGACAGAGGCTTCATCCTTAGTGAGACGTGTTGTGATATTTCCAACGAATATGCTGTGATTATTTTTAAGGTGTTAAACTTTAAGTGACGTCGTACCAGAGGTGTAGTTTTCAGGCCCAAATGTTTACTTGTAAAGGTAAAAAGTGTAGTGCCGATTTTGTTCTCGCTGCTGGATTGAAAATGCAGGGTATTCATCCAGTGCAGTATGATGGGGACTATAATATACACAGTACAGATTGGAGTGTTGATTTTTCTCATCTGTCCAAGACACAGTTAGGTGGCTTTGTTTCCACTCAGTAACAAAGATAAGTCCCTTTTAAAGCATAACAAATAAAAAAAAAAAATGAGGAAAACTGCATTTTGCTCCTGGAAGGATGAACTAGGAAACTTTGGACTGAGAAATAATTTTCTAAATGTACATCAGGTTAATATCCATTGTCCCAAGGGTGCTCAGATGTCACTTCCATGGGTAGCTTTGAAACTTGGGTCCAGAGAAAAAAGGTCCAAAGTATAAGTGAACTGTTCATATTGGAAAAACCAGCTCTGTTTTTTCAGAGTGAGGCATGGTAATGTTTCATGCTTAAAGTTCTCAGTAGCTGTGGATTCCATTCATATAGGGCGCTCCTTCGTGATTTGCAATGTGAGAATTAAAAAAAGTGTGGCCATATTGCCTTTAATCTTTCATTTCACAAACATGGTTTTTCCTACCACCTTAAGAAATGGTGAGGCTGCTAGGGAGAATGGAATGTAACCTGAGCTACAGCCTGACATTCCCAGGGAGCATTTTTCACATGAAAGGCTTTTGTCAACCCAGGAAAGGACCAGCAGTTTTTGTTTGATGTTTGCAGGTGTTCAGCAGAGAGCACTAAAACAATTCAGCCATGATAGTTCAGAGCTTGGATGACCTTAACGGGGAGAATTGGTGGGTTCTGGAATTATTTTTAAGAAATATTTGAAACCTATATGGTGACTTATATAAAGGGATTTCAGATCCATTATATCATTGATCTTAAAACTAGCTAAAAGCATCCACATGCCTGGATGATTGGAAAATTTTTCTCATTAAAAAGTAGGACGGCAAAGTTACCAGAAGAAAAAAAAATTCACCTAGAGTCTATAATTTATTGATGAACAGGGGTTTAATTTTCTAATATAACAAAA
Source organism: Pseudorca crassidens (assembly GCF_039906515.1). Taxonomy (NCBI): domain Eukaryota; kingdom Metazoa; phylum Chordata; class Mammalia; order Artiodactyla; family Delphinidae; genus Pseudorca; species Pseudorca crassidens. Next base: position 19,093,610 of record NC_090307.1, read on the forward strand.
CTACAGTTTCTTTGGTTACCTTTGAGTCTTTCATGAGCAAAAGATAAACATACTAGCTTTGGCATCTTTTACAAAGTAGTTTTAAAGTTGGGGCTCTAAAATTATCCATACTCAACAACAGCCCTGGTCACATCTGTTACATGTATTTACAGTTAGTCTGTGACGGATCCTACATCTTCCTCCCTTAGTTTAAAAGTTGAGCCTTTTCCCCCGTAACTGTTTAGCTTTACTTAGGTGTTCAGCATTTGTTAAAGGTGCCAAATGGATGGGTGTTTTAACAATTAAGAGCAGCAGTAAAACACACCACATCCCTGTCATGGTCATTTTTGGAAGAGAAAAAACATTTCTTGACATTCACACAAGTTATTTTACTGATACCCACATGACACCCAAATGACACATCAGTTTGGTAAATTCAGTAAGAAAAAATAAATCGCTCCAATGGGTAGTTCTGTATCACAGAGAAAATTCAAATGGTCAGCATTCTGAATTAATATCCATCCGTACAGTTTGAGTTCACAATTATGGCGTGAAAAAACAAATGGTCTCCCTTAAAGGTATTTGTGGAGTACACTTATTTAATTGTGTGTGTGTGTGTGTGTGTGTGTGTTTTAAACAGCCTTACTATTATAGTGCAGTTCATAGTGGTTGTATGGCTTTTATAAAATGCAGAATAATTTAACAGGTTACAAAATAAGCAAAGTGGCATTAAATCCATTCTGTTAGAATCATAGAATTTGGGGGATTGAACCCCTTAGAAAGAGACAGCCCAGTGCCTTCATTGTACAAAGAAAACTGAGGCCCAAGTTAAGAGGTTCTGAACTATGCCTTTATTTGCTAATCTAAGAAACAAGTTTTGATTTGCTAATTTTGTATGGCCCTGCAAATCCTTTTATTGGAGTAATATTGGTTTCACTGCTATGTTTTTCTAAATTTGTATTTTGCATAATAGGGTATCAGGATTTGTGTGCTGATCTTTGTGCCTACAAATTCTTCTAAGTGCACATGTGCCCTTTGAATGCTTTTTAAGGTTTGGAGCTGAATTTTGGATTGTTGATCATTCTCTTTTGCCTGATCTGGCCTGTGACTCTTTGCAAGATGTTAGATTGAATAACAGGGGTGGATGGGCATGACACTGACAGAATTAAAGTGCTTCTTACTATGCCAAGTGGTGTACTATGCACTTTATATTCTTGTATTTTTTAAATCCTCACAAGAACCCAGTGAGATACCAGGATTACCATGCTCAATTTATAAATGAGGAAACTGAGATTCAGAGATGGTAAACTACTTACCCTCAAGGCAGCCAGAATGAATCAGGTTCTAAACCCAGGTCTGCCTGGTCTGCCTAGCTCAGTGTCTTTTGAGACACACACACACACACACACACACACACACACACACAGACACAGAGTCAGATATAGCTTATTATTTCAGTATCTTATAGGCTTAAGGATATATTATTGAGGCTTGGTGTGCAATACTGTTCCTGATCTTTACAGTAGATAAACATTTTTTAAAAATATGTTTAAGATAATGGTATAAACCATGTCCATTATTTTTCCTGCTTTCTTATCCAAACTAAGCTTCTAGTTTATGTTGGATTTCAATGTGACTTAGTATCTCTCTCATATTTTTATTATTTTTTTAACAAGGAAAATATAGTAGGTAGTTTCAAAGTTGTGTTTTGGTTCTATTGTAAATGGACAGTCTGCTTGGGTACCAGTGAAAATATTTTGTTTTCAATTATTTTAATGTACCTAGTCAAACCAAAAGTTGAGGTAACCAAGCTTGCTCTGTTAATACCTAAAAAAAAAAAAAAAAGGTTTCCTATCTTTTAACTGTAAAAAAAAGTTTTGCAGTTCCTTGTTAGATCTTTGAAACTTAATATTCAAGAACAAAAACCCTGAATTCTATCTGCATCACTAAAATAAGCAGTTTTGAAGTTTTGATATGTCTATTATCAGACATGTGCTTAAAATGTTACGTTTTCTAAATTCAGAAGGAAGAAGCAGTACTCTATTTGACATTGACTTAAGTAAATAAAATGCATTAAACAAGCGTAGGGATCCAAGATCTGTTGAGCCTGAAATGCTTAACGTTTTTGACAGCATCAGCAAATTATCTTTACCCTACTATTGTAATGAGGAAATCACTTAAATAACAGATGAACAGCTAAGTCACATAAACATATATAATAGAACTATGTAATGAAATTTTATGCTGTTAATTGCTCGAATCTGTCTTAAGTGCTTAGAATCATGGAGCAGTAAAGACTGTCATATAAACAATTTTGTTTTGAGCTTAAAATTATTCCTTTTTGCTTTCATCTGCTATGATAAACAAAGTAATTTTGGAAGCTTTACAGATCAAACATTTACTCCTAATGGTAAACTACATTTTATATTGGAAGTTTGCTGCCTTGTCCAAGGCAGAGAGTTGAGTCCTGGTGGCCCCAGGCTGCAACGTTTAGTATCATGATGCTATTTAGATCTGTTCCCATAAGCCAAGATAACAGATCTGAAGTTGTCTAATAAGGAACATGGTGTGTTTTGAAATGTTCTTCAGTTTACAAGTCTTGAACCAAAATGTTCTTGGCCAAACCTTTAGACCTTATACCTATATGTTGGGTAAGTCAGATTTTGCACAAAGCATCGAAATGAAGCTAGGTAGGAACAGAAAAAAAATCCCTTCCTTCCTTATTTTTTGTCTTTTATGAGCTATTTTTTTATGACCAGGTGTTCTTCCAAGTTAATTAGATGGTGCTGAGTATTAGAGAAAGTAAAGCAAAGCACATCAAAGTTATTTTTTTTAAAGGCTTTATTTATTTTTGTCACCGGCTTATTACTCTGTTATAAAGTTTTCAAAATTGACCGCCAAGTTTATAAGCTTACACATGGGTTATCCATTTTCTAAATCTGTGATCCCACTTAGACTCAGCAGTGATGTAGGCACATGAGGTTTAGGTGGGTAATTTTCAACCATATGTCTCTTAATGCTTATGAGAGATGTAAGAGAAATAACAGTTTAATCTTTAGAGAAGATTGGTTGACACTTTCTATAAGTTTTACATATATATTTATATATATATTTTTAATCAGGCTCAAAGGAATAGCAAAAGTGTTGAAAAAGGTTGTCATATTTGCTTTCATTTCAACAATAAATAAAGGCCCAGTTAATCAGCATATCAGATAGCCAGGTGTGTTTAGAATCAGTTTATACGGAGGAACTTCAGGGCTGTAAGAAAGTATTCTATTTAAAGGTGCAGCCACTCGATTGTTCAAATGGCTGCTTTTGTACTTTTGTGTGACAATTAACATTTAATGAATGACTTTCTAAACTGCCATTGGTGGTAATTATTATATGCGGTTTATTAACTGCAATCCATTGTTGGATGTGCCTGTATTGATCTGTTTTGCAAACAACCCTTCACACGTTCAGCAGTATTTGTACATTACTTTTTAAAGAACCTGTTTCGTTTGCTGACATTGATATTGCCCCTAAAATTTTTAGCTGACAAATGCCTCTTCGATCAGAGTGATTTTTTAATTAAATTAAAAATTCATTGTCTTTTCAGCTATAAAAATTTTGCCCTTCTTTCCTCAGGGAATCCCAAAGAAACTCCACAAGATTGCCTTTCAAGTAAAGGATTTATAGAAATTTAGACTTACCAGGAGACTTTAGAGATGTTCTATGATTTTATTTTTGGTTAAAGAGCTAAGGTTTGGGAGGGTTAAATGTCTTTTGCCCAAATCATACAGTTGGTTATGGGCTATAATAGGACACAGATACAGATGTCCTGACCTGCTGCTCAGGGACCCCATGCTGCTTTTAATTAAGGTTTGGACTCAATCCGTTGGTACCAACTGTATGTTTCTTTAGAGGAGGAAAACTTGTATAATCTTCCATTTCTGAAAAATAATAAAAGTTCAGATCGTGAGAGATGGACAACGTAATCCAGCTCACTTGTCATCACATGCTCTAATTTGGCTAAGGCAGTTGACGAATAACTGTTAAAATGTATTGTGTTATTAAAAATAACAAAGTAAGACCCCTGATTAAATATCAGGGCTGTAATTTAATCTTGGGGGTTCTGGTGCTGTTCATAAACCATTTGGTTTTTTTCTGTAACAGATGACGTCAAAATACAGCTTGATTGAATTATGACCCTGGGTTACAGGAGCACCTGCTTGTGCCTCTTGACTTCATAGCATGTCAGCATTTCCATTACGAATTTTTTTTTTCTCTGACATTTTTAAGTTCAAATAGTTAAACGAGACTGGTGATTGGCATAGAAACTTTCAGCCTCCCGGGAAAAGACTATTTTCCCAATAAAACAGAGAAGGTGGTGACAAAGCCCCATTACGGAATACCTTTTAGAATGTTCTTCCTTGCTTTCATCTTCCATTAATATAAACATTCCCTTTTGGGGTACTTAGCTGAATTGCAAGGCATCCAAATGGAAGGTTTTGTATCTAAAATCTCCCAAGCCAAGACTTAACTCCAGGGCGTTTTGAGGACTTTTAAACTAGGGAAAGACCTACCTTCTGTGAAGGAAGATATTGAAATGATAGCTCTGGACACTCCAGTTTTCATCTTGTGTAAAATGCTGAAGAGCAAGATGAAAAACACGCACATTTGCATATCTTGTCAGTAATTACTTTTATATCCACTTAAGATGAGTAAAAATTGATAATGAATGGTTTAGAAAGGTCTATTTATTTATATCATTATCTGGAGACTCATAGCATAGCTTCAGTTTAGCCCCTCGGGTTTTAATATGTAGCCAGTGGAGATGGGATGTTGGTTGTGCCTATCTAGCCAGTTATTTTTTATCTACCTATCATAATTCTTATTGATGGTTCATCTAATATATATTTTTAGTACATGCTATGTACACATCCCCTGCGTTAGCAATTATAGGACTCAGAGGGCTTTGTGGGAGCAAGGTCCTGCCCTGAGAGGGCATGTATTTTGACAGGAAAGAATAGAAATGTACATGTTTAATTAATACTCAGTGTCCAGAAGACAAGTGTCATTAACATGGTGGGAGTTTAGGTAAAGAAAAACTTATTTCTTGCTGGGGGAACTTAATAATGAAGGTTTCATGGACAAATTGACTCTGATTCTTGAAAGAGGAGGAGTATTTTGACATGGGGCATTGGGACGGAGCCTTTTATATCAAGATCACTGTGAACCAGGCACAGAGGAAGGCCGTTGCAAAGGGTGGATGAAAGAGAGCAGGTTCCTCAGCTTGGCAGTGGACTCAGTTATGGTCTAGGCACCTCAGTCACCTCCAGGCACACATTCCTGTCTTGGGTGCCTTTTTTTTTTTTCCTTTTCTGGTTTTGGGATTTCCCTTTGAGATAATCCAGTTCCTTCCCCAAATATATGTTTTTAATGGTAGTGGCAGCGTGGAAATCAAGATTTAGGTGTTCCCAGTTCCAAACTCTTCCTATTGTATCATTCAGCAGTGGAAATTTTAAGCTAATTTGGAGAAAATGATTTATTTAACTGAATTCTGGCAATCTAGATTCTCTTGCCATGTTTGCCGTTAAATAGCTGTTTCATATTGGCAAAGTGAATATAATGTATCATACTGACATCACACATAGGAAAAATACGTAAATACCACCCTTTCCTTGAGTATTGGTCACATTACATTGTCTTTCCCTCTGTGACCTCCTACTGTTTCAGTGATTCCAGTTTCCAGTTGAAGCCAACAATTCAAGTTCTAGTTGGAATTGACATAGGAGGAATTTATTAATGAATGTTTGCTACAGAATAGAAACAAGATTTTTTCGATAAAGGGAATATTCTAGACCCCTTTACCCATTTTTTTAAAAAAAAATGTCAGTTTCGAACCTGTGTCTTCCCCAAACTTTTTCTTCACTTTCGAACATAAAGGATTCATGTTGGGAATATTTTGCAACCCTTCACCTGTAAACTCAGAGAGAAAACATTTTGGTCATCAGGTGGTAATCACGTTTCAAGATTTAATCTACAATTTCATACATAACCCAGTTTTGCAATTTTGAAAAGGAAGACCGCACAATGTCAATTTCAATCCTTGTTCAAATAATCATTATTTGTTGGGTGCCTTCTAGAACTTCATTGTCTAACTGGTATCCCAAACCATGGAATGATTTTCTGTTCTGCTGTTGGCACTGTGATTCTTCATTTAGTTTCTTTTAGCTGCAAAGGTTGATTTTCTTTTGACATCTAATTGCCCCCTGATTTTGTTGACCTCTTATTATTCTTCAATTTATCTTTTTAGCCCATGTGGAACTTTTTCTTTTTTACACGGGTGTACATTTTGTAGTGTCCCACTTTAATCCCTAGTAATTTTGGTAGAGTTGGATAAAGTGAGAAATACTCCATAATTACTTTAAGCAATTAATTTTACTTAAAAAATTCGTTATTGTTGATGAAGGCTTGATTGTTTAAAGAATGTTGAAAGCTTCAGAAAAGTGAAAGGGATGAATGTACATAGTGGTGTTTTTTTTCATTGTGAATATGTTTCACCGGAATAACAAGAGAATTATTAAGAATTATTAACTTTCATGTACACACTTGTTCATTCATTCATTTAGTAAATGTTTTTTGAGAGTCAAGATTCAAATTGCACTGCTAGATATTATGGTGATATAAACAAGGAAAAATTTCAAGGCCAGCATTGCAGTTGGCATAGGATACTGCTGTCATTGGGTACAGGCTCTACGTTGATTCAGTAAGACAGTGCTTTTCGAATAAGTGATGTCAAAGTGTGGAAGTAGACTTCTTCCAAAGATGCTTTTTAAATATAACTACAGACTTTACAGTTTTAGCTGAAACATTGAAATCCTGTGTGTGTACTTCTACATGAGTATAAAGGAGAGAGAATGGACTTGAATGATTATGGAATTTGGACCTTGAAGAGTATTGTTATGATGTACTCTCAAATTTGGTACCAAAGACTTTTTGGGAGGCAATGACAATTATGCCCCATATGTTTTTCTTGGTTTTTTTGGGGGGGGATCAGAAATTAAAATATCAGATTTGTAGATAGTGCCCATTTACTTCAAGGGCACTAGATATTTTTGTTGTTGTTCCCACACTTGAATATTTTTAATATTTATTTAAAAATTCGTATGCAGGAAGTTATTCATTTACTTTCAGAATTTTGTATTGAGCATCCACCACGTATCAGGTAGTATGCTGGGTGCTAGAAATAAAATGATGAACAAAACAGACGCGGTTCTGCATTGGCTCAATGTAGGAGACATACATTCACTGAATAACCAACCAGAGAAATGTCAGCCTCTACGTTGAGAGGTGTGAGGCTTTAGATGAGTTTGCAATAGGGTATGTGACCACACAGTCAGGAGAACCTTCCCTGAAGCTGGCACACCTGACTGAGGTCTGAGGGGGAGGGGGAGGGAAGTGGGCTGGGGGTCAGCAGGGCATGGTGTTTGGGGAGGAGCTAGAGCTTGGTTGGAGCTGAGGCAGGGGAGAGGGAAGGTAGGGGCCAGATCATGCCAGGCTGCGAGGCAGGGAGACTGTGCAGTTTCCTCCCACCAGATTTGTGCCTGGGAACACTCTGACTGCAGCCTGGAAAACACAGCTCAAGGGTAGTCAGGGTGGGTGGCCTGAACCAGCAGTGAGACTTTTGCAGAAACCCAGCTGAGAGATGGGGTTGCACACACACACAGTGGCATTTGCATGTGTGTGTGTGTGTGTGTGTGTGTGTGTGTGTGTGAGAGAGAGAGAGAGAGAGAGAGAGAGAGAGAGAGAGAGAGAAACTTTCTATAACTTGAATACTTGCAAATTGACTGTATTTTATATCTTCTAACAGTAACTCTGAGACCTCGTTCAGCTACTGTGTGCTGTCGACTGCCTGTTTTGCACCCAAATGCCACAGAAGTGCTTTTTATTTTCTGAGAAAAGTGGAAGATTGATTTTGCAATTCTGTTGTGAGAGGGTGCAGAGGTGGGAGTGGGAGAAAGAGGCAAAAGGGACTCTGCTTTCTTATTTAATGGTCTTCAGTAATTACGCACTATTTAGGCTTCCTCTAGCTTATGTTCTAATTACCAGTAAACATTCTGGTGGTTCAGTTCAACCTGTGGAATTGAGTCCATCACACACCTGGGATCAGGTATCAGCACATTCCCACGCTGTTGCTGAGCATCTTTGGTGAACTTTAGGAAGGTGGTAGGATTTGTACGATATTCCGTCTGAGATGGAAACGCTGTTTACCTGATTCTCTTTTGTCTGAGGTGGCCATGGGGGAAAGTTATCTGGTAACTGTTGATTAGCCACAAAATAAAGTCTTTCACTTTGACACCTCCCAGTGAATAGCCCTGCTTCACCTTTCACTCTGACCATCTAGCTCCTTCTCTGCCCCGCTCCCTCCATTTTCTCACGAATCTTATGGTTTACTCTTGGGAGTCCCCTTTCAACCCACTATGTTTGTTAGTCCATTTTAGTTAGGAAAACTGTCACCATTCTTGCGGTATACTTAGTGTTCAAATTGAAGAAAAAAACAGGTTTTTTCCCTCCTCTCTTCCTTGTCATCTTTGCTTCTGCCGGCTAGTTAGAGCGTTGGGGGAATGCCACGGGTATGGGCTGGATCCTGATAGCCACGCCAGTTAGTGATTCTTGGCCCCGTGACCCAAGAGCTCTGCGTGTGCTTCATCAGAAGGGTGCTGATAGGAGCGAGGTCTAGAACCATCTCTGCTGAGCTGAAAACCCCTTAGCACACGTGCCTTGTGCTGGTGAGTCAGTAGGTGATGCTGATGCAAGTGGACAGCATCCACGTGTTGTTCCTGCCTCCTGGAGAACTCCTTCAGCATCCAGGCGTGCACTGGTAACGCTCCGTTAAAAAAATCAAACAAAATGAAGTTACCTTCCTTCTGGGGTGCGGAGGGCACGCAGGGTGCTTCCACAGTTATCTGTGGTGCTTTATTTTTTTGGAAAGAAAAAAATGGTAGAATGTTATGGTTGACACCTCAATGCTCGAAATATTTCATAATAGAAACAAAACAAAAGCGTAACAAACCAAACACATACTCTCCCTCTCATTCACACTCCCTACTGACTGGTCCTCTTTCTTGGGCTCCTTTACAACAAGAGTTTTGTTGACTGTTGACTACACTGGTGGCTTCTGTATCCCTTCCTTCCATATACTTTTTATAAGTCTCACCCCAACCAAATATTCCAAAACATTTTATCTTTTGATGTTTGATACCTACAAAATAATACATGTAGCATATATGAATTATGAAGCTAAATGATGGAGTGAAGACCAGGGGACCCACCACTCACTGTCAAAACTAGAGCATCATCAGAACCATCTGGGTTTCTTCCTTATCGGCATTCCCCTGTCTTTCTTGCCAGAGGTAAATATTCTCTTTTTTCTTTCTTTTTTTTCTTTCTTTCCACTTGACGGAGGATTATAAACATGGTATCATTCCTGTGTTGTATTGTGCCACTTGCTTTTTACACTTGGCATTGCATGTTTCAGATTTCTCCATGTTGCTGTGTGTGGCATTAGTTCATTTTCACTGCTGGTGAATATGCCTCAATTTATTTATGTATTTTCTAGTTAATGAACCTTTGGATTGATTCCCTTTTTTTGAGACTACACACTTTCCTAGCACCTCTTGACGCGTTCTTGATCATCTCTTTTGATTCCTGTAGATGTCTAAGAGTCAAATTTCTGGGATGTAGAGTCATGCAAATGTTACAAATGAAAAGATAGTGCGGAATTGATTTCCAAAGTTGTTACCAATTTACACTCCTACCCACAGCATAAAAGGTTACTATGGATGTATATTGTTGTCCACCTGTGGTGTTCTCAGATTTCTTAATTGTATCAATCTAGTGGGTGTACAATATAAAATGTATCTCACTGTGGTCTTAACTTGCATTTCACTGATGATTGATGAGGTTAAACATCTTTCTATGTATTTATTTATCATTCATGTTTCTTCTATGGTATCTCCCCTCCTCAGTTTTCTATTGAGTCTGTTTTCTTTTTAAATTTTAATTTTTTACTGCTTTGCGGATGTTCTTGTTATATATGTGGATAATAATTTTCTCAGTCACGCATGCTTCAAATACTTTCCCTTTTTTTATGACCTGTCTTTTTACCCTCCCTGTGGTATCTTTTGGTGAGCACAAGGCCTTAAATTTAATGTAGTCATTTTTTTTCCCTTTACCTTTTCATGTTGCGTGTCATGGTTGGAATATCCATCTCTACCTCAAGGTCATAAAGATATTCTCTTATATGTTTCTTCTGGAAAGCATTTTGTAGTTTTGACATCCACATTTAAGTTTTTAATACAGTTGGGATTGATTTTGTAGAGTGGGAAGTAGGGGTTCAATTCCACTTTTTCTTAAATATCTTGATATACATTTGTTCTAGAATCATTTATTGAAAAGCCCATACTTTCCGGAGGCATCCACAGTGCTATTTCTGCAATATTGTAAGTTTCTGTATTTGTAAGGGTCTTTCATTCTGAGTCCTTTTTTTCTGATCTGGTGGTCAGTTTGTCTACCCATGCCTCAGTGCCATATTGTAGTAAGTTTCATACCACATTTTGGTATATGGTAAGGTCCTTCCTCTTCTCATCCCACATGTACATTTTACTTTTAGCTATGTTTTTCCACAGAAATTTAAAAATAAGTTTGCCAAGGTCTTTCATAAGCCTTTTAGGGATTTTATTGAAGTTGCATGGGATCTGATGATCAATTTGGGAAAAAATTAATATATCTTTAATAATGATTATCTCCATTCATTTATCTCTCCAATTCTTTAGGTCTTCTTTGATATCTCAAAGTTTCATAATTTTTTTCATGAGGTTGTGTATATCTTTTGATGATTTTTTCTTAGGTACCTTATTTTTGTTACTATTGATAATGGTATTTTCTTTTAAATTAAATAGTCAAATTGTTTGTCCCTGATATATATATAAATGTAATCGATTTTTGTATATTGATTTCATATTCAGCCATGTTGCTAAATTCTCTTATTAATTTTATTAATTTTAAATTATCTTTGTGTTTTCATTAGAGTTTTTCTTAGTCATATCATGTGTGAATAATGACAGTTCTGTTGTTTTTCCTTTCAAATCCCTTTCAGACAGATATATCTTCTTTTTTTTTTCTTTTCTTGTCTTACTCTGTGATACCTAGGACCTCAAGACATTCTTAAACAGAAACAGCAATACTGGGCATCCTTGTCTTTTCCCTGATTTTCACCATTGATGTTGGTAGTTATTTCATTAAGGAAGTTTCCTTCTATACATATCTTGCTAAGAGTTTTACTGTAAGTGGTATTGAGCTTTATCAGTTTTTTCTACATATATTTATTTTTTAAATGATTTTTTTTAAAGTATTGTTTTTAAACTTAAAAAAATTAATTAATTAATTAAATTTTGGCTGTGTTGTGTCTTAGTTGCTGTGCGTGGGATTTCTCTGGTTGCGGCGAGCGGGGGCTACTCTTCATTGCGGTGCGCGGGCTTCTCATTGCGGTGGCTTCTCATTGCGGTGGCTTCTCTTGTTGCAGAGCACGAGCTCTAGGCGCACGGGCTCAGTAGTTGTGGCTTGCGGGCTCTAGAGCGCAGGCTCAGTAGTTGTGGTGCACGGGTTTAGTCGCTCTGCGACATGTGGGATCTTCCCGGACCAGGGCTCAAACCCATGTCCCCTGTATTGGCAGGCGATTCTTAACCACTGTACCACCAGGGAAGCCCCCTCTACATATATTTAAATTATGATTTAAAAAATCTCTTTAATCTGTTAATGTTGTGAGTGACATTTATATTTTTCCCTATGGTAAACTCCCCTTGGATTTTTGGGATTGATTAATGTGATTGATGTATTTTAATTACTCTTTTAAAAATAATATCCTGGACTCAGTTTTCTAATATTTTCTTTAGTATCTTGCATCTATGTTTCTAACTAAGATTGATATATAATATTTCTTCTCTTACCATCCTTATCTGGTTTTAGCTCCAAGATTATACTGACCTGTAAAATGAATAGAAGAGTATTTCCACTCTATCATCTCTCATCACTCATCACAAGAGTGTGTATAAATCTCAAATAATCTGTTCCTTGAAATTAGGTAAAACTTGTCTGTGTAACAATCTGAGCCTCGAGTGAGATGATTTTAAAGCCCTGATACAATTTTTAAATATTAAAAATATTGAGAATTTTACTTCGTTTTTTAGTTTTAGTTCATTTTAAAATTACATATATGAACAAAATTACATATCTGATAGATATAATATTTCACGTTTCATATAAAATTCTGAACTGATTACCATAAAGTTGTTCATGGTATTCTCTTGTTAGCTTTCTGATCTCTGCTGATTCTATAATTAAGTTTCGTTTTTCATTCCTGGTTTTATTTGTGTTTTCCTTGATCAAGATCACTAGATGTTTTTCTCATGTATTAGTCTTTACAAAAAGAATCAACTGTTGACTTTGTGGATTATTTGTGTGTGTTTTCCCACTTCATTAATTTTTCATCTTTATTATTGCCAGCTTTCTATTTGTTTTGGGTTTATTCTGATTTTTTTTCTAACTTCTTAAGTTGACCACTTAGCTCGTTAAGTTGTTATCATTTATTTTGTTAATGTAAAAACTTAAGGCTCTAAAATGCCCTTTAAGTACTGCTGTCCTTGTTTTCAGCGGTTTTAATATGTAACGTGTTCATTATATTTTATTTGTAAGTATTTAAAATTTTCCAATATGATTTTTCTTCTTTAACTCTTACAATATTTATTGATGCCTTGAAAATTTTACAAATGAATGTTATTTATCTTTTTATTATTGACTTTGAATGTAATTTAATTGTTGTCAGAGAACTGTTCTATGTGACAACAGTTCTTTGTTTCTTGTGAACTTGCTTTATTGTCAGTTTTAATTAATCAGTTTTCATAAATGTTCCATTGTGTGCTTGGGAAGATTGTGTATTCTTTTATTATTGAGTTGAAGGATTTATGTGTCCAGAAATTTAAGCTTGTTAATTGTGCCTTAAAATCATCTGTACCTTTACCAGAGTTTTTTTGTCTGCCTGACATTCTGTCATTGAGAGAAGTGGATTGAAATAATCCTCTATCATGGTGACTTTGCGGATTTCTCCCCGTGTTTCTGTTTTGGCTTTATACATATTGAAATTGTTTGTATTCAAGTTTAAAATGACTAGGTCTTCATGGTTAATTAAACTCTTTATCCACTTTATATGTGGTCATTCTCTTTCTACTATTTTGTCTTAAAGTCTATTTGGTCTGTTATTAGTATAGTTACCTCACTTTCTTTTTGTCTAATATTTGTCTAGTGTATCTACTTTTTAACTTATTATTTTCAACCCATCCAAGTTGGTTTGTTTTAAGTCTGCCAGCTACAGCTGGATTTTAATTTAATCTAATCAGATATCAAATTATTTAAGTCCATTTACATTTTTTTGTACTTTGGGTTAGGCCACTTACATAGACTACACTGTGAATATGGCTCTTGGAATGGTATGACATAGTAGCTCTGTGATTAATGTCATCTAAATTTTAAATTTCTATTTGTATTGCTTCTTATGTACTTTTTTTCCCTCTTATTCCTTTTAAAGTAATTAGTTAAGGTTTTGTTTGTTTTTTACTTTATTTTACCCTCCCATTGTATGGAATTTATTCGGAATTTATTTCTGTTCTTTTAGTGATTACCTTTAAATTTTACTATGTATAGTTATCTGACAAAGTCTGAAGTTTGTCTATAGTATTAACTCCCCTTTGAAACAATTTTAGCACCATAGAATCCTGTTCCTTATATCACTGTCCTACCTATGAGAGTATTGTTGTTTGCAACTTTAAAATATTTTCTACAAATTAGATATTACTATTATCTAAACATTATAGACAGTGTTTAGATTTACTAGTTTACTAATATTTTTTGCTCAATACTTTCTGGCTTCTTTGACCTTTATGGGATCATTTTCATATTTGGTGAAGTATATCCTTTAGAGGTTTTTTGGTATAGGAATGTTGGAGGTCAACTCTTGTATTTTTTAATCCAAAATGTCCTTATCCTTGTTATTGAAAGATAATTTTTCAGGGCACAAAATTCCAGGTTGACATTGATTTTTTTCCTCATTACTCTGATGATTTTATTCTACTGTCTTCTGAATTCCATTGTGGCTCATTAGAAGTCTGCTGTCCATCCAATTGCCATTCCTTTCTAGACAGTTGTCTTTTCCCATGGCTTTCCTTTTTCATCTTGGTACTTAGGAATTTAGCAATATTATTTCATTAAACCTCTTTTTGAGAAAATATTAGTTTATTTTTGTTGGAAATTCAATGATGTTTTTTGTTTGTTTGTTTGGTCGGTTTTCTGCCTCTGTTTTGCTGGCTGCTCTTCTTCTACATGAACTGTAAATTGAGTCCCCCGGGAATCTTACCTGGGCCTTCATTTCCTTTTCTGCTGAGAGGCAGTGTGGCACAGTGCCTCAATCTGGAATCAGATTGGGTTGGTTATCGTCTAATTATCAGCAGTGTGACCTTGTTTCCGTATTGTAGAGTGGGTAGAAATAGCGTTGTTGGGAAAATTCAATACGGTAATACTTGCCATGCACTTGACCCATGTCCAATATATAGTAGTCAGTCAATGTACGTTTACTTTTATTCCCATGGATATTTTCTCCCTAAGTCATCTTAGTTTCTAAGATATCAGCTCTCATATATATTGCTCCAGTATCCTTTGTGTTTTTCAGTGTCAGTTTGTAGAGCCAGCTGTTTATTTTATTTGACTTCCCTCTTTCCACTTAATATACGCCTGTCCTACCTCTGCATCTTGGGAATGTCACTACCATGCACCTAGTTGATTAAATGATATTAGGACATCTTGGCCTCTTTCTTTCTCTTACTTTCTCCCCATCTAATCATCATGGAGTTCTGCTCTTCACCTCCACTTTTACCAGTTGAAATGAAGGACTGAAAGACCATCATTTCTTGTCTGGTATATTCTAGGAGCCTCCTAACTACATTTCCACTTCTTCCTTGTTGAATCCATATTCCTAAGCAGCCAGGGTGAGTTTTTAGAAAATGTCAAACAGAGCATTTCATCTCCCATCTTCAGTATGTTACACTGTTATAAACACTTTCTGTGTTATAGAATAACTTCCATACTCTTTAACATATCCTAGAGGTATCTGTCCAACCTCATTTGGATCCTGTCTCCTATTGGTTACAGTATTTAAGCTACATTGGTCTTCTTTCAGGTGTTGGAGTTTGCCAAGCTTTTCCTTGAACCAGGGCCTTTGCACATGCTCTGGAGCACCTCTCCCCTCATTCTTTGCCTGGCTAACTCCATTCAGACTTCATCTGAAATGCCATTTTCTCAGACAGGCTTTCTTTGATTTGCTAAACTAAGTTAAAATGTCTATTGATTCAATAAATACTAGATTTGATTAATAAATGATTCAATAATCATATATATTAAAATTTGAATCTACTGATTAACAGGAATGATAGTTTTATGCGATCATACTCATTTTAAGTTTATTCATAGTGTTGTCATTGGAAACCACTAAACTTCCCTTTTGTGTGCATTTATCAGATTTTCAAAGTCACATAAATTTCTGATGACCATAATAATTTTTTTCATTTTCACACATATTTTGCATGTAGATAAAATATCAGCCCAGGTGAGGGATGGGGAAAGTCACACTCACTGAGAACCATATGTCAGGCACTCTTATGTCACTATCTTATGTCAAGCCCTGAAACCAAATCACTGAAGAAGCAAGTGTGACTCAGAGAATCCTTTGAGCATTGTCCAAGGCCATAGAGGTAGTGAGAGGGAAACCCTTGGTTTAGTCTAGGTGCTGGAACTATAAGAGGAGAGCTCATTCTGTATCTTCTGCCTTGTTTCTTCTCTTGGCAAACTTCTAACAAATCACTGTAGTGAGTAGAGGTCACAAAGTTCTTACACATGTATCACCTCACATAGTATCTACATCAGGTTCTGGGGGGGCATGCCTATTTTTGACATTTCATTATGGATCAGTCTTTTTATTCACTGACTCTTTTATTCCCCTCAGTACCCCTCTGAGGTCTTTGAGTGTACAGAGGATAAAAGTTAAACAAAGAACAATTAAGTGAGTTCTCTGAAAAGTGACATAGTTGAATATTGAATTATCGATGAGTATTTTTTTACTATCTGGAGAAGAAGAAAACATAGAATCTTTTAGTTTCAATAGTTGTGTCTGTCTGTCTTCTGTCTGGTTGGCTGGCTATTCGTTGCTACGTATCTAAGATTGGATATGTTTTAGAAAAAAATGTAACTAGCCCAACTAGGCCTGGGTTTTATAGATACTATTCTTGGGAGAAAGCTGAGTTTATTTTTAAGTTAATTCTTTATAAAGAAAAGTATATACTACATAAATATTCAGTTAGTACTTAGTTAAGGCAAAGACCAAGAAGGTGGAACTGAAATTTGGGAAGCATCACTGTGTGAGTTGGATTCTTCGGGCCAAGTTGGGTGTCCTTGGCCAGACCAAAGAAGAGGACACGGGGGAGGGCTATGTAAGTGCTGGTGAACTAACTTTTCTGCTCAGAGCTTTCCCACTGTCACTGTGGCTCTTGCCTCCTTTAATTAATATTTTGGTTTTTGGCAGGGCATTTTGGTTCGAATACACATTTTGACGTTTTGATTTTTTTAAAGCTAAAATTTAAATGAAAGCTCGTATTCAGTCCATAGAGTATTCAGTCCCTTATGTTATGGATTTTACCTCTTACATGTGTAGCATCTTAAAAAAGCAATTTTCCTTAAAGGAAGACATCATTCTTTAGAGCTAGACAATAAACACATGTTTCTGAAACTAGAATGACATAGACTAGACCAGGGGTCAGCAAATTTTTTTTGTAAGGAACTAGCTAATAAATATCAGCTTTGTGTGCCATATACCCTTTGCTGCAAGTGCTAAATTCTGCTGTTGTAACATGAAAGGAGCTGTGGGAAACAAGGAAGCCATAGAGCATGCCTACCTTCCCGTAAAACTTTATTTATAAAAACAGGCAGCAACTGGATATTGGTGGGGGAGGGCATGGCTTGCAGACACTTGTCTAGAGAGGTGTATTTTAGACCTACATGTAAGATAGGATGGGCTTCTACTCCCAGCCTTCTCCATTATTAGCTCTGTGATCTTGAACAGCTCACTTTAAATCTCAGAGTAAATTTGTCCATTTGAAAAGTGGGACAGTCACATATTTTCTTGTATGAGCGATATATGTTTTCTTTAGATTTTTATGTATTGGATATACAAAATGTTATCGTAATAGTGAGCATGTATTACTTTTATAAACACAACAAACTATTTAAAAATTAAAGCACAAGCTAAAAAGAAGAAAGGTGTCAAAAAATCATCATTTGAGAGAATTTTGTAAAGAGTAGATCAGGTTCTTTGTGGAACTAGAATGGATGTAAATTGATCAGTAAATAAGTATTAGGTTTGAAAATCATTATGGGCGAAGACTGTTGGTGAACTTTGTGTCATACAGTACCTTCTTAGATACAGAGTCATTAACCGATAATTTTTATACTATTTTGTTTATATATTCATTTATTGATTAGCTTAGCAAACTTATTGACCCCTCACTATATGTGAGGGACTGTGTTGAATGCTTGAGGTAGTAAAAATGGTGATAAATAACATAGTTCTTGATTTCAAGGAGCTCACATTGAGAGAGATGAGCATCTACACAAAGTATTACCCGACTGTATGATAAATTCTCCTTTCGAAGTGTGTATGTGTAGGAACCACTAGGAAATCAGAATTGCTGGAGTAGAGATGAATGCCAAAGGATCTTCGTCAAGACTGCCATGTCTGTTGGGCCTTGAAGGATGAGTGGGGAATCTCTGTGCATTTGTGAACTTTGCACGTCACAGGTAGTTCTCTGAAACTAGAAATGGAGTATTGAGAGCACGTGGGGCATGTGATGCTCAAGGTCTGGCCCCGGTCAGGGAGTGAAGGTGAGGGAATCTGAGCATTTTTGGAGCTACAGAAGGCTTTGGGAACCTGATAAAAGATAGGACACTTTTCCGTAGGAAAATCATGTAGCGTGAAGTTTCAATATTTTGCATACAATTTTGAGACTAAGGATCTAGAGATCATGTTAGAACGTTATGAACATTTCTATGTGCTTCCCTTCTGGAAGAATGAAGAGAGGTAACATACATTGATAGACAGATGCTTCATTGCCCTGCTTGATGGTGGCAGCAAATGCTCTCCATAAGCTTAAAGTTTTTTACTTCATTTCCTGAAGGATCTGGGAGTATATGAGATTGTGCTGAAACTTTTGTAATTCCCTTGAAGAGATGGGTAAGCAGAATCAGACAAGACTTCTTATTGGTAATTGTCCACACACCTCAGTCACCTAAGTGCTGAAGAGATGATATCACTTTCCGTAGAATTTCCTCATCTGGAAGATGGTGCTACTCATAGAAACCACCTCATAGAGTTGTGAGGGTCGAATGAACCCGTCCAAGTACAGCCCCAAGCCCTGGGCTTACACACAATAAGAGCTCAATAAATGTCAGCAATTGTGAAACATCCGTGATTTCATTTGTGGACGTTCAGAGATGGAGCGCTCACAAACACTTGAATTCCTTTATCGAACTTACGAACAGTCTCGCGTTATTGGCTGCACCAGCATCTGTGTGGGCCCATGTATTTCCGGATCTTCATGGGTGGTTTCTTTGGAATAAAACTTCCTTACCTGAAATACCCTTCCTGGCCCTGACTCAGCTCCTCTCAGTGATAGGCTGCTGTACATATTTTCCGTATAAAACAGCGGCAAAGGTGGAGATAAGTTAACTAATGAATATTATTATGTGCTTTTTTTTTTTTTTTCCTTTTTACAGCTTCTAATATTCAGTGGGGAAATTTTCCTTGTTAAGAGGCACTGACAAGGCCAGCTGGCCTAAAATTAGATCCAGCAGCTGTGTTTTGAATCAAGGCCCCACATGTGCGCTTCACACTCTTTTCCCGCTGTGCTTGTCTGCCGCTTTATCTTCCTTCAGGGAGCGGCCTTTTTGGGTGAATTTGAACATCCATGTTTTTCTCCTGGTACAACCAGAAAGGTGCTTCCGCATAATCATGTGTCATGTTTATTTGCGTGTATGGAATGGCAAAACCCAGAACAACAGCAGGTTTATTGAGTTATTATTATTATTATTTTTTACGAAACCACCCTCTAGCATAACTTTAACTCAGGCTATGTATGAAGATTTTAGCCTTCATCCCTCTCCGTACCCCCAAATCCTTCAATTATCAAAATAAAAGAGAATATGTATCCAAAATAAAACTTCGGAGCCAAAATCAAGGTACTAGGTCATTCTTACATTTAGTTGCCACCCAAATCAGCTCTTTTTTTTTTTAAGAGAAACAAAATCCTGTGACTATTTTTATTTTGATATCTAGAAATAATTTTTGTTGTGTTTTATCACTTCATGTTTAGGAGCCAGCGTTAGCCAGTGTTAATTTTATAGGTCCCATTCCTTTTGTATTTCTTTGCCTTACTGTTTGGTTAATAAACATTTTTTAAAAAATATATTCACATACACAACATTATCGTGATTCGGTTTAAGTATCTGTGGTTTTAAGTGCACTTCATTTCACCTAATTAAGTTATTTAGTCATTTACACATTAGCAACGTACTACATATTCCACTTTTACAGGAACTTATTTTAATTATACCCACAGTTGTGCTCTGCTTCATTATATCCATAGATCAAGCTGAATAATAGCATCTTAAAAGCCATATGCTAAAAGTGATTATAGGTCATTAAGGCCAAATTAAGGTAACATTTCTAATGGCCACAGCGGAAGTCTAACTAACAATTACTTTTTTCTTTTGCTTTGGGGAACTCATTCTCTTTGGCTTTGATGTTGCCGGGCTCATGGTTGAATGCCTGGTGTTCGGCATGTGGTGTAGTTGCTTTGATGATGCCAATTTTTTTAAGGGGGAAATATATATGACATACTTTTTATTTATCCAGAAATCTCTATTCAGTGAATCTGCTGCCATCTTTCTCAAAACATTATGCTGCTTCTTTAGCCCTATCTGTTCCTACCTACCATTAAGAGTCAGGTGGGCAACCAATTCTCATAGTTTGGGAATAGGAATAGACTAGAATTCATTTAAGTTACTTTAATGAATAATGAGAATAAAGCCTGGTCATGACCTTCCAAAGAGAAATCCCTTGGCTTTATCTCTTTCCATGGAAACTTTGCTTAAAAACAGTAACAACGATAACAATCTGGTTTTTAACACATGAATATTTAATTCTTGTTTTGGTTGGCCTAAGATCATTTATTAAGAAAGAAAAAAGGACATCCTTCAATTTCAGGCTTATCCATACACATTTTGTAACCTAAGAATGGGTGACTCTAATGTCAGTTTTCTCTTTGAGAAATACTTAGGTTTGGTATGGGAATAAATAATTCTGGATTATTTTGTTGATATAGACATATAACTATAGAGGTCTATTTTAAATTATCTTTACTGGATTACCTTCCAGTTTTATAATCTGTGATTGAAATTAGTAAGGTTTAAATGGGAAAACTACACTCAAAATATTCCAATTTAGACTTCAATAGTAAGTCAGCTTTTTGCTGGATTAGTGAAGATTTTCCTACGTGTTCAGATTTGGAAGATATTGGGCAGTTACACAAACATGACTGGTTGATGTGGAACCTCTGCATTTTTGTTGGAAAATTATGTTTCTGCCAGCTCATATACTTTTAAAAATATTCCCATTTAAAGTGATAGTTCAGTTTGGACATGTCAGTGTAGAAATTGGCAACTTACCTTTTATGTAAAAAGGGTGAAAATAGGAATATACACTTATATTTTGCTGTACCTGCATAAAAAAAAACACAGGAAACAAAGTGGTTACCTGGGGATGGTTGAAGAGGGAGTAAAGAACAGCACGGTGGGGATGAGACTTCCAAATGTATAACTTTTGTATTACTTTGAGTCTTGAACCATGTACAGGTATTTTCTCTAACTATATTTATATTTTTAAAACACTAAACAAAAAAACTTGGTGACAGTTACAAGCATTTTAAAGATTGTTTTGTTCAGAATTCTAACCGTAAAATATAAGAAATAAATAAGTGGGATTAAGAGTGCAGTCATCATTATATACTCATATTGATTTGGTCATTTTCTCACGTTAGTTTTGGGGTGACTTAAACATACTGTATATTCTAAAACATAGATTTGTGTTTACTCTAAAACATCGATGTTTAAATTTAAAAATACTATGGCCGTATTAAAAAGCAGACTCAAGACAGACTTTACGGAGGAAAACTGTTGGACTTAAACAGAAATTTGTTGGTTTGCAAACTGGCCGCTGCACATGGAGGGCAAGGAGAGGTGGAAGAGTCAGGTCACTCCAGATTGGTAGGTGGCAGGTGTAATAAGCAAGGCAACTCACATCCGAGGCTTGTCTTGAGCAGCTACAAGACGAGTAGATTTCTGCACCTGCCTGCCAGAATCTCAGAAGTTTATATAGGGCCCTTAATGGGGTTCAGTCCAAGCATCACCTCACTCTCTCAAGGCTATGTCCTTGAAACAGCTCTGGCTATGGGAATAATGTGAAGATCGTCCGTTCCAAGGACAGGGAGGGAGTGAGGAGCCTCCAGTTGCCCAGTTGGTGGTGTCCAGCTCACGGGTCAACCGGTGTCACATCCTCTCCATGACCTCTGCCAACAGAATTGTACATTTACATAACATGTGGTTTGGTTGATCCAGTGGTCTTAGAAGGTGGGAGATGCATTATTAGGAGTTGGGTGTGACAGAGGAAGGTACTCTTGCATGGTGACGAACTTGTTCCTGGATTCAGGGACCACGGGAACTTCCATAGTTGGGAATGGGAGCAGTAAGTGCTGTGGACAAGCTACATTTTAAGTTATTTTTAAAGTACTTTACTCACACTGGAATTATTTTAACCTGTCAAAATGTGACTAAGATGTCAACAAAATTCTCTTCTTCCAGATTTCTAGGTGCTAATGTACTTGCATTAACAGTAATGAAATGTGATGATTTAGTAGTTTTATTTTAATTAGAAATGTGATTGATTTTAACCTTTATTTAAGAAAAGAAAAGTAATATGGATGTATTAATTTTACTATGGAAAAAAAGGTTCACCTTGAAATTCTTAATACCATAGTCCTTAAAACATCAAACTGTTCAGTTGGAGAATTTGCTTTTGCTTATTGATAGCTGAAGACCTGCTGTTGTTAATATCTTAATGATTTGCATTTATTAATATAATGTTGGGAAATTATGCTGCATTCTTTTTACAGTGGTGTTTTTGCTGATTGATCTCATCTCTGAAAATATAACAGAGCACTAAAGCCATTATCATAGTTAAACATTATTATTCTTGAACGGGGATGTGAAATACAGGGCAAATTGTGGAAAAAAGTGCTGTTCGGGAAAACCACTCAATCCTTTTAAAGTCAAAGAGATTAAACAATTTGGAATTTGAAAAAAAAACCACACTGAAAGATAAAGGTATATAAGCTCACTTAACTATTAATGATACAAATTAATCTGCAGAGAATTAAAAGCAGCTTTGTTAATGATAGAAGACACGTGCAGTTAATAAGGACATTACTTCTCATTTGCAGTTAGGTTGGCCTCTCATTTATTAATATCTGTTTAAACTACAAATAGAAAGAACTCCATTTTTACCAGACTTGTTGTCACAAGACCCAGTCTCTAAAGAGAAATATCGTTGATGGAAAACCAGAAAGACTAAATAGATGTATTTGGTCTCACAGGCAGTCCATTAATTTGCTCAAATTAAATATTATCTTTAAATATTGAAAGGTTAAATGTACACTGATAATGGATTTAGACAGCTATTAAGCTGTAATTGCCTTCTAATGTAGTTAAAAGACATTTGATATAACATATTGAGAAGGAAGAATTAGGGACTTTTCTCTACCTCAGTTTCAACTGAGAGTTTTATAGCTTTCATTCTGGCAGTTGTAGGAGTTGGGTAACAACATTTTTTTTTTATGGGAACGCATACAATATACATAAAATATTCAGTGGGCAGGTTGTAGAGGAGCTGCATTTTGTTCAGTGTTACTTCATCCTTTCCGCAAATCTGCAACATTGATACTGTCAAATCAGCTCTCCACCCCCAATATTTTTCTGTTAGATAAAAGCCAAGTTTCTGAAAATGTTACCAGTGTATGATTTCTACCCATCTAAGTTGAATTAGTGTTTTGTACCCTGCGTATATGGATACACTAGTGACCAAATTAATCTGAAAATTTCTCAGTCTGCAGGAGAGTTCTATCTAGCTCAGGTAGTCAAACTGATGGCTTTTGCTGGCTGGATAGGCAGCTTTCTTTTTAGTGTTTGAATTGTTTCATTTATGGGATGATGTTTGCACGTTTTTACAGGTTGTGTTTTGTGAGTTGAGTTTCCAGGTTTAACAAATTATGGTGAACCCAAGAACACAGGCTGATTCATTTAGTCAATCACTTGCCTCTAAAGTTCAGTGAAAGGACAAGATATTGTTTGGGAAAGAAATGTAAAGGAGAGCTAGACCTTCGACACATCTTTTTCCTTGTGAATGATTTGAACATAATTGAAGTATGAGTATGCATTGGGAAAAAATTACCTGCAGTTAAGATATTGAGCCAGGGACTTCGCTGGTGGCACAGTGGTTAAGAATCTGCCTGCCAGTGCAGGGAACATGGGTTCAAGCCCTGGGTTGGGAAGATCCCACATGCCGTGGAGCAACTAAGCCCGTGTGCCACAACTACTGAGCCTGCGCTCTAGAGTCTGCAAGCCACAACTGCTGAGCCCACGTGCCACAACGACTGAAGCCCACGCACCTAGAGCCCGTGCTCCGCAACAAGTGAAGCCACGACAATGAGAAGCCCGTGCACTCAATGAAGAGTAGCCCATCCCCTCGCTGCAACTAGAGAAAGCCTGTGCACAGCAACGAAGACCCAACACAGCCAAAAAAAAAGAAAAAAAAAGATATCAAGCCAAAGTATTTTTGAATTGAACAAAGAAAGGGAAAGAAACATGCTGCAGTTGATCCCTGTCACTCATCAAATTTTTGTGTGAATAGGCAGCCTCTGCTAGTTGTTGGCTAACTGTTCTGTATTAACGTTTTGGTTTAGTTTCCTTCTTTTTTTCAGAATTCACTTTGGTTTCACAAACCATTGTCAAGGAATATGTGTGTGAAGGGCTGTTCGGGGGCCTGGGAAAGATGTTTAGCTTCTTGGTGGTGCCAGGGCCACTGCGTGGCGTCCCCTGGAGGTGAGCGTGCAGCACTGCACATGGCCACCCTGCTTTGTGCCTTCAAAGCAGAATGTGATGATAACTATGTTTTTCATTGAACTTCTAGAATACTTTCACAAATATATTTTTAATCTTTTTAGATCCTCTAAAGTAGCTTATTTCAGTTTTACAAACAAGAAATCATGTTCTGAGAGATTTTATAAGCGACTTGCCTAATTTAAAGTGGAGAACACATGAATATAATATCAGGCAGAATAGAAGAAAAAATATGACAAGACTTTCAAATGCCATAGGATCCCAGAGGGAGACACTGTCACTTTCACTGACTATGGCCAGGGTAGAATTTTTAGGGAAGTCAAATTCAATGTGTACCCTTTTTTTTTTTTTTGCGGTACGCGGGCCTCTCTCTGTTGTGACCTCTCCCGTTGCGGAGCACAGGCTCCGGACGCGCAGGCTCAGCGGCCATGGCTCACGGGCCCAGCCGCTCCACAGCATGTGGGATCTTCCCGGACCGGGGCACGAACCCGTGTCCCCTGCATCGGCAGGCGGACTCTCAACCACTGCGCCACCAGGGAAGCCCAATGTGTACCCTTTTTAATAAAACCAGCAATATACCCTATAACAGTTTTCCAGCTTACTCAGATAGATGTTCTGCTTTCTCTCCTCAACCTTATTCCACATTACCATTAAAAGAGTAGAAAAATCACATACTAAATTTTACCGAGATAGTTAAGTAGAGAAGGTAATTGCATTATCCACAAGAGTCTAATGTATAACATTTGTAATCCTTTAAAGTGGAATTAGGACTCTGTCTTCTCAGTATGCTGTGCTGACCTTAGGTTTCACTTGTTAAAGCTGTTCTAGAAATCTTTTAAAAAATTCTGAGCCACTTTATATTTTTCTTTTGTATTTAGATAATTTTAGAGCTATTTACCAGCTAATCATAATTTTCCTTTAAATGTGGATTTCCAAAAATTTGTTTAATAATACGACGTTAATATACTTCGGTATGACTTTGCGCCCTTTATTCCCTCTTTCCTTCTTTCTTCTTTTCCTCCCTCCCCCTTCCTCCCTCCCTCTCTTCTTCCCTCTTCCCTTCCTTCTTTCCTTTCTTCCTTCCTGCCTTTCTGCCTTCTTTCTCCTCAGAATATCATCTCTGTCTTTTGTCTTTATTTCTCTCAAAATGAAGTTAAATGGAAAATGTGGATTCCATTGGTTGGGCTTGGTATTGTCTAATGTTATAACATCCTAGGGCTCTGTGAGGCTGATTCGAAGACTTCCATATTTCATACAGCTTTTAAGTCTTTTATATCATCTGCATATGCTGAGAGCAGCCACTTGCTTCACTACCCTGAAAGCCTTGAATATGATGATACACCATATACTCATTCTTGATATCTTCTGATCCACTGTGTACACAGTAGCCTGGAGAGCTTTGTAAACCTTTCCACCCCAACTAAAGACAGTAAATACATAAACACAAGGAGCTTGGGGACTTGGCTGAAAGTTGCCACCCAAGACCTCAAATTATTTGCATGCTGGTACAAAAAATAGCCATGCAGCTGAAGCTCAGGAAGACGTCTGGTGTTTGATGTTCATCCCGTCTCACTGTGTATTCCAGGGTACCCTTTCTGTCTACCCGGATGGAAAAAGCAGTTTTAAAGCAGTGCTCTTGGGTATGGAAGGGTTTTTTTTACAGAAGTCGCAGTCGTCGTTCATTCCGTGCCATTCTGCCTTCTCTCCTATTAAATACCGTGAGAGTCTTGCTCTTAAGGCTTTATTAGATATAAACATTGTTGCACGAATGAAGTCCAGACAACAAAACCACCAAAAGAGGATCCTGTTAAGTGACTGCCACATGTAACGACATTATTTTCTTCCACATTATTCAAATACTTTGGTTGATGGCAAAGGTGGAATTTTGCTGATGTCTCTGAGTTCCTCTTGTAAAAATGATCCATGCCTTTTCATATGAAATGCTTTTATTGAGTTACTAAATAGTGGAAGTTCTTTGGGTGGGGAGGGGAATATATATGTGTGTATAAACACACACACACACACATCCATCCATATGTGTCTATACCTGAAACAGGATTTGACACCTATGGTTTTTTTCTCCCTCCGTGGTTCGTGTTCTTAGTATGACATACATGAGTGCAAATATGTGAAGAGAATACCCTGGAAGTTTTGTGCTGTACTTTACCGTACTGTGATTGCTTCTCTTGCTATGCCATTCATTTCTGATTTAAATATCTAATGACTCTCATCAAACAACATTTAAACTTTCTATGAGATCCTGTAAGTGTTCCTTTAGATCACATTATGAGTAACAATGGCTGAAATGAGCTTCAGTGGAGAGGCTGCGGTTCAGAGTGGGGCTTCTGCAGCTGTTGGTGATGGCAGTAGCGCCTGACAATTGAATGGCAGCCATCCAGTTAGTGGCATTTTGCCCATTAAGCGATGTGTAAAAACAGTGTTACACTATTGATACTGTGTATAAAATAGATAACTAATGAGAACCTACTGTATAGCACAGGGAACTCTAGTGCTCTGTGCTGACCTAAATGGGAAGGAAATCCAAAAAAGAGGGGATATATGTATACGTATAGCTGATTCACTTTGCTGTACAGTGAATATTCCATATTCCAATAAAATTTTTTAAAAATTAAAAAACATTAATTTATCCCACACACAAAAAAACTGTAATGGAAAAAAATAAAACCCAGTGTTATTGGTACAGTATGTTTCATTTCTGCATCATTTTTGGGTTCAGCCCTGGCATGTTCTGCAACCTGCACTTTTCTTGGAGATTTAAAAAAAGAAAAAAAAAAAACTGACTCCTTTACGGTGGCATTAGCAACATGAATGAAATTCCTCAAGAAATGCCTCTTTGCAATTTGAAACATTGGTCATCAGCCAGTAATTAATCTGTTTTAAAGTGAATTCATCCTAGGACTGACAAAGAAGTGTAGTAACTAATTTTCTAAGATAGTTGGAAAGTCCTTCCCATGTCATAAATGGCAGGATTAAACCTAAATTAATTATAAGGTATTAGTGAGCTTACTTTCATTGATAAGCAGCGTTCATGTAACAGAAATCCTGTTTAGTTGCATTTTAACCATCATTTCTGTGTGAACTAGCGTAAGGCACTCTGCTAGTGTGTGTGAAGGGTCAAATGATGGACACAGAATAGTTCCTGACCTCACAAAGCTTTGTGAGCATGGTTGGAGACATAGGTACGTACAAATAGGGATGCTAGATCAAATGGAATTAAGGTATTTGAAAGAGCTAAGCAGAGGAGTCTTTGCACGTACAAAGCCATCAGCGGAATGGTTGTTGAAGTCAAGTGTGTTAAAGAATTACCTTTGAATTTCAGATATTTCTGTGTCACTGCGAACTTCCTGAGAGCTGACTGAACGTGGTGATTGCCATTTGATGTTGTTTAGTCTAACGCTCTAGGACTAATTTAGCATAGAAAATATACAGTTTTTCCTGTCTTACCAGGAAAAGTAGAAGCCAGAAGTTGAGTTTGTTTTTTTCTTTGTGCTTTTTCTTTTGAATCTGATTTCCCTCATCTTATTTTTCCCTAGGCTTTTGAGGAGGATGATATATTCTGAGGCATATTTTAAATAAGTTGAGGAAAGTGACTTGGCAAGTGTGAATTCCAAGGTTAATCCGTGTGCAGGGGAGACAGTGAAAGACGCCACCTCAGAGACAAAGAGCCATAAAGAACCAAAAGGAACATTGCAAGTTTCTGATGGAGGTGGGACACAGGAGTACTGTGACTGTACTTCACACAGGTTAGAGGAGACATAATAGAGGTTAGGAGGCTATGTTCCAAAGTTAGACTGTAAAGTCTGAATCCTGGCTCTGTCATTCTCCAGCTGTGTGACTTTGGAAAAGTTAATCTACCTCTCTGAGTCTCAGTTTGCTCATCTGTAAAATGGCAAGAGTAATAGCTTCCCCTTCATGGATTTGTGAGGACCAAATAAGCTAATCCATATAGAGCACTGTCTGCAGTGCTACATATTTAAAAAAAAGTAACACTAGCAGCCTTAGCTATGATTGATTTTATGTGCCCCATCATGGAGGGGGAGAATGTTTTTCAAAGTGTTTCAAAGAGTAGCATAAAGAAGATGTTTTTGGCGTTGGCATTTTGGTCACATGGAAGTGAGGAAAAAATGGACATTTCATTCAGTACCATGCAGCACTAAGCATTAAACAGAGAGGTTTTTTGAGATGCCCATAATGATTATGGTTCGGATATTTTAGAAAGTTGGACCTAATGGATACCTGACTCCATCCATTTTTTATTGGAATCAATGAAAATGGATACATAAAGATTTAAGAGGAGGGGGACATTCTTTTCTCCACAGCTGGTCATGAGCCCAGTGTAGTTGGCAGTAAAATGGATTGTTTGGAATGTGTCCCTAAAATCCTGTAATTTAATTTTCATTATTTATATAACACAGTCAGTATACGTGGCACTTTACTGCACACACACAAGACCAAATTTCTGGCCTGTGTAATTTCACCAGAGAAGATACTGTAATGGAAATATTTGTGCCTACTAAATTACTACAGCTTGGTAACCTACCACCACTGAGTGACATGGTCCTAATCAACAGGGGGATAACATAGTGTTAGAGGTAACACAAGGGGTCAGAAACCGGGATCAATAGTCTAGCATGACAAAGGGGCCCATGTTTTACTTCATATGAAATCAGGGACTTGGAGGAATCCAGAAAAACAAGTTTTTGAGTATTGAAGTTAGAGAAAATAGCAATCAAGTTGGGTGCTACCAAGTAAGAGGAAACAAAATATTAAAACAGTTTTTCTCTTGTAGCAGTCAGCTTATTTTGTTTTATACACTTTAAAAAATACAACTTAGGAAAGAGTGATTGTCTTGACGTGTGTTCAAGAGAAGAGAGAGTAAGATTTCTAGAAAACTCTAACTTGGAGAATCTTTGGATCCCAGCAAATATTTCAAATTAAAATTCCAGGATCAGTGGCCCCTCAGTGAATAGTATTAACTTCTGGAAACCAGGTTGTCTCTACAGTGATTGTATTGTATTGGCCAGGTTAAAAAAACGCGTGATTTATCAGACTTGATTATTCTCTGATTATAGTTCTTCGTTTTTGAAAGAGTCATCTGGGCCAGGGGTAAGCTAATAACTTATTGCAAGGGGCAGAAGCTACAATCGGTGAGGTAGTTTTAGTTTGAATAAAAAGGATATTCCTGAGATTAGCAAGAGGAATCGGAACTGAGGACTTCGTAAGCACTCAGGACCAAAATGTATTCAGCATATGCTAGCGTGCCACCAGGAACCAGAAAGAATAAATTACTCTGACTCCAATCCTGGGCAGGATCCCTGTGTGTCTGCAGAATCTAATTATTTTACAGATCATTTCAGTTGCTGACACCACGGCTCGGAGATGACTGCCTAAAGGAAGACTCCCACCTAGAGGGAGTGACACGCCCCCCCCAGCCCCACCCCGGGATTCCCTGTGAGAATTGTCAGAAAACAAAGTCATAAGTCCATGTGTTAATCATTCAAATAAACTAAGTACAATATGCCCAGCAAATCGGTTCACACATTTGCTATTTCAAGAAATTGGGATTCAAATCTTCTCCTGTATTTTACACGTTCATGATTTTAAGCATCACTTAGACTCGTTCAGATTACTGAGCAGAGTCAGAGGTTCATCTGAATACACAGAGCGCTAGGTCCTTGCAAGGGGGTAGGGGGCGAGGTCACACCCCCTCACTCACCCCTCAGTTGCATGGCAGAGAAGACGAGCGTGACGACATTCGATGAGAATTTAAATCCTGGTCTAAATTGTTAAAACAGATTTGTTATTTTATGTCCTCATCCTTGTTTTCCGACGTCACCAAATCACTGCACAAATGGCGGTTTGTTTTCCAGAGAGATCTGGGGCCAGAGCAGCAGGTCACAAAAGCAAGGATTTTATAGCATTGTTTTTCAACCTCTTTTGGCTGAGTTGAATTTCCCTGGGCAGAAGTTTTCTCCCAACTCTTTCAGAGTGCATCACAAAGATGGCCTAGGAAATGTTAAATGTCTTAGAAAACTTAGATGGAGACAAGGCTTTGTTAGGGAAGTTTGCACCTGTTTTTTTTTTTTTTAATTCCTTTCTTAGGAGCAATTCTAATCCTTAAATTCCTCACACAGTGGGTATAAATAGACACCAGTGGTGGCTGTAGATGCCTAGCTATATAGCTATATATTGACTAGATCTACAGGATGTCAGAACAACTAGAAATTTTTAATAAATTTTGTCAAACAACTGGCCAGTTCAGTCTAACCCATCAGAATGTTTTATTGTAAATACAAGCATGGATGTAGCTTTGACAGAAATTGTTTGCACAGAATAATTTATAGTATGATTTTGAATTCATCCAGCCGTAGCCTTTTAGGAATCCTGTCATTGAATATTATTTTATACCTTCACATTTTGAAAAGACAAGACCGATAGCATGGAAGAGGAAAAGTGCAATTAAATTGAAGTACATTTTTAGATGGCAGTACAGCCTGCCTTGTTTCAGCAAAGAAGGTGTTTGAAGTTTCAAAACTGTAAAAGTGGATTTGTAGTAAAGCTCTGTCTGTTTCAAAGTACTGGTGACTCCACAGCTGTTGGGAGTCCGTCTGGAATGGGCATGGAACTTTGGAGAATGTTTCTGCCCAGGAGCTGGAACACGATCCTCCCCCAGCCCACACAATGTAGGATCTGTGCTTTTCTTTCCCTGATTCTTCCTTTTTCTCCATTTTCCCCCTCTTCACGTACTCTGATTGATGGAAACACGTGCTGGGAGCTTTCCCTGACATTCTTTCCAGACACCGAAAGTATGAAATGTTATGCTGGTGCTATGTCTATTTTTGAAAGTGAGGCAGTTAATGTAAAGCCTGTGTTGATACACTGGGATGGATTATAATGGTGATGTTATTACAGCCTTCAAAGCTGAACATTTATTATATTTCTCACCTACTTTTTGTTGCTGATACTTGATCATAGGAACATGTTGTACATCTGGTTAATTTGGGGGGACTTATTTGTGGAATCCCAGAAGTTAGACTTTGATTCTTCTTTATACCTTGTCCAGGACCCCTCCTATTATTAAAAGAAAACAAAAAAAAACAAATAGAAATGTAATCCTCCGCAGACTCACTTGGCCACTCCTTGTGCCCTGTCATTCTCATTATTATTATTAATGCTTAGAGTGAAGATATTTTGTTGATTTATCATTGATTTTGCAGATGCAGTAAAAATAGTGTTGTCTGTTGGAGCTGCTCATCATGACTCTTTTTTACTTTTAAACATTCAATTCAGTAACTCTTGTTTTGACATCTGTATTTCAAAATGTTAAATGTCTTTTTGTATAGGAGGTCATGTTGGATTTCAGAAGCTAACAGAAATTGATAGTCAGCCATGTGCCCTCCTGAATGGAACTCCTAAGTTATGAAAAAATTAACCTGTGGGTGAGATTATTTTTAAAGTCTGTCTTGCTGTAGCATAGGTTCCTTAGAGGCAGGGCCCATGTCTCCCATAATTGTACTGTATCCCTTGTTCCTGGTAGATTGTGTGGCCTAGAGAAGTTATTTAATTATTATTGGCTAAATGGGTGAATGAAAAAGTGAATAGGAGAATCCAGCACTGAATTTAACGGCAAAGGTTCATTTTCCTTGGCACCTGTTGCTTGATTGGAAGACAAAACTGTTCAGTCATACATGATTAAAAGTATATACGGACTTCCCTGCTGGTGCAGTGGATGAGAATCCGCCTGCCAATGCAGGGGACACAGGTTCGATCCCTGGTCCGGGAAGATCCCACATGCCGCAGAGCAACTAAGCCCACGTGCCACAACTACTGAAGCCTGTGTGCCTAGAGACCCTGCTCTGCAACAAGAGAAGCCACTGCAATGAGAAGCCCGCACACTGTAAGGAAGGGTAGCTCCCGCTCGCACAACTAGAGAAAGCCCACGTGCAGCAACAAAGACCCAACTCAGCCAAAAAAAAAAAATATATATATATGTGATCCAGTGTGGAGGAGAATTGTATGGGCGCACACACACAATGTTAATAATCGTTTTTAGGCGGCATCAAGCACAGTTCCAAGCAACATTCCATATAGAAATTTTTGTAATCTTCACAACCATCTTGCGAGGTAACAGCTATTCTTATCCCTGTGTTGCAGATGAGGAAACTGAGGCACACGTAGGCTAAGTCACTTTTCCAGGGTCTTGGGCTTTTCATTGGCTGAGCCTGGAATTGAAGGTGAACAGTTTGGTTCTAGAGTTCCTGCTCAAAATCATGACTCTCTCTGACCTCTGACGGTGCATCACACCCACACTTCTGTTTAACACAGGCCTGTGCCTGATTTATCTGAACTGCTGTGGAAGTTCTCTAGAAATAACGCTTACGTTTAAATATTATCCCCAAACTCTTCTGTCAGCTGAGTGCTGAACTCATCATGTTTTGTTTACTTGAGAAGTCCGATCTCTTGAGTTGACTAATAGGTGTGTATGTTGGTTTCCCTAAAGTTATGGATCCCTGGGCAACAGGTGATTAATTTCTACCTCATAACGATTCAGCTACTGCTTTTAGGAATTTACTTACAAAGCACTGAGTATGCTTATAACATACTCATAGCATTTGGTCTTCCTTTGTGGTGAGTATGCATAAAAATGTATAATTAGGATCTGACCCAAAGAAACTTAAAGCGAGGTCTGGGAGATAAACAGATAATTTATAGAAGTAAGAATGGAAAAAATGTTTTCAGAAGAGAAAATGTGGAATCTTGGAATTTTACTCTTGTAAGGGATGTCGAAATTATATCATCTAAGCCTCACCCTGGCGAGGCAGTTGGGCGAAAATCCTTTGGATCTGGGGAGTCAGCTGTAGGATGAGTTATTTAACACCTCTGTGACTCAGTTTCCTTTCCTTGAAAATGGGGTGATGATAATGCTACTCAGCTCCTTAGTTATGTTGTAAGGATTAAACGACGGAATAAACATACACAGAGTACTTAAAACAGTTCTTGCACACAGGAATTGCTTAATAAATATTATTGTTGAAGTTATCATTTTACAATTGAGGAAATTGAATCCCAGAGAAATTAAATTACTTATTCACGGTTAACCCAGCTAGCTAATGACAGAGCCCGGGCTGGAATCTCGACACACATGTACTCAGTGCTCTTAGTGGATTCAGTAGAATTGTTGGGAGGCAAACCTCCACCTGACAAGTAATAATATAGACTTTCTGCATTTACTCTGGATCCTGAATATATGTTGATCTTTTTGCTGTTCCTCATTTTTTCTTCTGGGAAATATATATTAAGCTGGTTTTTTGAAAAAAGGATTACATGCCAGCATTATGGGAAGGAAAAAAAAAACACTTACCATACTTTTTTACTTTCTTTCATACATAAGCCAAATTTCAAATGTATTAATTTTGCCGAATGCCATGGCAACATACATATCTGTTTTCCAGTTCATGAAAGGTATTTTGGGAATTATTGGCTTCTGCATGCTTGAGCGTTTTCGTCTTTCAGCTATAGAAATCTACTATGTATCCTCTTCATTTTGTGTTTGTGCTTCTATTCAAAATGAGAATAAAAGCAGTTAGTTTCTGGGTTGTAATATTCTTAGCGAACAGTGGCTTTCTAAAACAGTAACACCTTGACTGAAATGAAAACTCTGCCGTATCATAAAAGATATTCTAATTACTGCATCTAGTTAAAAGGAGAATAAATCACTGGGAGATTATTTTAAGTGCCTTAAATATAATAGAAAAGAATAATGGACGTTGAACAGCTTGACAAGTTTGATGAATTCAGACTATGGCTGATTTCTGCTGCTTTCTAATGGAAAAGGAGAACATTTTACTTTCATGGTATATTGTCAAAGGTAATTTTTGTTGGAGAAGATAAGGGGAAACCTTATCTTTGTTGAGCACTTATGTACTAGGCATTAGCCAAGACAGTCCATTATCTCATTTAATCTCATTTAATCCACCCCAATCTTGCAGATAGCATTATGCCCATCTTACATCTCAGAAAAACGAGGTTCAGAGAATTTAAGTAACTTACCTCAAGGTACACAGCGGCCAAGTGGGATCTGGTTGCGCTAACCTATCGGATCTGGCATCAGAGCCCATGCCCCTTTCCTTTATTACATTATCTCCATTGTCATGGAGATGCCAATATCTTCCCCTTTCATATAGAATGGTGTGTCCAAAAGAGTTTAATTTCTTTGAGCCTCCGTAAAATGGGACCAGTCAGGTGATTGTGACATTAAAGGAAAAAGATATGTGTAAACATCTTTTCTCAGTACTTAGCACACAACAAATGGAGAGTGCCTAGGAGATTTTATTTTTAAGTTTCACCAGCTGACAAATGATATGTTCCCAGAGTTAAGAGTTTTAGGTTTTGTTTAATTAATTAAATCTTCAATTGTGTCTGTAAATTCAAAAGTATGTCTATTGAGTTTCTCAGAATGTCTTTTACAGGTTAAAATAGTGATAGAGTTGATAAAAAGTAGTACGTATTTTCCATTGGCTATGCCTTTGTAAATGCATAAAAATTTATTTAATTAATGTGGACTCAGTAGCCATGGTATTGTGATAAATTGCATGTGCACGTGTTTACATGTATATGTGTGTGCGCTGGACATTGCTCTGTCTGCAGGAGGGTACAAATGTCGATGGTTGGAAAATTAAATCAGAAGCAAATATTCTTTTATTTTTGCATTACGTTTTCTCTTTAAGGAATGTTTTTACTGGTAAAATACTTTGCAAACATTTTTATCCATGAAATAAATATGAAACATCTTTGCTGGTTACCACACTTATTTGTATCTCTTTTACAATACATTTCGGATGCTAGCTCAGACTTTTTTCCTTAAATCTGCAAGCGAAGTAGAAGGAATTCCAAATACCTAAAATACAGAATCTACTAGTGCAGTTGCCTACCATTATGAAAATTTTACATGTTTTAAATAATAGTCAAACAAATTAACTTTTAAGATGTCACGTGGATATTTCACTCTCTTCATAGTCAGCATTCCATTGGTGGCATCAATGGGAGCTATACTCACGAAACTCTTCTTTGCTACCATTTTCACAAATGGTTACTGTTTTTTCCTTAAATATCTTTTGATGTTAAAGAATAATGTAAAATCCTCTATTGTTAAAAATATTGTTCATATTTTTTACCCTAATTTTCATACATTCACGTTTATTAGGGATGCACCCTAGTACTGGACCTCCTAGCTCTTCATGTTCAGATATAAAATCTTAGAGAATCTAATACTACCAACACATCCATTCAGTTATGTTCAGATGTTTTTGTTGGTGCTATGGGAGTAAATATAACTCTAGGTTATGGTGGTCTCAGTCTTTCTTAGTCAAACATAGGTGAGAAGGTGTATCAGTGTTATCACCTAATGGTTTTTCTACCAGTATTAAATAACGTCATTGTCTCTCTTTCTTTGACACGTTGAATCAGCTGAAGAGATAAGTACAGAAGGGATGGGTGTGGCTCCCTAATCAGGGATGAACATGTTAAGATTCATCTTGATCCAGTAAGCAGATGAATTATTCCACAATTGCATTATTTAGTAAGAGAATACTGTTAGACTTTTAGCAGCGGTGCTGGTAGGTAAGCTTATCTATCTTGATCGTTTAGAACTAAATTTTTTTTTACATTTATTTATTATTTTTGGCTGTGTTGAGTCTTTGTTGCTTTTTCTAGTTGCAACGAGCGGGGGCTACTCTTCGTTGCGGTGCGCAGGCTTCTCATTGCGGTGGCTTCTCTTGTTGTGGGGCATGGGCTCTGGGGCACGCAGGCTTCAGTAGTTGTGGCATGTGGGCTCAGTAGTTGTGGCACGTGGGCTCAGTAGTTGTAGCACACGGGCTTAGTTGCTCCGCGGCATGTGGGACCTTCCCGGACCAGGGCTCGAACCCGTGTCCCCTGCATTGGCAGGCAGATTCTAAACCACTGCACCACCAGGAAAACCCCTATAACTAAAATTTTATTGTAAATTATGTAACCGATTAATCTGAAAAATGTACTTTTATAGCTGATTCGTTTCTGAGAAATATGCTTAGAATATGTGTGTAGAAGCATTTAAAGGACAGGTTTAATAATGGACCAAAATCTCATATGGTAGCATTAAAATTATTTTTATTAAGAAAAGAGAATTTAATGTTGTTGAGACTATTCAGTTCAGATACAGAGTAAGACAGTCTCATCCTACAATGTATGCTCATAGGTATCTGTGTTTTTAAATATTTTGTGGCTACCACATTTAAAATGATTATGCTCTCATAATTTATAGTGATTTTGATCGAATTAGCTGAACTAGGATAGCATATAAATAGCGTAAAAAAGGAATTCTTCTAAAACTGTGAATACTACACCAGAAATGCAGTTTGCAATACCATATAGAGGTTAAAGCGATATTAAAGATAGTAATGTGTATAATAAAATCGAGAAAAGAGCATTTAATAGGAATTTTATCTCTTTCTTTATGGTTGTGGAAGGCATTGAGGGATCTTTGTCTTGCTATTATTATTCACATGGTAGCATTTTTTAATTCAGTGGTCTTCAAATACCATATCGTGAATTCACTATGTGAGATACATTTCTTACACACACACACACACACGTGTGCACACACCCAATGACCTCAGCAATGGTGGGGGTCTTACTCTTAAAATATATTCTTTGTTTTGCTGTATTATATTTTTCTGTTAAAGAAAATAATCTGAACAAAATGAGTATGGGACATCGTCTTTAAAAGGAGTAGTCAGTTATTGGATTGTTGAAGTGGAAAGGATGAATGAAGTCCTGTATACATAGAAGAAATCTTGAAAGACCAAATACACTGGTTGATTGATAAAGCAGATGTTTGTGAAAGGGAAGTTGTACCCTTTCCTTTGCTTTCTCTGTTGTGAGATTTTTATGTCTCAGTCTTAATGCTTGTGGAACAGGGACATATTTGTTGACTTATTTATATAGCTACCTGCCCATATGAAGAATGGTAAGTTCATATGCAAAGATTTTCTCTAACTTGTTGCAAAAATGAGTTTCATAATTTCTCAGAAAATATGGTTAGACTCTTGATTAGGCAAACTGGGGGGGAGTGGTATCATGTAACATAAAATATCCTCCCCAGTCAATTAACATTTCTCAGCACATTTACTTATTTGCACATAAGTAAAGATGTTTGTAACCAGTCAAAGTACAATAGATGTCATCAAGTTCGTGAGTTAAACTTAAATTGTATTGGGTACACATTAAGCATGCATGTACTCTTACGTTAGATAAAATTGCATCATTATTTAGTGAAGAAAATTTCTCTTGTTTGTTTTTAAGATGTTCTGTTTGTTTGGGGGTTCTACAGATTTCCCATGATATGTCTACATCTATTTTTAAATTTGTTTATTTTGCTTCTTCAAGTGTGCTGATTTCTGTATCTTTCAAAAGTTCTGGAAACTTCTCAACTGATGTTGTATGGTGCCTCTTCCTCATTCTTTCTGTTTCCTTTATGGGATTCCACTTGGAAGGATTTTGGAACTTTTCATTCTATACTATTTCCCTTTTTATCTATTTTATATTTTCTCCCTTTTTCACTTTTCTGTTTCATCCACTAGAATGTAAGCTCTATTAGGATCAAAGTCTTTGTTTTGTTCAACAATATATACCAATTGTTTAAAAGAGTGACTCACTTAGAATGGATGCACAATGCACAATAGAGGTATTTGTTGAATGAGTGAATGATTTCTGCATAATTTCTTCTATTTTTCAGTTTAATTAGCTTTCATTGCATCTAATCTGCTGTTTAACCCAAGTTCTATGTTCCTAATTTCAGTGGCTATATTTTTAATTTGTTGATGTTCTATTTGATTTCATTTCAGACTTGTCCTTTCACTGTGATTTCTTTTCCTCCTTTTATGTCTCTGTTAACATGTTAGTCTCTTTCAGATTATTCTTTTTGTCAGGATATTGGGGTGCTAATCTTTCTTTGTGTTTCTGCTGACTCTTCTGCAGTAGATTACTTTGTGTGTTTCTAATTTTTGATTGTGAGCTTATCTTCATCTGGGGTGTTTGTTTTCTGTGGAAATCTCGTGTTCTGGGTTATAGGAGAGTTATTACAAAGTGGTTTTATGTTAGCTTCTGCCAGTTTCCCAGGAGCTTCATTGGTCTGGGATCAGTTTTTACATTAATTTTATGGCTCAGGGGTTCCCAAACTATGCAAATAATGTGCATCTAGATTCTGTAAGTACATATGGAAAATGTTTAGAGGTTTGGTTATTCATAGGCAACTCTTTCTTTGCCTACCAGAGCCCTTGCCAGAATGGTGTTGCCTTGCCGCTTCCTTAAATCAATGACTTGAAGGCAGTAGTCTTTCCAAATCCTTGGTTTCATGCAGGAGTCCTGGGATCTGTCCTTCTGGGGGCATTAAACCTCCAGCCCTTATCCCTTAGGACCCATAGATCTGCTAATGTTTCCAGTTATGTGCTTTCCACTCTGGCTATGGATTTCTTCTGGGACTCTCATTTTTTTGAGTTTGAGTACGTACATAACTTTTTTTTTCATCATTATATTTTATCCAGGATTCTTACATATTTTTTCTTTTTTGGAGGAGTGCCTTACCTCAGACGACCATATTGCTGAAACTAGAAGTCCCCTCTCCTTTCTAAGCTCAGTTATTATGTCAATATTTGCTTTGTTTGTCTGAGTATAGTGTGAAATGGACTCCTGAACTTAGAGGGTTTCTGTCAGAAAAATTGAGCCTTCGTCCTTTTATTTTAATCTATGACATCTTCCTGTTACCTTCTTAGAACAAGATGTAAACATCCAGAGAGGATAAAGGAAACCATCTTTGTATCTGCTGTTTGTTGATGGATCACTGCATAAGATATGCCCAACCTTGCTCTAATAGATCTATTGCTTCACTTTGAATTTAGTATTCAGGGTAAGGTGCTGGTGTAGCACTAGGATGACCAACATTAAAACAAGTCCTGGGTGGGGGGCTTCCCTGGTGGCGCAGTGGTTGAGAGTCCGCCTGCCGAGGCAGGGGACGCCGGTTCGTGCCCCGGTCCGGGTAGATCCCACATGCTGCGGAGCGGCTGGGCCCGTGAGCCATGGCCGCTGAGCCTGCGCGTCCGGAGCCTGTGCTCCGCAACGGGAGAGGCCACAACAGTGAGAGGCCCGTGTACCGCAAAAACAAAAACAAAAAGTCCTGGGTGAACCTGGACAGTTTGTCACCCTAATCTAGGATCCTTTCCAGAGATCAAAGAAATCCTTTAAAACTTTCATACTGTATAGCCTGCGGGCTTAGGCACCAACTGTGGTGTTATACTGAGACTTCTTCCTTAGGACATGTTTTCATATATTCAAACAGCAAAGATAAATAACCATCTGTTTAAAAAGAGGGCCTTGAAAGGATCCTAGTCCTATCGGATAGGGAAAATATCCCCAACCAGTGAGAAGGTCTAGAAGCATCATCAAGACTTATTTGGGGGGGACTAGTAGATTATACTTCTAGAACTACATTCAGTATTATTGTGACTGGGCTGGAAAACCCTCAAGAATACACTTCATATTGATTTATTGTAGACATCTGTGAGGCAAAGCAGAGCATACGCATTTACCAGCAATGCAAATTGAATGAGCGAGTGGCAACAAAATCACTCCTAACATCTTTGCCCTTTTTTTCTCTTGATTTGAACTAAAGACATATGTATGGACTCGAAATCCAGACTAGCAAATGAGGGTCCACCATCACGATAACCATCTCACCTGGGTGACTTACCATGTGCTTATAGGAGCAGTGGATTCTCTTGAATTAAAATATTTATCACTCTTGGCTAAGTCTCATAGCAGCCTGGGAGGTGAAGTGGAGGTGCTGGTAAAGAAGGACATCCAGTAACCTGTCCTGCAAGTGACAAAATACCCACCAGCCCCTCCAAACACAGCTTCTGAATGATGCAAACTTTAAAAAATTCTTAAGATCTTTGGCCACTACAGCTAATATAAAGACCCACCCCTTAACACACTCATACACACATGCACACACGCACTTTTCACTGTTTTATGGGCATGAGAATCTCCTATTATTAACAGCACACAATTCAAAAAGCTCGGCAAAAGAGGAAGGAAACAGTTGAGAAAGGAAGGTAGTGGCCAGAAAGCTTGTTTTCAGTTTTTGCAAAAATTGATACCATAATACTGTGCTTTTTCTTAAAGGTTTTCATGTCAGAAACTGGAAGTACTTTCAAAAGCAGGATGGGAGACACAAAGAAAGAATGCTCTGGTCCAAATTTATTGAGTTGTACCAGCAGTAAAACACAAAATGTAGACTCCCCAGAAATTTTAAAATATTGATTTATTACTTATGTCCTCAGTCTTTGGAAATCTGTCTTGTGGTAATTCCGATCATATGAATCAAATACAGCATTCTGCCATAGGTCTTATATGGTGGGGCAGCATTCCAATAACTATAAATGTTATATTTTCTGATACTTATGTGTGAATAATTCTTTGTGTTGACTGCAGTTATGCTTTTGCAGAGTCACTAGTTTTTGAAAGTCTTTGTATGTTTAGGGTGCACTAGGTTACTGTAATTATACTCACTCTAATTCTGTTCTTTTGTAGCTGTGTTCCTATAGTGCTATGATATTATGACCCGAAGCTGAAAAGAGGTTTTAAGAACTTACTGTTGCTCCCCCGCCTTGCCTCCCACATTCTTACAGTTGTTACATACAAATACATTTTTGAATATTGGAAGAGTAGAATTTCTAGAACTTTCAAGAGTAGTATTTTTTTCTGTTCTTCACAGCAGGAAAAAAATGGACTTACAAATCGTTTAAATAATTTTGAGGTCTAGGGACTACTTGAAACATGAATAATGAAAAATAGTGCAACTCTAGCATTTACATTGGGGCCAGATTAGTCTGCTAAAAGGTATGAAGTACAGTTTTTTGTAGAATATGT
Source organism: Pseudorca crassidens (assembly GCF_039906515.1). Classification (NCBI taxonomy): domain Eukaryota; kingdom Metazoa; phylum Chordata; class Mammalia; order Artiodactyla; family Delphinidae; genus Pseudorca; species Pseudorca crassidens. Next base: position 19,134,941 of record NC_090307.1, read on the forward strand.
CTTAGATTGAGAAAGTGGAAACATTAAAAAAAAATGCTTTACTGAGATCCCTTTATGGATTTACTGGTTTGTTCTCATTGATCATTGGACCGTTTCTAGATGTAAAATATTACTATCTTGAAATTACTATAGATTCTATTTCTAAGACCAAGTGCATGTTTATTTTAATAGCCATTTTCCTTCTGATTTTTAATACTGAAACTCCTACAGTGCCTTCAACTAATGATTTGTGTAACTCTCTACCTATTAATTGGACCAAGGCATAAGTTTGTACACAGTATATTTTTCTCTTTTCTATTCCACATTTTATTTCGGCTTCAATTAGTGTGTACCTTGAGCAAAAAATGAGGTGATTTTTGTTCTTTGTTTTAGAATTTGCCATTGAGAAAAATATGTCTTATTGCCACTTTTCTGAGTTGATCTAGTAGGGTTCACAAACAGTGAAAAGAATAAGAAAAGTCGTTTTGAGGGCTTGATAGTATTATAAGTTTCTTCCTTACAATAATCAGAAAAAAGAATGAATACTACTTTTGTTTCTTATAAGGCAGTCTTGAAAATTTCTGCTTACATATTTTCTGTTGCTTGTATCTTAACTAACAGAAGAATGACCTCTACCCTTTTCCCATTTTAGTGTAGAATTTGGATTCATCGTGGACTGCTAAGGTTTTCTCACCTTGAAAATTTATGGCAGGACCTTATGTCTTCATGTGCTGAAGCCCCTGTAAGAGTTTGCTAACTCATGACTTAAATACCCCAGCAGAGATCACATTAAAGTTGAAAAATGGGGAGTTCCTGCCCTGAAATACCATATATTGAGACTATTTCTAGCGGATTACTGGGAGCAGTGTCTCAGGAGCTGTGATGTCATTGGTAGTCTTAATGCAGGTTATAGCTCCGTTGCTCAGCCAGCATGTATTGGCTCTGGTGAAGTCCCTTCATGGAGAGTTGTGCTTTGGGGAAGGAAGCAGAACCTCAGTTTCCCCACCTGTACGGTGATGATAAGAATTCCTTGTGCACATTTGTTGTGCGAATGGATGAGACACACTAGACTGGTACAGAGTTGCTGTTCTCTGTTAGTCTTTTTTTTTTTTTTTCCCCACTCATTCACCCCTGTGTGTGTGTTTTTTTTTAATTCTGTCAATATCCATTTTTTTCAAGATTACTTAAAAAAAAATTATTTATTTAGTTTTGGCTGTGTTGGGTCTTTGTTGCTGCGTGCAGGCTTTCTCTAGTTGCGGTGAGTGTCGGCTACTCCTAGTTGCAGTGTGTGGGCTTCTCACTGTGGTGGCTTCTCTTGTTGCGGAGCACGAGCTTTAGGCGCTCAGGCTCAGCAGTTGTGGCTCCTGGCCTTAGTTGCTCTGCGGTGTGTGGGATCTTCCTGGACCAGGGCTCGAACTCGTGTCCTCTGCATTGGCAGGTGGATTCTTAACACTGCACCACCAGGGAGGTACCCACCCCTGTGTTACTGTGTTCACATGCTCACAGGAATGTAGTGAAATATAAAATAACATCACGTTTTTTTCTCTTTTCAGGCTTAATATTTTTTAGTGCAGTTTTAGGTTCACAGCAAAGTTGAGGGGAAGGTTCAGAGATTTCCCATATACCCCCTGAACCCACACATGCACAGCCTCCCCCATTATCAACATCATGTGCCAGAGTGGTGCATTTGCTACCGAGGATGAACCTACATTGACCATAGTCACCCAAAGTCCCTAGTGTGTATTAGGGTTCACTCGTGGGGTTGTATATTCTGTGGGTTTGGACGAACGTATAATGACATGTATCCATCATATAATATCATTATATGATGATATATTATATCATTATAATATCATTCAGAGTATTGGCACTGTTCTGAAAATCCTCTGTGCTCTGCATGCCCTCCCTGCCACCTTCCCTGCCCGCAACCACTGATCTTTTTATTGTCTCCATAGTTTCGTTTTTTCCAGAAGGTCATATAATTGGAATCATGTAGTATGTAGCCTTTTCATATTGCCTCCTTTCACTCAGTCATATGCATTTAAGGTTCATAACATGATCTTAAAGCTAGAGATGTGATAGAGTTCACAGTCTTGCAAAAGGGCTTTTTCAACTGAAATCTACATTTCCTTTGAGAAGAGTCCTGATTGGCTTGCACAAAGAGCCCTAGGGCCATGGGAAGGAAAGAAGGCAACTCCTAACTTTTAAGTCCCAACTCCTGCTCTGCTGTGTCAGACAGTGGGAGAGTCTGGGTGGACAGGCTGGTGGTCAGAAACCGAAGCCTTCTCTTTCCAGGAGGAGGGAGGAGAGTGGGGGGCGACTGACCAGGAAGTGGGGAATCTTAGAGTGTCCGGCTGGTTCTTCCATCTCTTCTGTAGACATACTGCCACTTCCTGAGTTATGTGTCCCCTGCTCAGTAAAGCATCCACGACGCCCTCACTCTTCCCAGCACTTACCTAGCTGACCTATTTACGCATTCCTTTCTCGTGTGTCTGTGTCCTCGCCCCTCCACGCCTCTGTGTGCGTTCCTTTACTGCATCCTCAGTGCCTGGCACAGTGTAGATGCCCAGCAAACATTTTCTTAAAAGAAAGAACAGAGGAACAGAGAAGGAAAGATGAGACATCAAAAAGTGGAGGAACATTGAGGAGGAAGACAGAAATAGGGCCATGGAAGGTGTAGTCTTGGACCTCCTTTGGGCTCTCAGAAAATTATTGGCACTGAAGGGATTTTGTTAATGGTCATCATTGAAAAAATTATGCTTGCACCATTCTTGTGTGTTGGAGGGTGCCCAGACATCGTTACATGGAAATTCACAAACGTTTCCTTGTGAAAAAGTCCATCAGGGTCGGAGAAGGTCTAGGGAACTTATCTTTGAAGATATTTTCTCATGAATTTCCAGCCCAGACTTACAGCTTTCAGGGGCCAGGGCTGCTAGGTGATCTTGAGAGCAGCTGGAAGGGCTCTAATGGGGTCCAGCTGTGTACCCAGAGAACACACCTTCTCAGGATAACATTAACCGCGTAGAACCCTGCCCTCCCTGGTTTCCTCTGGGCTTTATGGGTCCCCGTGGTCTTTTGCATTGATCTTGCATTTTCAGATTTTATAGCAATTCTAAGCATGTGAAGGGTACATATTTGCTCTTTGATGTTCCCTTTGATAGAAGCCAGAGTGCTTTACCTGTGCCTGTGTTTAATAATGATGGGGGGGTGGGTCACGTGCCCTGCAGCAGAACACTTCCTGGGGAGGCTGGTTTTGTGTGCAGCTCTTTTTTTGTTTTTTTGGATTTTTTGAGGTTGTTGATGGGCAGGCTTTAATCAGGTGTTTCTTGTTTTATTTTTGAAAATGAAGTGTATTAAAGGTAGACATGTTATCCTGCTGGTGTTTTGTTTTGTTTTTTCATCACATCTTGTTCAGTGGTGCTACTTGATAGAAAAGCGTAGAATGGGAAGCAACATAGAGGGGACAGAAATGGCAATACTTATGTAACTAGGTGGTGTTTGTGATTTCCTATGTTTTCCCCATATTTTATCTTTGTCTACATCCCAGTTAGAAGGCAGTTATCGTATCTCCATTTTTCAGATGGGAAATTTAAGTCTCATGAATTTTAGACACATGCCCACTGGTGGTTATTGTGGATGGAACCTACGTTGGAATTCAGGGCTCTTACCCTATATACGTGACAAAATACAGGGTGATCCTGGCGTTCCTGTGGACTCTTTCAAGGAGTAAGTGGACTGGTTGCCTTTTCTGAGTAGAGCTCAGTATATAAATGGAATCATAGGATGTTAAGATTAGAAGGGCCTTTGATGGGACCATCCATCCTCTCTAAGCTGGCATTCCCTCTTCTGCAAGCTTGCCACACGGGTGACCAAGCTAGGCTTGGATATCTTCTTTATTTATTTATTTATTGGCCACACCGTGCGGTCTTTAGTTCCCTGACCAGGGAGCTAACCCGGGCCCCTTGCAGTGAGAGAACCGGACAAATCTTCCTATGATTATGTTCAGCAGCACTTATCAGAGGTGCTTACCTTACGGTTTTCTGTCTTTGTTTGTCTTCAGCCTTCCTTGGCCACCAGCCTCCAAAAGAAATCAGCTCCCTTGTATCCTCCCTTTAATTTGGAAGAGCAGCTCAAGGTCCCCTAAACAGCCCCTTAGAAGCAGGTGTGCTTAGCAGACGGCACGTGAGGTTTAGGATCTGAAGTCTAGCCATGGCGTGTTGGTGATGAGGATGTGATGGCGATGATTATTAGCTCCTTAACCCACCTTTAACCACATCATTAGAATTGACAGTTGTTTGTTAAAGACTCATTTCATAGGGCGTAGAAGAAAAATTTTTTTCTAAACAGGTATGCTATATTATTTTCTCTATGTTTGAATATAGTATTAACTGGTCATGGCTGATGTTCATCCGACTATGAAAAGTGTGCTTGTATTAGTAGTTTCAAGAGCATTTTTTATTCTTAAACACTAAAGAACTCTATAATAAATCGTGGAAAATGGAACACACCCAAGGGCAATTTATAACTTTTCTAGGCTTTATTGATGTCCTTAGCCATCCAGTGAAGAGTGGAGTCATTCACATGATAGGAGAGCACAGGCACCATTGATTCATTTGTTGATTATTGGCTACAGAGAATTGAAGCCTATTAGCTCTGATACATTACTACTCACAAAAGAGTGGTGGCCATATTAGTAGAAAAATTATCTAATATGTTCATGCATAATATATACATAAATATGGATGTATGTATGCATATTTATATTTCTAAGTGTATATATCAAAACCATGACTTGGAAAGCTTAATTCTATTTGCTGCCTTTTGGGGACTCATAAAGTAACTTTTAATTGTTCTCCTCCCTCCATTGTCTATTTATTGAATCCGTTCTCCGTGCCAACCATAGTGCTAAGTGCTGGGAATGAAAAGATCAATAATACACAGTCCCTGCCCTCAGGGTTGGAAGCAAATACTTATTATCTAGCTTGATGAGTGTTACAAGAGACTTATATAGAAGATGCTCTGGTAGCCCGCTCCGGGAAAACACCTACTTTGTCTGTGAAAGGCAGTCAAAAAATTACCCAGAGAGCATCATTTGCATTCTAGTGGTAGTTTCATAGAATGTCTGTTTCAAGAGGGCCCTTCCCTGCATTTTTAATTTTTATTAGTTATAATTTCTTCAGGCTTCTGTCCAAAAATGTTTGCTGTTAATTCTGAACACTGATGTTCATGTGTTTTTTTTTTAAGTGGGTATCTTTTTCATTTCATGTTAGTTCCCTCCTGGCTTTTAAATCTATTAAAAAATATTTTTATCCAGATCTAATTTCTGCAACTTTTAAAAAACTTTCCGAGCAGTCACCTCCTGACCCTCTTTTCCCCTTAGCTACTCCCCCCCTCCCAGGGCCATCTCCCTTTCTTTAGAGCCCCCCGCATAATGCTATTCCTTTACAGTCCAGCCATCTGCCTGTTTTAGCCTCTTCTTCACTCTCTCTGTTTCTTCTATATAGATTTCCCCATATGTCTGCTTCTTCCTTTATCCACAAGTCCAGACACTCCTCCATAGCTTTCTTACCACCCCATCCTGGTGTCCCGTCTGTTCATAAATAACTCTTTCATCCGCTTTCTAAAAAGAGTGTGCAAATAAACCTGAGGTGCTCGGAGCCAAGATGTACAGCATAGTTGTGATTCAGAATAGACTGCCTCCTTCCCGTCACCTGTTTCATTCCCCACTCTTCGTGGCTTGCCTTCTTTGTACATTTCTCCACGATTTCTGCTCAATTCTGGTACAGTGCGACGTGCAAAGTTATTTAACGTCTCCACGAGAAAGTTTTGGCCCCTTCCTTGCAATACCGTTTTGCCCTAACCGGTTACTCTAGCTTTCTGGGCTGCCTAGTGGTCGCTGTTTTCGGAGTTAGCCACATTTGAACCTTTTGTTCTTCTGAAATTAATGTAATGTGTCAGAAACAGCAGTCTCCCTGCCCTGGTGCTTGGAAACCTGAAACTTTCTGGATATGTTCTTTTGCAAATCTGAGTTCTATAATGTGTGCCACAAAAGGAGTGTCACAGAATAACCTGCAGAGATGGGACTGTTGCGGGCTGTCTGATGTTCTAGATGTTTAAAACGTCCCACGTCCTCCTCGTAGCATCCTGTGCTAGTGACAGTGTCTTCCTTCTCTCCGTTCAAGAGTAAACATTGGCAATTTGCTTGCCTTTAGAAATGTGTTACTGTAACCATCGCAAAGTTGTTAGTGTTTTTTGTTTCTGGTGTCAGTGATAATTTTACTCACAGAGTCCCCGCAGACATTTAGCTCAGCAGGAAATAATCTAGGTAAGATTGCCTTGAAAACTGATCTAAAAAAACAGGAAAGGCTAACTCTATTATTCCCTTTATTTAAAGAAGAAATCTGAGGTATAACTAACTTGATTATGTGGTGTAACTAGTGAGAACTAGTAATAAGTTAGGCCATGGCTAGGACCTCATTTACTCTCTCTCTTCTCCTTCCCTCCCTCTGTCTAAAAGAAGTCAGGGATTAAAGTGCTGCACACTGTATTTCAGGAAGGGTGAAATGTCATGGTAAAAAATGAAAGATGGAACTGTTTACTCCTGAGATGCTGAGAAACATCAAAACTCTGTAGCTCTCCTAGAGCCCTTGGGAAGCTAAATACTTTACCAGTAACAAAATCAAAAGTCTCAAAAGAATTAGGCATTTCGTCTCAAATGTCTCTTACTTTCCAAAGAGTTCTCTTTGTTTATATTCAAGGAAGAGGTTTTCACTGCAACAATAACATCAGAACTTTAAAAAACAGTGAAAAGACACGGAAAACCACAACAAAAACACATATTGCCGATTTAGATTCTTTTGGGAATTTAAAGCCAATCAATAATGAGGAAATGTGAATGTCTTGGAGAAATTTAGCTCAGGGTCAGTATTCCTTTAAAGACACTAATGCTTCAGCCAGTTTGTTTAATTGTTTAGCTGTTGTTGAATTTCTGTGGATTCTGATCATTAGATGTGCACAGATCCAAGTTTGTGGCTTATATATAATTTTGGTTTTATATTTTGTCCAATGTGAAGGTAAAGGCGGTCAAAAGGTACAAACTTCCAGTTACAGAATATGTGGGTCTTGGGGATGTAACATACAGCATGGCAACTGTAGTTGATAATAATACTGTATTGTATATTTGAAAGTTGCTAAGAGAGTAGTAGATCTTAAGAATTCTCATCAGAAGAAAAAAATCTAGCTATGTGAGATGCTAACTAGACTTATTATGGTGACCATTTCGCAATATATACACATATTGAATCATCGTGTTGTACACCTGAAACTAATATAATGTTGTGAGTCAGTTCTATCCCAATTAAAAAAAATGTGCTCTTACAGTACATTTCAGACTCAGGAAGATTAAAAATCACCAATCATTTAAGAACAGTTGTTGGTCATGAACAAAGTTCTAACTGCAGCTTATTTCCAGATTTATTGACTGTGTACGGTGTAGTGTAGCTGCCTCTGAGCTGTGAACTAGATCTGAATGGATTGGATTATGGTGATGGTTTTGAATTTGTGTGAGTAGTACTAGAATGAAGTTCTGAACTTCCTTTTTATTAAATGATGTTTTTCTTACCCATACCAAATTACTTGCCAAACATCAGATATCTAAAATCTTATTAATAACCATCCTCCAAAGCATCTGTTCTTTAAGTGTGCACAGACTATCACGCATCTTACAGATCACAGAGAAAATATTTCTTTGCTCGTGGAGTTGCAGTGGTCAGGGAAGTAGCAGTCTTGGGTGTCAGATTTTTCACCTTCAGCCCTCTTACTCTGCTAATTGGAATCATATGGTCATACACTTTGGGTTTTTTTGAAACAAATTTCTAAAGATCCAGTGAAATAGTTTCAAGGTTACCTTCAAGCAGGTACAAATATCTTAGCTCTTGCTTCTTGATGTTTTCTTCTGAATTGGCTTTGGTCTGTGGGAGCTTAATTAGTTCAGGCTCAGGGCTCTTGATTCACACTGAGGGTGTGTCTGTACTTAACACTTGTATAATAAAAAATACATTTTTGCCCTCATTTCTGGTGTTTTGTTTGTTTGCCAGTTTTAATTTTATCTTGGCGACGGGAAATCTTGAGGAAGGCTATGGTAAAAATTTTGAGGATTTTCAGGTTTGGATTTACCTCTACTGCCCCAAAAGACATCTTGTGCAATAACTTCTATATTTCATCCCCTTATCCTGTATTTATTGAGTGCTTACGATATACATGGCGTTGTGCTTTTTAATTGCTGTTACCCTGAATATGTAGAGAAAACAAATCCCTCAGTGTTCACTGTGTGTTTGGAGTATCATCTGGCTGAATCTGCCCCCGAGCTCTCTAGGATGATGAATTCCAACCATCGATGGTGTTTACAGGTCTCAGAAGAACCAGAAATGTGAATCTGATATCTGCTGACTCAGTATTTCCCAGTCTCTGAAGGAATGCATTTATATTCATATGAACAATACTGATTTTCTTTCTGGAGAGAAAACAGTCATGTTTTGACTTTATCATGGGACGGAGATACTTACAGATTCTGTTGCTGCTAGAGGTCCTCTTATCTCTGTTCATCTGATTTAGAGGAGCCCCTGTTTGACCCACCGGGATAGTGGTAAATCTGCCTTTGCATTTTTATAGACGTATATGTGAAGGTAGTGTTGGTTATGGGGTCAACGCTGCCTTAATGGTTCAAGATAGAGTGAAGGGTCCTGTGAGGTCTCGCTGGGCTGCAACTTTGTAGCCTAGGTGGTCAAGTGAGACCCATGCCTGAGGTCATCTGCCTCCCCCCTTATCTCATTTCTCTACTCCGTTGTTTGTAGGAAAACATGTCTGAGAAGTATGCAATTCTAAGTTGCCTAGGTCTAGAGTGAACTAGATCTGCTGAGACTCTGGGGAGAGTTTGGTTCTAGCGTGTTGGTGGATTGAGCCTGGACCAGGGTTCTTGACTTGGGGTTCACATATATGTCCATCTTTATATTTGGGGGTGAGAGTCTGTGGAGTTTCTCGGGTTCTCAAGAAGATTCAGGGACCCAAGAAAGGTTGTTACATGCCAGGGAAGAATGCTCAGGATCCGGTTTAGGGTTAGAACTGGCCCCAAACTTGGCCTTCTGTTCATAATTATTTCTGAAAGCTTCAGAGCAACTCAAGCAGTGAAAAAGCCACAAGGATTCGCAAGGCCTTTTCCTAGGCTTGCTTCAGAGATTTTATTTTATTTTAAAATTTTTATTTTATATTGGAGCACAGTTGATTAGCAGTGTTGTGTTAGTTTCAGGTGTACAGCAAAGTGATTCAGTTAAACATACACATGGATCTACTTTTTTAATTCTTTTCCCGTTTAGGTTAATACAGAATACTGAGCAGCGTGCCCTGTGCTATACGGTAGGTCCTTGCTGGTTATCTGTTTTAATTATAGCAGTGTGTATATGTCAGTCCCAAACTCCCAGGTCAAAATTCCCCTAGACCCTCTGTAGAACAGAACATTTCCTTGGGCCTTCCATAGACAAAGACTTATCCAAGACTGGTCTTGCCCCACGCTGTGTTGGAGGTGAGATGAGCTCCAAGCAAGAGAAGGCAGAGAAACCTTTAGGACCAGCCGGATCTCTTGTTAGATAGACAGGTTCACACCTGTGTGCAAGAAAGTGAATTTTTTGTTTGTATTTCCTGAAGTGAGGCATGTTTCTTTCCTCTTGAGGTTCTGTATATACATTGTCAAGTCCACTGGAAATCAAAAGATAGCAAGATAGGACAGGGCTCCTGAGGACACACAAGAATGTGGTATAACTGGTTCACAAAGATGTCTGTCACAATCTTAGCTCAGGCTAAGATCTACAAAGGACACAAAAGTCCTGGAGCAGAGACCTTTGGGTCAAGAGTCTTGACAATGGCTTTACTGTACCTTCAAGGAAGTGAGTTTGCACTTATTAATAATAATAACCATCAGCTCATTTTCTCTTTTCTCATTTCTTTTCTTCCTCTGTGAAACTGGGGTAAGCCTCGTTGTAGAGAGACGCTCACACAGACTGCTGGTTCCACACCTGGGGAGAAGCAGGAATGAACTGAGTTATTCCATCTCTGTATAAATGACGATTGTTTACTGCATGTACAGGCTTTGGACCAGTGGTCTGGGAATGGGGCTTATTGTTAATCTAACTGGTTTTAGGCTTTTTGATCACATATTTTAATAGGGAGGTAGCAAAGAGTAGGGGCCTCGTTGGCCTCTGGTGCCGAAGGCAGCTGGTTTGAAACTCAATTCTTCACGACTTAATGAAGTTATTGAACTTCACCATGCCTAATTTTCTAATCTATAAAATGGGGTTAATTATATATATGTATTTCGCAGTGTTGTACTGGAGATTAAGTGAGTTAATGCATTTCAGATTTCTACCATAAATAAGGCCCTCAAATTTACTTTTCCCTGTTATTAAAAAGCAAAGTAAAATTGAAGAATTAGGAGTTTCACCTACTTGGTCTTTAATTCAGAATGTGGTATTTCTTCAGTATGAGTAGAGGGATATTTTTCTTTATAGAGCATCACTGACCCTCAGAAAAAAATCAATCAATCAAAGGTTACATGGAAGTAAATGGCAATGTCTTTTAGTTAAGTGGTTTTGTTTTTTTTAAAGTAGAGATTTGAAATGTAAGCTCACTTGATTTGGAATTGATAAGAACACAGAAAGCTTTACTTAGAAAACACAAGAGATATTTAAAACTAACCCTAAACCTGACATAATTGTTTTGAAAGCTGTCTTCATAGCAAAGTAAGGAGAGAGAGAGAAGGAAGAGGAAGGGGGGAAGAAATATGGCAAGACATCTAGAAGAAAGGTAAAGACAAACACATACTTAACTGTAGGAAGGGAGAGGAGAAGGGAGACCTAGGAAAAGGAAGACAAAGAAGGGACAGAGAAAGGTGAAAGGAGATGGGCTGGAAAAGTTCTGAAACCTTAATTAACTGATCTTGTCACACACAGCTGTTCATTTGAGTTGTGGGCCTCAGAGAATTATTCCTTTTTATCACTGTCTTTTGAAATGTTAATTAGATAATTGACCATTGTTCACAGTTCTTTGGTTACTTTTTATTCTTAAACTTCTGGAGCCCAGTCCTTGAATGGGGTACCCGGAGCAGCATGCCAGATGGGAAATTATTCTCTGGCCTAATAGTTGCCAGATGACCAGCACGGTAGTGCTTGGGGTATATGAAATCCAGCTGAGGGCCAGATCTAGCCTCAGGGGGCGGTTAGCACAGTTTCTGTGATGGTCCTTCATCAGTAGGTTTTTATTTTGTAATGGTAAAGGGGGCTGCCGTTTCATTTTATACACATTGATCAGATTTCCTCTAATCAATAATATGTCTTTTTGACCACGAAAAGCTCATTTGAGGAAAACCTACCAATAATTAGAGGGACATCTTTTATTTCACGTGCAGAACAATGGCAGGCATGATGGTGGAAGAAACTGTTCTACTTCGGCCTGACTTAACTTATAGTTGTTTTTGTTTTTGTTTCACAACAATTGAATTAGATCATGTACATGAAAGCATCCTGAGGAATAGTGCACAGCACACATATAAGATTTGATTTTATTATTACTCCAGGTAGTTATTGATAAATACCAAGTAGTAATATATCTGTGAATCTTGCAGAAAAACACTTTTGACCAACAGGACATGGTCCATTAGAAAAGATGCAAGTTTTACATGTTTACCAAGTGGATTAATCATTTAAAAAAAAATACACTCAATCTGATATCCTGGAACCTCCGTTATGTCTTTTCGATCTGCAGAGGCAGCAAAATAACATGCCTGATCTTTTCTATGTAATCATTAAAAATTATCAAACTGGGTATTTATTATAAAGATTAATTTCAGTGATGCATTTTCAGTTACACTTAAAGTAATACTTTAAGTGTAAATTTTCAGAAGATTCATGCAAATAACTGACCTTAGTTATAGTCCTGTAAAAGTTGGAATATTGACGGTATTTGTCATTTTAAATTTAAGTGAACTAAAATTTTCTTTGTATGGCCTGAATGTCATAGAAAAACTCTTTCCCCTGAGACTATTTTTCAAAAATAAAAACATGTTTTTAAAAAGAGATACACATTGTAGAACAGTTTACAAATACTGAAAAATAAAAAGGTGCATATAAAAATGTTCTTTTATTAGTTAACCATTGTAATAGTGCATCATATTGCCTGGTAGTCTTTTTTTTTTTTTTTTTTTGGCCTGGTAGTCTTTATGTACACACACACACACACACACACACACACACACACACTCACAATTTTAAATGTGTTTGCAATTGTAGATTCTTTAAATAAACTTTTGTTTACGGTTATATAATCTTATTTTCATATTTTTGTTTTTGTGGGTTTTTTAATTGATGACTTCTGTCAGAGATATGTGTATTTTATTGTTTCTTGGATCTATTTAACTATCTTAGTTTTTCTGTCTTCTAGTTTATTAGTATGTTTTTAAACCTTATTATTCTTTTGGTTTTCTTGGGCCTCATTTGTAGAAGTCATTGTTCTTTTTGTTCCCCAGATTGTGAATTTGTGTCAGGCTATACATTTGGCTGCATCCCATATGTTTTGTTGATACGTAATATTCTTATTGTTAATAGTTTCTGAATAGTTCTGGTTAGTAGTTTTGTTTCCTTTTTAGTACAAGAGCTAATTTGGAATGCCATTTACCTTCCCAAGAGATTATCATTTTTCCTCTTTAAAATGCTCATAACTGATTTCTAGATTTATTTCAGTGTGGTCAGTGAAGACATAGTGTAACTTCTGCTTCTTGAAATTTACTACACTCATTCTGTGTCTTAATAAATGTGGATTCTGGGAATTTTTCAACGCATATTTGAAAATGATGGTTATTCTCTATAGTGTTTTAATTAAAATTTTTTTTTTACTTAACTGGGTCCCTTGTGGCCCTAGAAAGATGTGTTAAATTCTTCTACCAAAGTGATATTTGTCATTTTTCATGCCTAATGATTCATGCCTCATATATATATTCATGCCTCATATATATGAGGTAGATTATATTTCCATTTTTGATTGTCATTACTCCTCTTTCAATATTATTATCCCTTTGTTCCTTTCCTTTCTGTTCTAAGAGAACTTTTCAGGTTTGTCATCTATATAATGACATATTCTGTACAATTTTATGCAGATATTAATTTTGTCAGCACATTTTTACTTTTCTTATGATGTTTCTTATTACACCGGTCTACTTTTACATCTCTTCCTGAATCTTTTGTCTTGACATCTATTTTATAGAGATACTCTATTTTATATCACCATCAAAGGTAAAAGGTAGTAAAAGGTAGTAAAATCTACTTTTACTTTTTGTGGGGTGAAATGGTTTTCAAAAGTCTGGTTTCCCTGTGAATCATGAGAGCATATCTACTTATATTATTTATTTATTTATTTGGCTACTTTGGGTTCTAGTTGCAGCACGCGGGCTCTTCGTTGTGGCGCGGGGGCTCAGTAGTTAGGGGTGCATGGGATAAGTTGCTCCGCAGCACTGGGATCCTAGTTCCTGGAACAGGGATCAAACCGGTGTCCCTTGCACTGGAAGGCGGATTCTTAACCACTGGACCACCAGGGAAGTCCCAATCTACTTATATTTTAATCTGTAAATTTTTTTTGGTTTTTTTTTGCAGTACGCGGTCACTGTTGTGGCCACTCCCGTTGCGGAGCACAGGCTCCGGACGCGCAGGCTCAGCCGCCATGGCTCACGGGCCCAGCCGCTCTGCAGCATGTGGGATCTTCCCGGACTGGGGCACGAACCCGTGTACCCTGCATGAACAGGTGGACTCTCAACCACTGTGCCAGCAGGGAAGCCCTAATCTGTAGATTTTTCCCTCCTCATGATACTTTTTTAAATAAGTTTGACTTTAGCAAACTCCAAACCTACCCACCCTTCTATAATTTTTGTAATGCTGGGGCAAAGTACATTGATTCTTTTCCAGCTATCGGTCACATTAGCTTCTGCCAATAGGAGGCGCTAGAGGAAGACGGGAAAGGTAGTGGAGCACGAAGGGGCTTAGCCCTTCCTGTTCTTGTCATCATCACTCTTGACTGCCTACGTTGTTTCCAGGTTTCGGTTTTCTCCTACATTCCTAAAATCAGTCTGCTGATACTTTCTCCTCTTTGCCTCTCCTCTGTCTAGGCTCTAAAAACCCGACCTCTTCCCTTTGTTTCCACAGCCCTGGGGATGGTAGCAGTATACACTTGACTGTTCTCAGATGCCTCTTAAATCTACACCAGAGAACTGTAGATAAGTGGAGGTTAAGTTGTTCAGCCATGCTGGTTTGTGAGGACAGCAGTCATCCACTTGTTAGCTTTCTAGAAACTTCCTTTAAAAATAAGACTTTGGAAGATGATAGTATCCTGATGCCTCTTATCTTTAAAAAAGTTTTCTATCTCTGGTTTATTGTCATAAACCTAATTGTGTCTCATAAGTGCCATGTATGTCACACTTTATCAAGGGTAAGAGAGTTATTCCAATAACCTGTATCTTTTGGGGCACTGGTAGATGGCTTAGCCAAAGGCACATGGCCTTCATCAGCAAACTCCCAGTGGGGAAGCTGGACAAACAAAGTGAGATGAGAGTAAGCCTACAGTTCTGGTGTGGTTTTCTTGGAGGATAGGGTAAGAAGGACACACGTGGGAGAAAGGATGTATTATGTTACAAAATTTGACTCAACATGCCGTTCGCTCTTGGTGTGGCAAAGCGGTAAAGAGGCTTATTGGCAGCTATACTTAAGGTCATTGCAGTGCACAAAATGTAAATCAAAGTGTTATTCTTTACTAGAAGTTGGGAGATAACATTTACATAACATGCTTTTAAGGTAATGAGTTAAGTTTGTTATTTCTTTATTACCGTAACTGTTTCAAGAAAGTTATTTCCATACTAAAAATACTCCCTCTCCTGCTCGAATCTGATTTGTCATAATTTTTGCATGATGTTATAATCTATTGTTAGGAAATGATAGTCCCATTTATTTTTGTTTCATGGGGAAAATTGTTAACCAGCTGTTTCAGTCTCTCCAAAGAAACTCGCCTCCAGAATTCCTAGTAAGTAGCAAAGCTGATTGATAGAAATGTCACCATTTTTTCTGACCCTCTCTGCCTCGTTGCTGTGACATAGTGCAGAAGCCAAATAAGAAATTTGAGCAAAGGAAAAGATTCCAAGGCCTAGATATTTCACAAACTGGATAATTAGACTCTGAATTATGAAGAACAGACTGAATGAAAAAAATGTCAAAAATGTATAGTGGCTTAAAGGAGCACAGTGATTTCAGAGTGAAATCTTTATACATGAATTTTATGGTTAACTAGTAATAAGAATAAAACTCGGAGCAACCTCCGAAAATTATGTTAGGACTTGGACTTAATAAACGGTAGGCTTGCCTCTGTTATCCTCCTTAACCTACCTATTGCTTTTACTATGTGATCAGATTTTCTTTAACCAATTCTTTGCTTGTAACTAAAGCTGTGTGTTCCTGTTCAAAACTTGTGTCTTCATGTATAAATTCACAGAATATGATTTTCAGAGGAAAAAATATAACTCAATCAGCTTTACATGGTTTACATAATGTGATAGCCTCATATTTACTATGTGGTTAACAAGAAATAACTGTTACCAACAAAAATCAGAGAATTTAAAAACAAGGAACATTTTGCTTGGGAGCCTATGTATATCTCTATATAAATACATATAGACATCTCTAAACATCATCGATCCTCCTCATATGCCCATGCCATATATATGTGGATGTGGGATGATGCTTGTTTTTATATATACAAGTCTATATTTATATAGCTGAAGAAATGAAACACATTGCTTTTTATGTAAGTGACTCAGTGCGTGTATAGACAAGCTTCATTTTACAGGGCTTTATCAATGCTGGGCTGATTAGATAGTACTAATGATTTGGTCTTCTGAAGGTCAGAGTTTGACAGGGTCTGGTGAACCCTAGAGACATTCCTGTGATATCAGTGCCCTTACTTACACTGGCTAGAAAATCTCTAGGAAAACTTTTATTCTTTGATGGAAATAAAATTTTGCTTTGGGTAACTTGATAGATTTGAATTATTTATGACATTGCTTTCAGTTGGTGTGTGTGTGTGTGTGTGTGTGTGTGTGTCTGTTGGGGCAGCTCTTCGGGGATGGGAAGTTGGAGGGATTAGAAGATTTTTCTGAGCGCTAAAGGGAATGTTCGACCCTCTGATGAAGCGGAGAGGGAGAAAATGAAGCCCTTAATTTCTTTCTTTTCAGAATTTATTTCGTCACCACTGTTCATACCTTATATTTTCTGTAGCATATTTTAGACAGCTTGCTTTGTAGTCGGGAAATGACAACTACCTGATCTTCTCAGGTTCTTTCTTTATAGCATCGGGGGGATTGCTGCTAGTTAACTGTGAAGGAAACAGTGAGGATACACGTGTACTGAGCCAGAGAAGTCCAAGAAGAATGCGGAAGCCCTAGAGTGTCTCAATTCAGCAGATAAATGGAAACTGTGTACAGTGGCACGGTTCCGCCTTAGGGCTAGTCAGTGCTTGGTACTATGAATTTATAAAGTTGGGTTTTTTTGTTTTTTTTTTAGGCTCTGACATCATAATTGTTTTTACATTTCTCAAATTTGCTAAAGTATCTCAGAGATGATATCAAATTCCCTGATTTGAAATATAAAGCTAAGGTAATTGAGACAGCTGGAGTAGTGGTTTCTCAGCATTAGAACACATCTTAATGTTTCAAGACTGAAGATCTTGCTGGAAATCTGAGCTTGTTGCTAATGTAACTCACTCTCCTAATCTCTTGTTTTGTCCCTACGGCGTCCCCGCCCCTGTGTCTTGTGCTGAATATTGTTAGAACTCCGACTAGTACCGTTCCAATAGCAATGTGGTGAGTTTAGGTTGAATCCCTATTTTTCCTTGTATGCATATGTTTGGATATGTGTAAATATGTAATAATACAGGGAACTAAATGTTCATTTTCAAGAAGTTACGGTGACATTTCTATTTATTAAAATGTTGAATAATTGTGAGAAGACATAAAATAAATATATAAGTTGGAGACCCTGACACGTTTCTTTATTCTCTCAAATTTTATGCACTTAGATTTACAGCAAAAAGTCCTCCAAGGACTATTAAACAACACTCTTTACGTCACCAAATACAGTTTTGGTTTTTGTCAATGTACCTACATATATATTCATAAAGTTTCCTCTTCTGATGTCTGACATCACTGTTCCCTGCTTTGTTTCTCTCCATCTGCTCCTCTACTTCCACTCTCCATCCTGCTCTCTGCTCCAAGACACTAACCTCCAACAGTTGCCTAATCTGACTCTTTCAGAAAGTCTTCTGGTTGGGTTCAGCCGATGGGAAGCTTAGTCTTTTTCTTCACTTTGATTATAAACCTTTTTTTTTTTTAAATGACTGTATTGTTTTAGATTTAGGTAAGATTAAACTAACATTTAATGAGTATTTTATGTAAACCAGTTTCTGTGCTTTGGGACATGTTATTTGCTTAAGCAAAAACCTTCAAGTGCACGACTTCCCTGGTGGCGCAGTGATTAAGAATCCGCCTGCCAATGCAGGGTACACGGGTTCGATCCTGGTCCGGGAAGATCCCACATGCCGTGGAGCAACTAAGCCCATGAGCTACAACTACTGAGCCCACGCGCCTAGAGCCCGTGCTCGGCAACGAGAAGCCACCGCAATGAGAAGCCCGTGCACCGCAATGAAGAGTAGCCCACGTTCACTGCAACTACAGAAAGCCCACGCAGCAACGAAGACCCAACACAGCGAAAAGTAAATAAAATAAGATAAAATAAAATAAAATAAATTAAAAACCCAAAACGAACAAACAAAAAACTTCAAGTGGACTTTGTCAACCCTATTTAAAAGCCAGGAATACTGAGGGTGAAATCAAGTGATTGCTTAAGGTAACAGAACTAGAAAACGGAAACCTGTCTCACCCAACCTCATGCTCAGCAGCCTTTCCCATTGACAACCCTGCCTCCATAATCCATCGCTGCATTTCAGATGTTACACGCCCTTGTGAAATTTGTCTTTGTACACACACACACACACACACACCACTATTGTATGGAAATTTCTCTTAAAGCCACATGACTCTTTAATTATCAAGCCTGATTTGCTAATTTTGTCTCTATTATCTTCATCCTCCTACTTCCTGGGAGGAAGGGTATGTTTCCATGAGTCTTTCTCTCCTTTTCTCCTGAATCACCAAACTTTTTTTTTTTTAGCAATAAAAAATTTTAAAGTTAATTTTTTCTTTTTTTTTTTTGCGTTACGCGGGCCTCTCACTGTTGTGGCCTCTCCCGTTGCGGAGCACAGGCTCCGGACGCGCAGGCTCAGCGGCCATGACTCACGGGCCCAGCCGCTCCGCGGCCATGTGGGATCTTCCCCGACCGGGGCACGAACCCGTGTCCCCTGAATCGGCAGGCGGACTCTCAACCAGTGCGCCACCAGGGAAGCCCTAAAGTTAATTTTTAATTGAAGTATAGTTGATTTACAATATCATGTTAATTTTAGGTTTACAGCACAGTGATTCAGTTATACATATATATACTTTTTCAGATTCTTTCCCCTTATAGGTTATTACAGAGTATTGAGTATAGTTCCCTGTAGTTCCTTGTTGCTTATCTGTTTTATATATAGTAGTCTGAATCACCAAACTTCTGGTCTCTCCTGGATCTTCAGAATTTCAATATGCTCAAGCCTTTCCTGTCTTCAAATTAAACACACACCAAATTTTGAGACTAACCTCCATCATTATTTTATCCTTTCCTTCATGCAACCAAGTTGCCTCACGTCACGTTCTCTATATAATGTGCTATGCTCTGACTGTTTTCCACAACACTGTCCCCAAACTCCGTACTAAAGTTGCAGTGCCAGGTCAAGTTGACATCCTTTATCCTTTTGACCCCTTGACCTTTTCAAAGCCTTGGACTCTGGACCACACCCTTCTTCTCTAACTCCTACTGTCTTTCAAAACTCACCTAAGGTCCACCTCTTCTGGGGAGCTTTTCTTAACACTCAAGATGAATTTGGCTGCTTCTCCAATGTATCCTCTTGTCCTCCAGGGCATGTGTTGTCATAGTAGTTATCACACCTGCTGAAGGGCTTCGTCTTGCTGAGTGAACTGTAGTTTATTTGAGTGTCTGGATTGTGTCTTTCCATTAGTTTTATACTCGGTGCTGTCTTCCTACCTGGGACTATCTCATTTTCCCCTCCCATCTCCTTACTTGTAGGTCCTTTTAACTATTGCTTGTTCAACTCCGATTATTTGCCATTCTTTACATTAAGCATTGGTGATACAGGGTCAGACAAGAGATAACTGTCTTCGTGGGGCTTACAGTCTGCCTGTAAAAGTAGGCAGATGTTTTAATATTGTTGAGGCTGTTCTCATCCTTAAAAACATAATACTTATGGTAAAGTATATACAGGGCAGAAGGGATCAAATGAGCATGTTTATTAATTGGTTAGCATTGTGCCTGGCATATTCATTGAATGTTACAGGTTAATAACATTAATACTAATAAATCTTACATTACATATGCACTATGTGTATAGCAGATATATGAATTATGATACATACAAATTGTGCTATTTTACAAATTCTGTAAATAAAAAGTAAATAATACACATCAGTTGCTTTGTGTATCGATATATTTTTACATTTATCCCTTTTACAAAATCATGTTTGTTTGTTCGTTTTTTTCCCCTTTTGTTCATTTGCTGATTTTTACTTACCAAAAGCTATTTGTTAAAAATTCAGTCTTAAGGCCGCCTGGTGCAAAACTCACCCTGGAAGAGGCTTTGTCATGGACCTTTTGAGAACCAGTTTTAGAGTGAGATATTAGCAACTATAGATTTCTTTAAAAGTTTTCTATTTAGTGATTTATTTGGATTAAGGGTCATCATTTTCTCATCTTTACTAGATGAATCTTCAGGTCTTCTCATTGGCCATGGTGAATACTGAACAGCATGGTGGTGTGTGTGGCTGTTCTGGGTGTGCATGCGTGTGTTTTTTTCCAGTCACATGCTCAGTAATCAGGAAGTAAGCATGGGGACCATGTTGCTGGGCGCCATGATACTCTTGCTGTTGCATTATCACCATAGGAGGTCATCAAAATAGTTATGAAGAATGTCTGTATTCACTAATTTGGTACCATTCAGGGAACATTAACAAAGGGGAAAAGATACAGTAGAAATCTGAGGAGAGATGGAAGATAGGCGAGAAACCTGGTGTTTGAAGACTGATCTTTGATCTTTCAGAGCAGGAATACATATCAAGAGCTTATCTATTCAAAAGAATTTACATGCAAAGCAAATCAAGAACGTAAATCTTACTTATCTTTGTAGATTAGAGTTTGGTCTTGGGTAAAGGAAAAGCCAGGCATCTATAAAAGGGGATTTACATGTTTATGCTAACTCAATTAGCATTAACAGGGGTTACCAGTAATGCTGGCTGCCTGGCCTCAAACTTTCACACATATATATTTTCAAAGACAATAAAACGATTTTCGAGAATGTTATATAAAGAAGAGAGAGAATTACCAAATGTGTGGATCTGTTTTCAAATTAAAAAAAAAATATTTGGGTTTTGAAATGTTACTTCAGGAATAAGTAGCTTTTTTTATAAATAGGAGAGAGCAGACTCATCTTATAGCCGTTAAAGTTTATTGCAGTTTCCAGATTTATCACTGGAAGGCACGCAGGTTTTCTTCAACAAACTGAAGGATGCATTTGTAGTCTAAATGGTGGCTCTGAGAGCAGTTAGGTCTTTATGGAAAAAATTATAAGAAGCAATTTGCATTAAAATTTTTTTTGTCAAAAATAAATACTGGTTAGGAAACTGGACCCTTTGTTTGGTAGTGCATATTGACTCATTCACACAGACATTGTGGTACTTAAAGTGTTGCAAAATCAGACATTTACATGGAGATGGGCTTCTGATGTTAAAAAAAAAAAAAAGGCTGAGGGCTGGGAAGGGTAAGGGTACAGTATTTAAAAAATGAGCTCTTTGTCTTCCGTCCTTCATCCTGCCTCGATCTCAGAGAGGTTTTGTCCAGTGAGAATAAAGAACCCATGGGAATTACCCAGGAATCACCCACCAGTAAAAGGGATAGTTTTACTTCAGTG
This sequence comes from Pseudorca crassidens, assembly GCF_039906515.1. Lineage (NCBI taxonomy): Eukaryota > Metazoa > Chordata > Mammalia > Artiodactyla > Delphinidae > Pseudorca > Pseudorca crassidens. Next base: position 19,156,127 of record NC_090307.1, read on the forward strand.
AGCAGGGGTGGGACCAGAAGCCTGCAATAGTCAATGATGCTTTCTTATCCTCTTCATGCCAGGTGAACATTTGTATATGCAGAATACTGACTCACTGGGGGAATCACAGTCTAGTTGAAATCCAAAAGGTGATGCCTCTTTATCCCCTGTTAGGGGATTTTATCTAACATGAGAGCAGCAGTTAGCTTCCATGGGTTTGTTACCATTTACTGGCCTGATGCTCCAGGCCAGTTGCCTTTCCCCACTATAGCTTTGTTCATTATACTCACTCCTACCCTCAAGCACCTAATTTGCCTATTGAAATCTTATTAGCTAGTCAAAGATTTGCCAGTATCTCCTACAGACTTGATTTTTCTCATCTCTGAACTTTTATATTATTTATTAGTCTGACTCTCGGGACACTTATTACATTTTCCATGCCTTTTAATGATTGCTAAAATTATTATTTGGAAAAATTTCAAACATGTATAAAGTAAACAGAGTAGTAGAATAAGCTCTCATGTACCCATTGTACAACTTTGACAATTATCAACATTTTTCTATTTCTGAATCACCTATACATCATACTCCCCACCCCCACTTGAATTGAATTAATTTGGAATAATAGATGATGAGAACCTTGAAGTTAGGGACTGTATATATACATATACACACATATACACATACATGTACATATATAAACTTTATATGAACTTTAATTTCTTCTGATTAAAAATATAATATATCCTCATTGTGGAGATAGATATCTAATGTTAATATTTTGAAGATTCTAGTCTTTGTTTTTAAAAACTTGATATGCAATTTGTATATTGCTTTTTAACTTATCATTTTATCATGAGCATTTTCTTTTTTTAAATTTGTATTGGGGTATAATTGATTTACAATATTGTGTTAGCTTCAGGTGTACAGCAAAGTGAATCTGTTATACAAATACATATATCCACTGTTTCTTAGATTTGTTTCCCATTTTATCATGAGCATTTTCCAATGTCCTTGAACATTTTTGAAAGCATGATCTTTTAAAGGCAGCATAATATTCTATCATATGAGTCTTCCATAATTTATTATTTATTTATTTATTTTTTGGCTGCGTTGGGTCTTCGTTGCTGTGGGCAGGCTTTCTCTAGTTGTGGCGAGCGGGGGCCACTCTTCGTTGCGGTGTGCGGGCTTCTCATCGCGGTGGCTTCTCTTGTTGCGGAGCACGGGCTCCAGGGGTGCAGGTTTCAGCAGTTGTGGCACGCGGGCTCAGCTGCTCTGGGGCATGTGGAATCTTCCCGGACCAGAGATCGAACCCGCGTCCCCTGCACTGGCAGGCGGACTCTCAACCACTGCGCCACCAGGGAAGTCCCTTCCATAATTTATTTAAACAGTTTCCTGTTGTTGACCACTGTCTTGAACATCTTTGAACATAAATACTTGTCCTCATTTGCAAAGATATTATTAGGATAGTTTCCTAGGGAATTATTAGGTGAAAGGCTCTTAACATATCTTGCCAGATTGCTGTCCAAGAAGGCTGTGCCTATTCGCATTATTTTTATCTTATTAACTTGGTAGTTAAAAAATGGTATCTGATTGTGTTCTTTTTAAAATTGGTATTTTCTGGATTATTAATGACATTGGACATTTTTCATGTTCATGATTCTTATTTCATGTGCTAAGTAAGGTGTTATCTGGAATTGCAGTGAATGGTACCTGCCATTTAATTTAGCTCTGAATCTAATGCTTTGCAGCGATGATCAATTATTTTTAGTATTGCACAAATCAGCTTTTGTTGTCTTTGGAACCAGAATGTCTGCCTCAGTGCAAATTATGTTAGTTGAGAGTTAGTTTTATTTTATTTTTTGATTATTATTTTTCAAAGTTGCCTCTGTATAATTTTCTCCCTTTACATTATATAACTTTGTTGAGAAATGTAATTCTGCCTGGAATGATTTAGTTTAGATACAGATTCTTTGTCTAAGAAATATACTCTCAGGTCTAAATATGTTTTTAAGTTTTGAAAAAAATCATTTAGGTAAAAGTTTTAAAGCATTCATTGTATTTGACTGAATTTATAGTGTATTTAACATTCTTCTGGAATGAGTTTGGAACTCTGTTTTTAAAGTGCTTAGTGCAATTTGTATATGCAGTGAAATAAAAGTTGCCATTTTCATAAGTGAGTTTTTTAGTGGTAAGCCTGCTCTTTTGCTGTGTGAAATTTCCAAACTCCAGCGTAGGCACTGAATGAAAACATTTACATTAATAAACTAGCGTAGGTAAATATTTTCAGTTTCAGAAAAAAGTGGAGAACGCTTTTTACTGTTGGAGTTACTTTCTTACCTAAATCTAGGTTGTAAATGCAAAAGTAAAACTAACATTTTATTAAAACCCCCTGCCCTTCGTTACTTCTGATCAAATCATACCTTGCTGAACTAAGTTCAAATATGTTGAAAAACAATTTACTGCTTTGTGTTGAAAAATAATATTCGAAGTATGTGTGTTGTGTGGAGAAACACTCAAAAACAGATCGACCCAGACATCAACAGGATATTATTACCCCAAAGAAATGACGACAGTTTGCCAGCTTGATGCGTAGAGGAAGGAAATTTACAAACATCTCCAGGAGAGGCAGGTTGAGCGGTTGAAGGAAATGAGGCACGTCCTGCTTTTATTGTGCTTATTGGAGTGGGATTCCCAGAAGACTGAACAAGGCTGTCCTGAGACCTCTGTTTGGCAAGGATCTTGTTGACTCATATTTTATTTTTGTTTCAGTAAAGGTCTGCTATTGTTCAAATTTCTAATGTAGCTTATAAACACACAGCCAATATCATTTCCCCTTCTATTGACTGATATATACAAATGAATGAAAATCTGCCGTCATCATCAACTCATGCTCTGTTTCCACGTAGCAAAGAAGAGGAACAGAGAAGTCTCCTTAAAAGACAGGCCCTTTACATGGAGATCTCAGTTCAGGAATTTTCAAAGTTGTATTTTAGAGTTTTACTCACCAGACACGTTGGGGGAATTTATTACTTCTTATTCCTATGGTAGAGGAAAAGGGAGGTAAATATTTATGTAATTTGTATGTTGAAAGCCTAGTTTTTGATTAAGAAGTTTGATCTGTTGGCTTCCGAATCCTCTTAGAAGTTGAATCACTGGACATTTATGTCTGAGACCAGTTAGGAAGACTTCCAGTATGAACTGCCTGGTTTAGAATAATGAATTCATGTAATGCTTTGAAATGCTTTAAAAATTTCTGTCACTATACACCTATATATGAGAAAGTAATGGAAAATATTATAAACATTTCTGCTTTTTTAAGCTCTAACGTTTTTTATTGTTGCATCTATCAGAATGCCTAAGAGGGTCATAACTCTTTAGACAAAGAAATACCGGAATGGAAATCTTCTTTGGTCTTTGGCTGTGACTCAGTCTGAGGAGCTATATCTGGAGCTTTAGGTTATGAATTTGTACTCTTAACTCTGAGTCAGAAGATGTGGTTACTGTCGGTCTTATTCACTGAGTGACATTGCATCAAGAGGAGACTTTTGTTTAGTAGAAGTTTAAAGAAGATAAACATGAAAGGGAAAAATACTGTGAGAAAGTGGAAGGCTAATGTTGGTTAAAGTCTGGTTTTGCTTTCATTTCTCTTGGTTATTCCTTAGACTGCTTGATTGCTTTAGGTAATTTTTTCCCCCAGTCATTTTATTGTATGAAAAATTCCAAAGAAAAGTATTATTTCATACCCTTCAAAGTTATGTTTCAGGGTAAAGATATAGGGACTGATCACCAAAGGAATTTCCCTGGCAAAAGTCCTAACATTTTTAACTTCCCACGATTTTGTCACCCCCCTTTTCCTTTTATTTTTGGCTCAGACCCCCAGGAATGTCTGATTCAAAGGAATTCCTATGGGAGACAGGTTTGCATGATATTTAAGGGTCTAGAGGTGCTTCTGAGTCAGGATTTTGAGGAATGATGTTAACTTAGAGGTAACCCTCTCTCGTTCTAGTGCAAAGGGGCTGAGGATTTGGGGACAAGCATTTTGGACGTCACATTAAGCCATGAGAGATTTTGCCCCTGATGACCTGAGTTGACTTTAAACTGTTTTGAAGAGGTGCTCATTCCCTCACCTCTCCAGTTTTCTAGAAGAACCTCAGTTTGGTTTCTAACTCTGAGGGCTTCTTTCACACACTCTCCTGGCAGGGTATATCAAATGTTGTCTGAGTAGTTTTCTACACAGTGGATTAAGGCTGAAAAAATAAGTTGTAGGCACAGCGTTTGGACTGGGTGTGTGTAACACTTGTATGTTTTCTGTTGCTGCATTTGCTTGTTTCTAGATAACTATAGTTTTAGCAGAGAATAGCTTAGATAATATCAAGGCTTTGGATGTCTTAGTCCTGCAGTTATATGATTTAAAAACCTGCCCTGTGTGTAATGCTGCTTTAGGAAATCCGTAATCCATGGGGACAGTAAATTGACGGACAATTCTTTTTTTTTTTTTAACATCTTTATTGGAGTAGAATTGCTTTCCAGTGGTGTGTTAGTTTCTGCTTTATAACAAAGTGAATCAGGTATACATATACATATGTTCCCATATCTCTTCCCTCTTGCATCTCCCTCCCTCCCACCCTCCCTATCCCACCCCTCTAGGTGGTCACAAAGCACCAAGCTGATCTCCCTGTGCTATGTGGCTGCTTCCCACTAGCTATCTATTTTACTTTTGGTAGTGTATGTATGTACATGCCACTCTCTCACTTCGTCCCAGCTTCCCCTTCCCCCTCGCCGTGTCCTCAAGTCCATTCTCTACGTCTGCGTCTTTATCCCTGTCCTGCCCTTAGGTTCTTCAGAACCATTTTTTTTTCTTAGATTCCATATATATGTGTTAGCATACGGTATTTGTTTTTCTCTTTCTGACTTACTTCACTGTGTATGACAGACTCTAGGTCCGTCCACCTCACTACAGATAACTCAATTTCGTTTCCTTTTATGGCTGAGAAATATTCCATTGTATATATGTGCCACATCTTTATCCGTTCATCTGTCGATGGACACTTAGGTTGCTTCCATGTCCTGGCTATTGTAAATAGAGCTGCAATGAACATTGTGATACATGACTCTTTTTGAATTATGGTTTTCTCAGGGTATGTGCCCAGTAGTGGTATTGCTGGGTCGTATGGTAGTTCTAGTTTTAGTTTTTTAAGGAACCTCCATACTGTTCTCTATAGTGGCTGTATCAATTTACATTCTCACCAACAATGCGAGAGGGTTACCTTTTCTCCACACCCTCTCCAGCATTTGTTGTTTGTAGGTTTTTTGATGTTGACCATTCTGACTGGTGTGAGACTGGTGGCCATTCTGACTGGTGATACCTCACTGTAATTTTGATTTGCATTTCTCTAATGATTAATGATGTTGAACATTCTTTCATGTGTCTGTTGGCAATCTGTATATCTTCTTTGGAGAAATGTCTATTTAGGTCTTCTGCCCATTTTTGAATTGGGTTGTTTGTTTTTTTGTTATTGAGCTGCATGAGCTGCTTGTATATTTTGGAGATTAATCCTTTGTCAGTTGCTTCATTTGCAAATATTTTCTCCCATTCTGAAGGTTGTCTTTTTGTCTTTTTTATGGTTTCCTTTGCTGTTCAAAAGGTGCTAAGTTTCATTAGGTCCCATTTGTTTATTTTTGTTTTTATTTCCATTTTTCTAGGAGGTGGCTGAAAAAAGGATCTTGCTGTGATTTATGTCATAGAGTGTTCTGCCTATGTTTTCCTCTAAGAGTTTTATAGTGTCTGGCCGTACATTTAGGTTTTTAATCCATTTTGAGTTTATTTTTGTGTATGGTGTTAGGGAGTGTTCTAATTTCATTCTTTTACATGTAGCTGACAGACAGCTCTTAATGGTACTTGAGTACTTGTAGAAATAAGATACATATAGATGTATATTTTAATTTCAAGTAATCTAATTTTTGGTGTGAAATATTCAAGGTCAGCAACTTACTGAACTCAGAAATGGAGTAGTTTAAATGTTTAAAATATATTAAGATTTAATAACATACAGAGTCTTCATACAATTTTTGAGAGAATATTTACTCTAACTTTTATTTCAGATCATCTGTTTTAACAGTTAATCAAAATGCAATTTAAATCTTGTTTCCATTTTTTTAAAGTTGGCACATTGTTTTTTAAAAGTAAGCATGATGTATGTATATGTATAGCTGATTCACTTTGTTATACAGCAGAAACTAACACCATTGTAAAGCAATTATACTGCAATAAAGATGTTAAAAAAATAAGTAAAAGTAGGCAAATCTCTTATAGGGATTATGAAATGAAGTTTTTTTGTTGCACCTAGCATACACTACAATTTTGTTATTTGCCATTTGTTATTAAGTGTTCCCAGAAATAAAAGGGTACGCACAGCAGAAGTGTTTACTGTACAGATTTCTGGTATTTTATTTTATTTTATTTTTTTAATGGACGTAGTGGGTTTTTTTAAACATCTTTATTGGGATATAATTGCTTTACAATGGTGTGTTAGTTTCTGCTATATAACGAAATGAATCAGCTATACATATACATATATCCCCATATCTCCTCCCTCTTGCATCTCCCTCCCTCCCACCCTCCCTATCCCACCCCTCTAGGTGGACACAAAGCACCAAGCTGATCTCCCTTTGCTATGTGGCTACTTCCCACTAGCTAGCTATTTTACTTTTGGTAGTGTATATATGTCCATGCCACTCTCTCACTTCGTCCCAGCTTCCCCTTCCCCCTCCCCATGTCCTCAAGTCCATTCTCTATGTCTGTGTCTTTATTCCTGTCCTGCCCCTAGGTTCTTCAGAACCATTTTTTTCTTTTCCTTTTTGTTTTAGATTCCATATACATGTGTTAGCATATGGTATTTGTTTTTCTCTTTCTGACTTACTTCACTCTGTATGACAGACTCTAGGTCCATCCACCTCACTACAAATAGCTCAATTTCGTTTCTTTTTATGGCTGAGTAATATTCCATTGTATATATGTGCCACATCTTCTTTATCCATTCATCCGACGATGGACACTTAGGTTGTTTCCATCTCCTGGCTATTGTAAATAGAGCTGCAGTGAACATTTGGGTACATGACTCTTTTTGAATTATGGTTTTCTCAGGGTATATGCCCAGTAGTGGGATTGCTGGGTTGTATGGTAGTTCTATTTTTATTTTTTTAAGGAACCTCCATACTGTTCTCCATAGTGGCTGTATCAATTTACATTCCCACCAACAGTGCAAGAGGGTTCCCTTTTCTCCACACCCTCTCCAGTATGTATTGTTTGTAGATTTTTTGATGATGGCCATTCTGACTGGTGTGAGGTGATACCTCACTGTAGTTTTGATTTGCATTTCTGGAATGATTACTGATGTTGAGCATGCTTTCATGTGTTCGTTGCCAATCTGTATATGTTCTTTGGAGAAACGCAGTTTCTGGTATTTTAAAATGGAAGAGCAAGTAATTGTAAGCTGGGAAGGGTGGGCTTTTCAGCATGGACTCTAGCTTTAAATCTCAGCCCTTTGACTTACTTCCTGTAACTTGGAAAAACAGTTCCATAATTTCTCTGTAAAATAAGGATAATATAAGTACCTAGTTCATGAGGTTATGAGAAGGAGATGAGTGCATACATCTGAAGCCTTTAGAACAGTGTTTAGCTCATAGTAACTGCTCAGCCAGTATTTTCAAGCTCTTAGCACTAATAGTTTTAGAGAGAAAAGGTATCAGGGGGCAGTTACTCAGTTATCATTGGAAATAATAATTCCATTTGAAAATCCAGCAAAATATTGTCCTTCAGAAATCATTCTCAGAAGTGGTGGTAGTGGAATTGCTCTAACTAGGAAGATTTAGGAATGGCAGCCTCGTTACGGGAGTCGGGGGATGGCTCAGAGGTACAGTTTGCTTAGTAAGCCTGGTGATTTGACCTTGACTGTGTTACAGATCAATTTGAAGGAGCGCATTTTTCTACAGATGCTTTTAGTTTCACTTTAAATGAGCTTGCACTTGTAGGTGTCAAATAATGAGGGGATTGAGAGGCCTTTTGTTGGGGGGATGGGAGAAGGTTTGGGGGTATATTGTGTGTGTTGGGGGTAAAGTCCTCCACCCACCTCATCCCACTGCCACTGCTCCTCTGGTCAGGAGGCCCCCTCCGACCTCCAGGGGTCTTTTGCTCCAGGTGACCATCAACTTGAGGATGGAACTTTCTGGGCCACAAGTTTGCATCAGTGTTTTCTCTTTGTTTTAGTCATTTCTGAGCCATGTGGGTCAGTTCCTCCACCAGTAGGGTGAGCTCAGCCTAGATAATTTTTAGGGGTTGGTGAGGGTCACCCCTCAAGAGTCATTATCACTAACCCCTGAGCCCAGTTACTGGATAGGTTACCCTCAACACAGACAGTACACCCCACATCTCCCTCCCCCTCCACCCCCATCCACCAGGATTTCTGTCTAGGCTAGAATTCAGTGGTTACCTTTGTGGTTGCCACCATTGCTCTTCCCTGGAAGGTATAAAGATGCTCCCTTCTTTACTTCCACATGTGCAGTTGCCTATTAACTTGCAACTACACTGCATAGAAAAAGTACCTAACTCTTTGGTAAGGAAGAAAAGAAAAGATAATTCTGTAGCCTAATTGTGTTGAAGTGAATGAGTGCATGCATGCTTGTGGAGATATCTTTCTGGGGTGTGTGTGTGTATGTATGTGGTGGGAAGCATTTTAATGTGTGCGTAAGTATAGCTGATGTTTTCCCACTTGGCTTTATCTTGTAGAAAGAATAAGTGGTTTTAGAATCAGAAAGCTGATCAGAGGATTCCTGAATATTCTTTTTTTTAATCCCAAATGTCTGATTTCACCTGGGTCTGGGAAATTGTAGCCACAGCTCCTCCTTGGTTTGCTGGCTTATGCTTATTAGAAAGTAGCCTAATCCTCTCAGCAGAGAGAGGAAGTGCTGTGTTATAACAGAGTCACGTGGGTTGAGGATCATTGAACCAGAGAGAAAACTTCTACAGTTTGATTTCCACTGTCAGTGATCAGTATTTCTAGATCTGGAACAATGATAAAAAAAATGATCTGGTCTTTAAGTATAACTGAGGTTTAAGGATTTCTCTTCAGAATCTGAAATCTTTAACACTGGAAGAACACACTTTCTAGCTTCTCGTCATTCTTTCGTTTCACAGATGAAAAGCCCTGTTGCTCAAAGAAGTGTCTCTATGGAGCTTATTTCTTAAATAGCAAGGTCTAGAACTCAGGCCGGCAGAATCCAGGCCTAATCATCTTTCAGTGTAAAGGCATTTTATTTTTTATTTTTGCAATAACCTTTAGACTAATCCTTCTCTCATACCACTATTGTGACCAAGCACATGGACCAGATCTCTATATCCTGGATTTGAAACTTCATTCTTCACATCATGGTTCCTTGCTCTAGTCGCCATTTCTCAGTTGCTTGAGAAAATGGATAATAATTTTTATAGTATTGTTGCGAGGATCAAAGAAGTTATTTCTTGTAAATTACTTACAAGAGTGCCTGGCACAAGCCATGGAATCAACCTAAATGTTCATCGACAGATGAATGGATAGAGAAGTTGTGGTATACATACACAGTGGAATATTACTCAGCCATAAAAAATGAAATAATGCCATTTGCAGAAACATGGATGGACCTAGAGACTGTCATCCTAAGTGAAGTAACAGACAGAGAAAGACAAATATCATGTGATATTGCTTGTATGTGGAATCAAAAAAATGATACAAATGAACTTATTTACAAAACAGAAATAGACCAGACATAGAAAACAAATTTAGGGTTACCAAAGGGGAAAGAGAGCGGGGAGGGATAAATTAGGAGTTTGGGATTAACAGATACACAACTACTATATATAAAATAGGTAAACAACAAGGACCTACTGTATAGCACAGGGAACTATATTCAATATCTTATAATACCCTATAATGGAAGAGAATCTGAAAAAGAAATATGTATATATAACCTGAATCACTTTGCTGTACATCAGAAACGAATACAACATTGTAAATCAACTGTACTTCAATTAAAGAGTGCTTGGCACAAGTGTTAGCTATAATGATAATTATCATTGCATTATTAATAATTATATAGTAATTATTATTTTATTGTCAATAATATGTTGCTTTTAGACACTTTAGCTGTCCAGCCTATTACAGTGAAAAGGTGGCTTTGCAGGAGAGTAAGATTCCATAATTATCTAGTGAAATTGGGGCCATAAATCATTGAACATCTTGCTCCATTTTTGTGTGAATTATTTGGATTGACTAAGTGCTCTTGTTACCGGGCTGGGTTACCATCTGCTGTGTTTTGCCTCCATAGGGTCAGGCTTGTCCTCCGAGGGAACAGGGAGGTGGGAAAAAATGCCAATAACTGAACTCCAAAATGTATCCTAACTGTCTTGTTCACGTTTATAGGACAGTTTTATTGCTGTAGGTAAGATGGATAACTGGGCATTATTCCAACATCTTGGCAGTTTTCCTTTTTCAAGGTACTAATATTAGGATTAGCATGTTGTTTTAAAGCCATTGCCTTTCTGCACCTTGTAATTGCTTGTTCTTGGGGGAGGCTTGGAAGATTTGAATTAGGGGTTTCCTGCCAAATATGGGAGAGCATGTCTATTTTGTTTTAATACTTTGCTTGGTTTTTAAAGTTGCAGTTCATTTTGTCAGTAGAACAAATCAGAGGCTAGGAGGGCACGCTGCACGTGTATAGGGTATATAGTATATAGGGTAATGCATACTGGGGCAGTGAGGACACATGGGTGGGAATAATATAGCTCTGTCAGTTTATTTTTTGTGTGCTTTCGTTTATTTTTGGTATTGATACCAATGTTTGGCAGTACAGTGATTTGCCTCGTCTATTATGATTCCTTTTTAAAAAAATTTTATTTTATACATTTTCTTTAATGTACTTGTATTATTTTTGTAATGAAATGATAAATATATCCAAATTAAATAACAGTAATAACTTTAGTTGCCTCAAAAAATGGGACTGCAGGGCTTCCCTAGTGGCCCAGTGGTTAAGAATCTGCCTGCCAATGCTGGGGACACGGGTTCGAGCCCTGGTCTGGGAAGATCCCACATGCCGTGGAGCAACTAAGCCCGTGCGCCACAACTACTGAGTCTGCGCTCTAGAAACTGCGAGCCACAACTACTGTAGCCTGCGCTCCATGCTCCGCAACATGAGAAGCCCCACAATGAGAAGCCCGTGTGCCACAATGAAGAGTAGCCCCCACTCTCCACAACTAGAGAAAGCCCGCGCGCAGCAACGAAGACCCAACGCAGTCCCCCCCCCAAAAAAATGGGACTGCAAATTGAATGGCATTAAATCTCTATAAATTAGTTTATATTATGTTATTATATTTTTATTCAAATATAATTGACATATAATATTGTGTTCGTTTTAGGGGTACAACATAATGATTTGATACTTGTGTTTTGTGAAATGATCACCACAGTAAATTTAGTTAACATCCATCATTTCACACCCTTAACAAGTTTTTTTTCGTGTGTTGAGAACTTTTAAGTTCTACTCTAACAACTTTTAAACATACAATACAGTGTCATTAATATAGTTCATGCTGTACATTGCATTCCCAGTATTTATCTTATAACTAGAAGTTGGTACCTCTTGACCATTTATTTTTGGTATTAATACCTGTTTTGGAGGGTAGAGTAATTTGCCTCATCTAATAAGTTTCTGAATCAAAGCCGAGATGGATTAAAATTATAAGAAAAAGATTAAATTGTTTATAATATAATCATTTTCTCTAAAGCATTCAAGAAACATAGTGTTTACACTTATCTGTGTATCATAACTAGAGATTAAAACGTTTGATGTTTTTTACTCAAATATTATTAGCATTTCTTTTCCGAAAAGAGCCCTGATGCTGTAAAAGTTGTCAGTAACTACCACTCTTTGTATAGAGAAGTAATCAGTCCTTTCGAATGCATTAACACTTTTTCTGAATTTCTCTTATGGAATTAAAAAAAAATCCTAGCTTGTATTACTGTTCTTTAAGGGAATCTAAATGAATTGGTAAAAATGCATGTACTCTGTATTTCGACTGGCCATCAGTTTCAGCTCTTATGATCACTTGTTTGTGGAACCTTGGGCAAAACTAATAATTTCTTCCTGAGGCTCCGTTTCCGCCTTCACATAGTTGTAAGGATTCAAAGAGAGAACCTTGGAAAAGGTTTTGTCCCCCTGTATGCTCAACAGATGGGAGGTGCCTTTTCTCCCATGTCTGCATTCCTTACCTTTTTAATGGACTTCACGGGAGCAGCATTTGTGGATTCAAACTTAGATTCTTGACAGTGGCCCTGTCACTGTGGCCCTCAAAGTTGGTCATACTTCCTCATCAGTGGTCTGGAATGAACACATCCAGAAGAGCAGAGGAGGAGACTACATCAGGAGAATTAAGAAGATTTCAAAGCCAAGTGGCCTCTGTCATTCTCTGCTCCCTGCTGTGTGTTGTAAGTCTTCAGGGCCTTACTACTGTTATTGCCTAACTCAGTTTCCCAGGAATGTGCTAGAGTATAACTAGAGTTCTGTCATTTGATGTGACAGTAGTGTTTACTTGTGCTGGTTACTTTCTAGGTGTTGGTGGAGGTTATGAATCAGGGTTAGATTCTTATTCATGGAAACCCACAGGTGCTCTGCCAGAGATCTGGACACGATTGCTAATATCTCTGTGTCCTTGGGACAGTTACCCTCTTTGGGCTCCATTTATTCACCTGTCCTAGAAAGAGGAGAATGCCTGCTCTGCCTTCCTCTTAGGCTGCTCTTGAAAATGGGTGAGATAATATGTGAAAGTTCTGTTGACAAGTAAGAAGAGGTTGGTGGTGATGATGAAGTTGTTGATGCCCAAAATACCACAAATGCAGACAATTCATGTCTTTCTAACTTGGAATTTCCAGCAATGCATGACAGTAAAAATATTCTGTTTTTGACATGCATTGTATTTTGTATGACTAGGAAATGGACCTTCAAAATTTGACACAAATAACTAAATTATTTTCTTCTGTTGGTGAGGATCGCTAATTTTAGAGGCATAGCAGGTTAGGATCACCTGACATGAGGATTCTCAAAGTTATACTGTGCTTCACTAGTAACTAAAGTAGTTCAAATAAAGAGACATTCATAATGAATAAGGATAAATCAAAGGTAATTAATATCTATTGGTAAGGAGTTGGCACATACCAAGTGTCAACAGTAGACATTTTTTAGGAATTGGAATGTTACCATGGAATCAAAGCATTCCACTTTAAGGTTGAATATCTGAAGATGCCTTCTTTCAAGCTGTCAAGAGGAAGTTAATATTCATTTTGTATATCCTACGTGAAACCTCTTACGCTATGCCATTTTCCTGTCTATTAAGAAATAGCTTTAGAAAAAAGAATCAGTTTATTCCTTAACTTGCATGTAACTTGCATGTAAATTCCTTTCTTTAAATTGTATGCGAATTGTGTCATCTTTGTGAAAAATTTGAGATGTCATACACATACTATTATAATGCCATTGGTTGCAGTTTTCAAAGTCAAAAGTTTATGTTTACATTTCCCTGTATGGTGTGGCTTTGTGATTCAGGCTTTAAAATGCATCCCAAAATAGCAACAAAAGAGTAGATTGTGAGTTGGGTGTATTAGGTTTGTATGGTGAGCTGCTGCTTTTTCTGGTTACCAAGGATGATCTAAATTTCTAATCTGAGCTTTTTTTTACTATGCTATGTTGTCCTTTAAATGTCATGATAAACTCAATAAAAATATTTCAAGGTACCAGTGGGGGAAAAATCTATACGAGATGCCCAATAGATAAGTCTAAGGACTTTAGATATCTAAAAATAGTGCAAACTAGAATTCAATGACTTTAAATTTAAGGACATAAGGTGTTGTAGGAGGATCCTGGTGAAAGATATAACATCTAGCTCCTTTTCTCCATAATGAGAAGAAAAGAAGAAAAAAAAGTATAGAGAAAAGAAAACTTGTCATAATTAGTATATCTCTTTTGGTTAGTTTTTTTCACATAGGGGATTTCAAATTAATCTGAAATTTGCAGAGCGAAACAATTAAGTTGTAACGAATATTCTCCTTTCCTTGTAAAACCTATAAAACACTATTTTTGAGTTGCTGCTTATCTATGGCCGGTTCTCTTTTTCCACTTCGTTGTTAGTTTGTATGATCAGGGAGGGCATCTTCTGGATGGGATTGCTCACAATCCACAGAGCCTTTTTCCTCTGTCTGTTGAAAGGAGGCAGATCTGAAGTTGGTCTCTTTTCCTTTTCATGATATGGGGATGCGGTGGAATCAAAACCGGCAGGATGAAAGCCCCAAAGCTTCCTTTTTCCAGCTGTTTTCCTCAGCGAAGATTTTTTTCTCTTCCAAAGATGATGCTTCCTTTCAAGAGGTTTTCACTCTGCGAACTGTTTCCTCAGTTTATTTCACTACAGTAAAATGTGTTCCCTTTAGGCCATATATGTCTCTTTTACAACCCAACCTGTCCTTTTCAGCGGTGTTAGTTGCTACTCAGAAGAACAAATGTGATTTATTCAGTCCCTTTAATGAGGTACAAAGACCAATAAACCTTTGCCACTGGAGTTTCATCTTTTTGGTTGCTTTATTTTCATTTACGAAAAATTTTAGATGCCGTAAAGCCATGGAGAATGCTATTAATTTGACCATTTAATATTTGTTAACAAAGCAGTTCAGGGTAAAATATGTCATCATAGCCTTAAGGTTTATTGTGTGGGTTTTTTTTTTCTTCCAAGTGCAGTATAATGATATGTAATTTGTTTAAAGTAAATGCTTAAAATTAAAATTAAGGCACTGGAAACTGCATAAATGCTAAATGAATATTAAGAGTGGTTTGATTCATTAAGTAATGATGGGAATAAAAATATGACTATTTTTACTGATGGTTTTTACTTCACTTCTAGCATTGACGTTGTTTCTGAATTTACATTTGTAAATTCTGCTTCCTTTGGGGATAAATGAAATATAAAAATTAATTCTCTTAATCATTCATTAAACATAATCCAAAAAAATTCACTAGACCTTCTACCCATTTCCTGGATCGTCCAGGCTTCTTGCTTAAGGATAATAATCATCCTGCATTGATTTGTACTTAACTTGTTTGTGAGCTGCTCTTGAATGAATAACACCGTGAGTCAGAAGTTCCCCATTCTCTCTCTCTCTCTCTCTCTCTCTCTCTCTCTCTCTCTCTCTCTCTCTCTCTCTCGCCTTTTCCCAAATATTTATACTTACCTCCTAAAAGTGGGGGAAGTTACTGGCAAGAAGCTTCACATTGCTGTCCTGTTATTTGAGCCAGTTCTTTGTGATATAAAGAAAGAAGCCAGTGGCATCTGGGAGATAACCACCTCATTTCATTTTCACTTTAATGCTAACTCTAACATATGCTTTTGAATTGAAGCGGGGTCCCAAATGCCAATATACGTTAAAAGAATTAAACACTAATTCTTTTTAACACTAAAAAAACCTCCCCCTTATGTACTCCTGTTGCCCGTTTCTTTGAGGGTAAGTGGGCTGATAGGACTTCAAATCATGAGCGTGCCTATTTTATCTGTACTGTTAATAGAGAGCTATGAAAAAATGGCAATTAACATATTCAGACAGAAAATCATCCTGGCTGAATGACTCATTAAATAGTCGTATAAACAGGATGTGCTGAAATGAACTGGTACAAAATTTAGTTTCATTGGTCTTTTTGCTCATTATCAGCACTTTAAGAAGCAGACTTGTGGGTGCTTGGAAGACACTTAAATTTCTTTTCTCTTTATTTTTTTCTTAAATACTGCTCGCCTCCTCCACCCTTTCCCCCTGCCATTCCTAGTTCCCTGGCAGGCTAATGTTACCTGTCTAAACATGAAGCGTTATGTTGGAAACCAACCAAGTCAGGGCTAAGAACTTCTGAGGTTTGTCCAGGCCAGTGGTTCTCAGCTTCCGTTGACAGTCAAAATGTACTTGAAGTTTTTTCTTTTCTTTTTTTTTTTTCATGCACAGAACATTCTGAAACCTCATTTCTTGGGATTCTGATTCAGAATGTTTGGGATAGGGCCTGGGAGTCTGTATTTCAATAAAAGGTCCCCATGGGATTCTTATAGCCAGCCAAGCTTGAGAACCCCTCACTGATTTGTGTCCCCTCAGAGTAAAACTCCCTTTCCCCATGTACCTGATCTGTGGCCATCTGGCCTCCCTATCAACGGTTTGCAGTCCTGGCTGTACATTACAGTTACCCAGGGACCTGGGAAAATGCTGATGCTTGACTCCACCCCCTATTAAACTGGGGAGTTTGAAAACCTCCCCAGGTGATTCTAATAACAGAGTCAAGTTTAAGAAGTTCTGTCCCATAAAAACAGAGCTAGGGATAGCTGGAAAAGACCTTTCTAGTTTTCTTTTACGAGGTGCTTCACCCTGTGCTAAAACTGCTCTCTCTGCAACCCTGGCACATACACACACAATTTTTTTTTTTTTTTTTTTTTTTTGCGGTCACAGCTGAGGGCCTGAGCTGGCAAAGAATTCAAATAATCTTTTAAATAGAAGTGAGTTAAGACCATCTCATCCCATCTTGCAAATCATTGTGGTGTCTCCTTACAACACCTCCTTGATGTGTCACCCCCTTGATTGCCTTCAGTGTTAGGGGGTCACTTCTTCCAAAGACAGTAGTCCCTTCTAACTATGGGCAGCTCAGGCGACTAGAGTTCACACTCACACTGAGCTAGAACCTACCTCCTTGCAGCTCCCATCTACTGGTTGGTCTGAGTCTTGAAGAGAAGGAACGTAACTCCTCCAAAATCACATAAGTAGGGAAGTAGCAGAGCCCAGGTTTACTCCCAGTTGGGCCTCTGGGGGTCCACAGCCTGCCCTCTCTCCAGCAGTCCTCCAGTGAGACTGAGTCTCCCCATAGCCCCACCCAGAACCAGTCTGTCCTCCCAGGACTAGGGCCAGCCCAGGGATGTGGCTAGAACTTGGCTCCCGAGTTTACCCTGTGCTAAAACTGCTCTCTCTGTAACCCTCACACATACACACACAACTTAAACCTTTTATCTCTAGTAAGGCTTTCATCACTTATTGGTACCCTGTTCTTGGGTGGGACCAAAACGTTTTGCTCTCACGTTGTGTCGGATTCCTACTTCTTCCTGCGTGAGTACCACATCTGGGATGTGCAGATGTGTTGGTATCACGTCGGCACCCCACAAAAGGCTAAGTAAGAAGGAAGAGCAGCATAGCAGGTTAGCAAAGGAAAGAGTGTCCATTCTGTTGAGGCCCCCGACGCACCAAGAAAAATTCTGAATAAACAGATTTCTTCTTTAGAGGCTGTGACACCACGTGGGAGCCTTTTATTACATTGAGTAATACAGGTATAGCTTGGACCTGTTCTGTAAAAGGTCTAAAATCAGCCCATAATTGAAGATGGAGAAAAATGCTTCCCCCATGTCAAGGGAAGGAGGGAGAATAATCTTGCAAACTGGTACATGAGAACTATACTTCCCAGCTGCCCAAAGGTATTTCAGTCTTCCTTGGTCTTCGAGGGGGTCTATACAAACGGAAGGGAAAAGGTCCATTGCTTCACATTGCTCATTGTTAAGGAGACACTCATCATCTGTAGGAAGATGTTCTCCTCCATCTCACATGGAACCTTCCACATGCTAAATCCCCTTGAAGTTACTGAGGAAAGACACCCTTTAAACACCAGTCAGGTCCTAAGTTGGTGACAGAAGTGAAGGTAGACTGAGCCCCGGAGGCCTTGGGTACCAGGGCATCTCTGACTGTGTGGAAGAAGAAAAGCCAGCATCCGCTCCCCTTCACCGCAGGGTGGGCATCAGAGGGAGATTCACTAAGTCTTCCTGGTTTTTACATATCTTGTGGCCAAGTCCTATGGTAGACCCCAGCCTCCTGCTGGCTGCTCTAGTGCTTACAAGTATATGTAAGGATTTCTGGGGACACTGAGGTCCGGAGAAGTTTCCTTAGAGACTTTGGCCATCATACTGGCAGGAGTTAGGACTCTGTCTGGTCTACACTGGGTAGCAGGAGCCCTGGACTCCCAGTTATGGGAGATGGTCATGCTTTAGAGTCTAGGCCTGCAGCCTGTGTAGGGGCGGAAGGCTCATTGTCAAGGTCATGCAAGGGGAAGGTCAACGCTTGCAGGACCCTGAGCGTGAGTGTCTCCTCAGATGACGCAGTGAGGTGCTTCACTTGCCTCACCCCAGTCCCAGCTCTGGTTGGGAGCAACTGGGGTCAAGAGAACCACTGGTAATTTAGGTCTTTCCATCTTTTGCTTTATTTGCCATGATTGATAAAGAGCCTCCTTGCAGAAGTACCTCGGTAGACTCCCAGGGAAGGCAATACTTTTGTGTGACTGACGTGCTGGCAGTGCCTATGGCCACGTGTGTCACCCTGGTGGAGGATAATCGTCCTATTATTTTTTGCCAGTAGGTATAGCAAGTGGGTAGTGCTTTGTGTATTCCACTGTGATGAATTAATTTTGTGTTCACTGTAGTAGCACTGATCATAATGAATTCATGTAGTATTCATGTGGATGTCAGAGGTTTTTTTTCCTCTTCCAGTTTTCCTGTAGCTTTAGTTCCTGGACACTTTAGAAGCGTAACACATCTCGATCCTATTCTCACATTAACTTCTCAGTATCCCCCGCCCCCCCCCCCATATTGTGTGGTATTCTTTTTTAAAAAAATTTTAATCTAGTGTTAAAATAATCGATATTTTAATAGCATTATATTAACTTGAACATTTTCCCTACTTTTCTTTTACAAAACAAGGGAAATAAGGTAAATAGTTATGACAGGTATAACTGCCAGGTTGAGTGATATAGTTAATATCTTGTATATTTTAGTTTGGTTTCAAAAAAAGTCTAAGGCAAATGTTTGTAATTTGTAGTTTTTTTGAAGACAAATATTGCATTCCCTTATGCAAATACGGAGTAATGAAAACTGCATGCCGTATATAATAGTTTGCTCTTCTTTTAATTTCTTGTCTCCTCTTTTCCTCTCAGACAAGGTTGATAAATGTATGTGCATATATTATTTATCTGTTCATGTAAGGACACATAATTGGCTATTAGATATGGTAATTGCATAAATAGATCTTATTCAAGCTCATTTCCTTTTCCGTTGATAAAATAAATGTTTTCATGAAATGGGAATATACACTGAAATAGAAGTGCCTCATTTAGGCTTGAGAAACCAGGTACCCAAACAAAAATCAAACTAAAAATCCTGGGAAACTTTTTACCAATTCGAGCTTCAACCTGTGTGCTGCTTCTTAATTTGTTCATCATGTTGGCTAATTATTGAAGATATTTATAATAGAACAAGGGTTTCCTTCATCACTTACCCACCTGCTCGGCTGATTTGCTCCCCCTGGGAATGTGGTGGAACCTTTGGAGAAGAGATTTTGTCCTTATGAGCATCAAGATGCCATTTTAGGTTTTTCTTTAAATTTAAACTTGGAAATGGTATCACTCCTGCTACACACACACACACACTGTCCCTTGTTTTTTTTTTTTTTTTTTTTTCGGTACGCAGACCTCTCACTGTTGTGGCCTCTCCCGCTGCGGAGCACAGGCTCTGGACGCGCCGGCTCAGCGGCCACGGCTCACGGGCCCAGCCGCTCCGCGGCATGTGGGATCTTCCCGGACCGGGGCACGAACCCGTGTCCCCTACATCGGCAGGTGGACTCTCAACCACTGCACCACCAGGGAAGCCCCTCCCTTGTATTTTTTAAAAAAATAATTTTAAACTTATTTATTTATTTATTTTTTACCAGTCATCTTTTATTGGGTAAACGTATTTATTTTTGAAAACAGTTTTACAGCTCGTGTGCAGTTTGATTCTGAGCAGCAGCTGTATTCCATTCTAGAAGCTTGTGTTTCAGCAGTTGATGGGTCCTGTATACATTTCATACACTGAGAATACATAGAGAAGTTGGGCCTCAGTTGCAAACTGCAAGGACCATATAACTGTGTTGCTTTCATTATTTTTGTTATTATTGTAGCAGATTGTACAGTAATATGCTAACAAAGATTTATGGCTTCATGTAGTAGGAGGAGATCTTGGGGTGGAGGAGGAAGTTCATGTTTAAACAAATGTCTATAATAATAAGAGGAAAACAAAACTAAAAAAAAAGCTCTAAGAGAGTTGTTTCTAGTATAAATATTTATATTAACATTTTCTATGGTTTGAAGATCTTGAAAGTAATTGTTTATGCATTTCTGGAATTTCGATATGTTGTATGCCTATATGTGCACGGTTGTTCTTGGAAGGAGTGTTTTTTTGGTTGTTGTTGAACTGGAACACATAGCTATTGAATATGCGATGAAGAGAAAATTTATGGAGGGCAGAATTATGAGTATCTGAGGAAAGTTTAATTACTTCTATAATTTAGATAAGCTTCATAATTTATTGTAACACACTGTACTTTGGCACAATTTGTAACAATTATAAAGCACTTGAATTTAGGTTCTATCCTTGGCCGCCATGAACAGAGTTAGCTGTAGGAAAACCCTGAGCGTTTACATTTCGTCTCAGACTTGCATTAAAGACTTTGGCTGTAGTGGTTTTGTTGCTCCCCTTTACATTGACAGAATGTGGGTTTTGTTTCTCCGAAAAACGTGTATTACAATATAGTTGGGTTGTGGTTGTAAACCTAGAAGGAAGACCAGCAAAGAAAGGACATGAAGGTATCTATCAATGCCCAAAGCCAGGGAAGGAGAAACCCGGGGAAAAACTCAGATGATTCTGGCTTGAATTAAAAAGAAATAATAGATCTCACCACCCACCTCCTTGTAACGGACAGATCCTGAATAATGCAAAGTCTTCAGAAATCCAACAATATATATTTTTATGAATATACATTTATTTTCATAATTAAAAAAGAAGCAGTGTAAAACAGCTACTCCTCTTAGGTTTGGATTATTTTGCTGTTACAAAAATTGCTGCCTAGGATACAATTTTTTTGCCATTGCTATTTTCTACAAAATTAATCTGATTTATTTTCCATTTTTGCCTTTCAATGTGTATTTGCCTTATTTATCATGTTGATATTGAAAATAATGAAAAGCATGAGATCTTAGCAACTGATTTTGATTGTTGCTGAAGACATTTTTCTTAAAAAATATATTTGTTCGAGGCCTGGGAATTTTTACATTCACATTTTCCTTTTAATAACTATATTGTAGAACAGAATTAGCTCCCATAATATCTTCTCCTTGCTTAACTTCTCTTGAAATTAAATGATCTTAACAGTTTTGTGTAACACTTTGAACTTACAAAAGTGCTTTCATATTTATTGTATGCTTAGGACCAGGTTAAAAATTGAATTAGTCTACGTTTCAAAGTAGAAATAAGTGATGAACCAACTTACAGACTTTTGTACCTCAAATACCTTCTTGTATTCTCCTTCTTTGGAGTGGAAACCTGTGGGGACTTTGATTCAGGTTTTAGATTCTCTCATGTTAGTGTAGGCTTTTGATAAGTCACATGGAGCAAAAACACTGAAGCAACTCATCTATTGACTTAAATGAATTAATGGTCTGAATCAAACAGGTTTTGAATTGGTTAAAATAATAAAACCAGTAGCCCTGTGTTTGAGCTCTTGATGATTAAAGAACCAGGCTGAAGAATGCATTTATTTTCTTTTGGAAAGAAAGTCAAGACTCACTTCTTTGAGCTGTATTGCTTTCTATAGATTTTTTTTTAAAGGAAGCCTTCATTATCTGTTTCAGATCTTTATAGATGTTGCAATAAGATACTCTTTTCTCTTAATATAGGATTGCAAGGATCAAAGTTAATAACTTTGAGACAGTTTAAAATTCAAAAAAATAGTTTATTATCTCTGTGTTCCTTTCAAGATTTATGTTCTTATGAAAGTGCAGTGTTCCGGATTGAATGTGGTCCTACTGGTAAGGATCACGTGGATAGAATAATCATTCCCTTGTCTAGCCTGCTCTGAGTTGTTTTAATGTTGCAGGTGACTGTGTTCTCTGCAAATAAATGTCGTTCTCCTATTTACATTCCCGATGACTTGTATCCTTAAACCCTTTTGTTAGAGTATTATTGTCCTTTATCCTGAAAAATGCCTCTGATTGTAGTGCCCTAATACTATAAAATCAATGGGGACTGAGTTCAGTGCTGGCTAAGCAGTGTAAGGCCACCCTTTAAATGCAAATACATCAGGGCTAGTTTTAATGTAATTTTAATAAGGCTGAAACCATTTTGAAGTAGACTTAAATCATAATACTAATCTCAAAAAACTGTATTTAGCTGAGAAGGCCCTTTATGCTCACTGGCCATTTTTCCTCTGTGTGCATCCAAACCACCTTCCATCTGATCCCCCAGTTTTCGTTCAGGGGATCTTTTTTCCCCCCTTAAATGGAATATATGTACAGTCTGTGACTACTTTATTAGTTGGAGACAAGCCTGTATTAGCGAAAACTGTTTTACTTCTGTTTCTGCCTGGTTGTCCGTTCCTGACCAATCTCTTTTTGTTTACAAAATATATAATAAATAAGCATTTCAAATAAATTGCTACGTTCTGGCCAAAGAAGTAAAAAGCCAGCTGTTGATCCTAACGAGAAAAGTCAAGAATATAATTTAATATTTAAATATAAGGGAGTGAATACAGAGTCATAAAAATGAGGAAAACATTTACAAAATGAAGTCTGATGCAAAGTTCAGTATATTGCAATAGTCTAGGTTTCACCACCTTACACTATGTCAATATGTATATGAAATGTATCTTGCTGTTTATATTTGGCCTGATGGGAAGGTGCAGGGCCATTGACTTAGGGAAATAAAATTGGATTAGGAACCAGTTTAACAAAAGATCACAGAAACTGAAGGCAAGATTGGGGCGGGGTTTTCCCATCTGGATTATTATCACATTCTTTGTATAGAAGGAGTTTTGGTCTTTGGATATTTAACTTTGGATATGGACACTAATTTATAATAATTTAAATAGTATAATTATAGTATACATTAAATCGTTTATAATTTTCCCACATTTTCCTGTGTTCAAGAATTATCAAGGAGGAGATGCTTAAATGCTAAAGTCTATACTCTATTCCATTGATTAGCTTTTAATATACTTCTTATAATTTACAAAACAGTAATTAACATGTCAATTACTCCCTTTTTCCTATTGAACCTTTTGAAAGAATAATTTAGAGCAGCATTTTTTAAAACCTTGTTTCAAGACATGTTAATAGAAATTTTATTTTGAGTGCATTCCGCGTTATGCTTTGTAAAACGCCCAAGAGGGTGATACAGCTACTTTGACCAGAAAACTCCTTTTTCATGGGATACCTCCCATGTGGAACATTCTGCAGAAAACAACTTTAGGAAATGCTTACTTAGCCCCAAAGTGTTTTTTTTTTTTTTTTTTCCCAGTCCTTGCAAATTGGTGGTGGTGTTTACTTTCTTGTTTTTCAAATACTGGTCACTAATCCTTTCACTTTGTTTAGGACAGTTTCCTAGGATAGCTGTGCTACTCATGCTAACAATGTTCTTTTGAAATACTGCTTGTAATACATGAATGACTCAAATACTTTTAACACCAAACCATAGCTGTATCTTTCAGAGATTGGTAGGTGTATCAGCAGAGATGTTCTAGTTTCATTTCATGGCTTTTGTCCATTTCCTAGGAGAATGTGTGTGTGTGTGTGTTTGTGTGTGTGTGTCCTTCTCTTACCCTCTTAAGAGTTTGGTCACAGTGGTAACTACTGGGTCTAGAGCAGGGCCTTGAAGATGCACTTGACTTTGGACTCCAAGCAGGTAATGTCAAAGAGTGAAGCAGGCAATAGGAAGAGGTGGGTATTAGCAACTGGGGCAGGCACACCACACCTGACATTCCAGCATCGCCAAGAATCCTGTGCAGGGCAAACAAAATATATTCAGAGCCAGTAGTGTTTCATCCTTGGTATGAAGGCAAGAAGTCAGAAGGCTTGAGCACTAGGCTTGGTCCTGCCCCTTCTCCCTTCGATTCTGTTTTTAACGCGAGATGTTTGCTTAATTTACAGCAAGCAGAAAATAATCTGGGTCTTATTTAGAGATAAAAAGCAATGTTTTAAAGGTTGTATGTAACATTTGTCAAAAAGAACATAAAAAAATATTTTAGAAGCTTCTGTAAGAAAGCAAGCATGAAGTTTAACCCTACAACATTCCACTTTCCTGGAACAGAAAATGAGTGCTGCTTTTGTAAAGAGACTTTTTGTTTTTTAAACTATACATCCAGGAAAATCTAAGAAATTTGCAAAAGTGCATAGCAGAACCTGAACATTAACTTCAAACAGTGAAGAAGTGAAAGTTAGAAATACTGTCACATATATGAAGGTTCCAGAGACAATTCTTGAAACACATTCTGAGACATTGGATCTCTCTGCACTTATTTGGACCTTGGTTCCTCTTTCTATGATCAGCATTGGACTTGATGCCACCTGATGTCCTGTTTGGCTCTCAGGTTCTATGAAGCTGGGTCTGAGCTTAATTTAGGTCTGAGATTGATGTGAAAGACAACTGGTTCCTAGATGCCCCCAGAGCTGAGAGGTTATTGATTTCTCCCGTGTAATACAACTGCACAGAAGTACATTTTGCATCATTCGGAACAAATGTTTAACAAGTTCTGAGTATAGAAAACTGCTTTGCAATGTGAATTTCAATGATTCCAAAATTCAGCAAAGCTTCCTTTTTGATTAAAGACACTGCCCTCAAACACACATGCTCATTTTCTCTGTCTTCTACTTTGACATGCTGTTTATTTAACTTTACTTGGCATCTCAGAATTTTAACTCTGAGATTTTCAAGTCCATATGCAAAACTAGGACGTGTCAGAGAAACCCAGGGCCAGATTCATCAAAGAAGTTAGGAAGCACAGAGCACGTCCTTTAACACCCAGGTGTAAACGGAGCCCATTAAACCATTAGTTAAGTGGTACTAGGGAGCAAAAGCCTGATTCGATTACAGAATCTCCTGTATGTGAACGCAGGGTGTGAAAACATAACACTTGATCTTCACCACAGTGCCACGAAGATTCAATTAAAGGACCGGTATGTGCCCAGATTTGGGAATGCAAAGGGCAACTGGATTTTGAAGGAAAGATGGTGAAGAAACACCTGCAAAAATCTGCCTTTCTGTGCAACAGACTGGGTAATTGCATATGCAGATGGATAGTTAGGAATATAATTACTTGATTTGTGAACACAAATGCCCTTTCGATTGTGTGAGTGTTGAATTTTGCAGTGACAGGTGCGTGCGGATTGCTGTGTGTGTGTGTATCCTTTGCACCCCTGTTTAAATATTTGGCCTGGAGTCTCTCTTCCATTCATTCTGAACGAAACTGCTCTCCCTCACTGCTGGTCTGAGGGAATTGTTACAGCTCTTCATGTCTCTCCAACTTTTTCTCGTAAATAATAACCTTAATTTGAAACCTTGACTAAAAGAAGGACTGCATACAGGCATGTGTGTAAGGGCTTCTGAATTATGCACAGTAATTCATTTTTTAAAGCTGCTGGATGTAACTCATTAGTTTTCATTGTTTTCTTAAAATAAGGAAAACTATTAACCAACACAGCAGACTAATAGCCTGGTTTTTTTTCCCCCATAATCAAGTGACGTTTAATGGAAAATCATCTTCTGAAAGACTTCCTTTTTTTTCCCTCCTTGCTTTTTCTTAACATTTCCATTAATACTTTTGAGACATCTTTTCTAATGTCTCTCAACTAAATAGCATTCTCAGTTATACCCTATGACGACATTTCTCTGTCGTACTGGAGATGTTCATCAAAATACTGGCGCGGTCCAAACGAGTGTTTTTGTTTTTTTTTTTAATTGAAGAATTTGCTTAGTACCTACTTACGTGGAGAGCCAGATCATTTCTGTATTCCTTTCTCTGGCTTTACGGAGAAAACGGAGGGCAGCCTTTCCATCCACTCTGACGAGGTGATTCATGTGGTGGAATGACACGGCAAATCATTGTCATATTTTATACAATTATTCAGTTTCGTTTTTACTGCTTTCTAAATCAAATTATACCTAAACTCTTTGGGGGGAGAGACAGGTTAACAGTTCTTAATAATAATACTTAGAAAAACTTGCATGTACTATTCACTTCTATGTGCCTGATATTCTGCTAAGTGTAGTGCATCGAATCATCTCATTTAACCTGGCAAACACTATATACTGTTATTCCCATTTCACAGATAAGGAGGCTGAGACCCAACAGGATTAACTGTATTACCCTCGCCACAGTTCAACAGAAAGAGAAGAGCGTTGAGAAACATGCACCTCTGTAGCCTTTTTTTTCTTGCTGAAGTCAAATTTGTTAAAAGATACACAATATATATGTACATAGTATATAAACAAAATAATCTTGAACCTGCCCTAAAGGAACTCAATCCATATTTGCCCAAAGACAGGCAAAGTAATCACACAGACCCCAATTTGGCTGGCTTTGATGTGAAGACTTCACAAGTCTTCTGCATAGGAACATTTTAATTTCTAGATATTTCCTTGTACTTGCTGCCCTTCTAAGGCACATCTTCTCAGTAAGATGCTCGTGATGCTTTGTGAGCAAAAGGGTAGGGATTAAATTTTACCCACACACGAAGGTTCAAAACAGTTCTTTCTGGTTCTTCACGTGCCATGAAATATACCCACGTGGATGAGAGTATCGCCTTTGGGAAAGGAGCTGGCACGCTTTGCTCAAATAATGTTCAGAACCACCTGCTTTGAATGTGGTCTGATTGAATCAGATGCCGGCCGCCTTTCATCACCGCATCGGGATTGGGACGTGGGGAAGCGTTTTGTTTTGATATCTCACATGTGCTTAGGAGTTAGCGGTTTCAGATTGTTTAAGAACAGGCTCTCATCATGGAGTGTTGTTGAGTCCTGGGTTGGGGGGGGTGTGTTTGAAACAAACCTTGAGTATTTCTAGGTCTGTTTAAAAATTATGTCTTCTTGTGTGGTGGATTTATTTGCGTTTAGGATGCAGATTGCCTTGTGGAAAATGGCAGACCGTTTTCCCTCACAAAAGGTTCTTTTGTGTTTGGTTGGGTGGTTTGTTGTTTTTTTTTTTGTATTTCAGCTGTTTTTTATGGTCACTCCTCATGAGCTTTGACATCAGTATATTCATCATTAATGGCACTAGGTTCTCCGGAATTCTTGGGGCTCTGTGGGTTCACCTTTGTTCTTTGGGGGTGATGGCTAACACCCGCCCTGAGATTCGCCTGGTGCTCGGGATTCTGAAGATGATTAATCTCCTCTCTGATTGCAACACGTGGACACTTGTAGGCAAGGTGACTTGCAAAGAACATGAAGGGGAGATTGCCACTCACTGGCTGCCATCAGAACATGTTGGGGGGAGGGTTGAAGGGTGGGCTTGGGGGAGAGGCTTGGTGAAAGTTCAGATTCCTTGGCCCCATCTGGAAGATTCAGATTTAGTACCTCTAGGTGGTACCCAGGTATATGTATTTGTAAACAGTGCTCTAGATGGCTAATACAGTTAGGTCAAAGGGTCAGTTGGAATTAGGGAAACTCTGGCTCTAAAACGACACCCCAAGGATCTCCCTGGTGGTCCAGTGGTTAAGATTCCACGCTTCTACTGCAGCGGGCACGGGTTCAGTCCCTGGTTAGGGAAGTTCCACATGCCCCATGGCACGGCCAAAGGAAAAAAAAATACTGGTAACTGACAC
This sequence comes from Pseudorca crassidens, assembly GCF_039906515.1. Lineage (NCBI taxonomy): Eukaryota > Metazoa > Chordata > Mammalia > Artiodactyla > Delphinidae > Pseudorca > Pseudorca crassidens. Next base: position 19,183,865 of record NC_090307.1, read on the forward strand.
CCCAGGCTTTCTCAAGGTGGGTGCCTCTGCCTCCTACCATGCTGGGCGTTCTTTGTAATTTGCAGATTCCTGGCCTGCACCGGGTCTGGTACCCTGGGAGCAGCATCTTTTCATGTGCCGCCTTTGGGATGCACATTCATACTAAATTTTAAGAACTGCCGCTCCAGAGATTCTAAGTTACAGGAACTCGTGGAGGAAATTGGAGGATTAGAAATCAGCCTCTAATAGCTGTACAGATACACAGAATCCTCAAAATAGGGGACAGGTGTGTTTGGAAAGCTTGTTTTGTAAAGAGAGTCTTTTCTCCCTTTGACTTCTCTTATTTACACTGAAGCTAGGTTCCTGAATTAAAAAGAAAAGGGGTGGGGGGAAGAGCAGCGACAACAAAAGATTCCGGAGGCATACCAAAGCTGTGTGGAACCAAGGGTGGTTTCCCTTTATTCTACTTTGTGACAACTGTTTTCCCAGCCTTTTGCTTTTGTCCATTCAGTCCTGCGCTATGAAGATGCGGGATTATAAGTATTAGAGACTCTCCATCAGTGGGATCACCGTCCCAGCCCGGGAAGTCTCTCTGAAGTCATAGCTACACCCTGAGTTGGGCAACAGTGTGCTTTTATCTTGGCACACACCTTTCAATTCTTAGCCCAGCCCTGTTACCCTGTTGTGCATTTTTCTGGCCACTACTCCTCTCTTTTTCCTCCATCCCCTAATTCCCAACCTCCTTTGAGGCCAAAATCTTGTTAGAAGAAAGACTTTTCAAAACCAGTTTCACTCCTGTTGGTCTAAACCCTCCGACGTATAACAGAGAGCCGTGGTATAACCCTCCGACGTATAACAGAGAGCCGTGGTATGTTTTGAAATTTATACTCTTATTTCTATGCTTTTCTCCCTTGTAACTGAGTTTTTGAAAAATGCTTGGAGTACGGACACCCAAAGAGAGAATCTGTGTGTGTTACATTTAAATCGAAAACCCTGTTTCTTTTGTATATTAGACTATAGCCAATGGAAATCCAGGAACTAAGGTTTTTCACAACCACAAGTAATATAGAACTGCATAGGTTTTTGTTATGACTATAAATACTGAGAATACTTTTGTTTGTTTATGCTGGTGCAGTTTTATAGAAAATCCTTTCAAATGGGGTGCAAAGCCATCCACGGATACTTGTAAAGACTTTGCAAAGTCATACATAAAATAAATTATCCATTTGATTTGAACAAGTTTTGCAATCATTTGTGGCTTTAACAGGGGCTTTTGAAGGGCACTGTATGTATCTACCAGCTGGTTCTGCTGTTTTTCTCAAGAAAATAGAGAGCTTTGTACACAATTCCTTGAGTAAACCATTAGTAAACTATATATCATGGACGCGAGTTTTGCTATTTCGAATCTGTTTTTTATTTTAAAGGCATAACGATTTGTGAATTTCATCTCACGGATTTTTTTTTAATGTTTCAAATTAAGTTGTTATCCCATCCTTGTCTATTTCTTCGTAGATCTCCGCATTCAATGTATTAGAGAAATAAAACATGTAAAGACATAATTAAAAATGTCTAAAGTGCTTGCTGGGAAACAAAAGCTTTCTTCTTTTATTATATTTTACCCTGCAACAATGTATTTACATTGACATCAAAAAAATTCGTTTTAGCTGTTGATAATTATTTTGTCAGATTCCGTGTTTTTTGTTATATGATTTTTCTTCCATGTCAAAGATTCTGAGTTTTAATGTTTAATAAATCTACTTATCCACTCAACAAGTATTCGTTGAGCTCTTAGTGAAGCACTGGTCTGGGGTCTGGGCCACAGGTGCTCAGTCAATACCCTGACCTGAAGTTTGCATCCCACTGGGGAATCAGTATACAAAGATACCAACCACCAAATAAACCTGTATTTGTGTATATATAAATAGGTATAATACTAAATATTACGAAAAAAATGAAGCATAATTTTGGGCAGGTGTTGGGTAGCCAGACAGAGCCTCTCCAAAGAAGTGATGATAAGTGGAGACCCGGAATGATTGTAAAGGTTTGAATCTTGGGGATGATTTATATGGTTTGCAGAGATTTTTGAGGACAGAGTACAGGTTCTTAAAATCCTTGTGGATAAATTGAACTTTATCAACTTAGGTTATAGGAAAAACAATTTGCAAATGCATTTATCTAGATGCCTGTGAAAGTTGAAGATGTCTAGAATATGCTATCTTATACATGTGTATTCTAATTTCTCATCCTCTGGTAATGAAGCATGAGTGTATAAAAAGATAAACCATGTCCCATCAGGGGCCAAAAGAAAGTTCATATTTGCTGTGAGAAGACAATTCATCAGTTAATGTTAAGTAGTATACAGGTTATATTTGTCATATGTACCCCCTATATAATTAAAGCCTTAAAGTTGAACTATTAGAAGATTCAATTCTGTGTTAGTACTTTTGTGGGGACCTTACATTTAAGCTTTGTGAAGAAGTTGCATTTCACCCCTTAGCTTGATCTGTACAGGTATATACCGTACAGATATATGTAATTGATTGATTGATGTGTGTGTGTGTGTGTGTGTGTGTGTGTGTGTGTGTGTGTCCCTCAGTGGACTCATTCACTCATTTATTTGTTCTACATGCATTTACTGAGTGGGAAGAAATGTTTTTGATGTGGAGGGGAGACTTGGAGACCAGATAAGCAGAGATGTATTGGGTAACAGTGAAGAGTCTCATGTGATTGGAGGACAAAGGGAGCAGTAATGCTACTCAGGGTAACACAAGAAAAGAAGGTAAACACAGATCACCAAGCATCTGAAATGCTGCGCTAAAGAATTTTGACTTTATACCCAAAGCAGCAGGGAGCCACTGAGGTTTTTTGTATATGGAGAAGTGACAGCTGTCAGTGGCTCATGATAGGTTGGAGTGGGGCGAATCTGAAGTCTAGGAAACCAGTTTACAGGACCTTATTATGAAAGATGGCAGCAGGAGGGAAGGAGAAGTTGGTAAAGCCTGCATTAGTAAAATCCAGTAAGTTTGAGTGAAGTGTTTGGAAGCGTGGTTGATAGAGCAGATCCAGATTTCTTTTTATCTCTCACTACTTTATGAAACTTCCTCTTGAGTGAAATAAAACCAGTCTTGATTCTTCCATGTATCTTGGGTTAAGGCCGTGCCTTTTGCCACCTGGGCCCTCGCCTTCCTTTTCTCTCACCACACCTTGCGATGCCCTTCTTTGTGCTCTCTGATGCCTGAGATCAAATATTTTCTGGAAAGTTTTACCTCCTTTTCAAAAATATTCCAAAACGCAATCCTTGATGTTTGTCTCCCATATGTAGCTTAAACTTAAAACTTTTTGCTAATATTAGTTATTTTGTCAAGTGCCTATTTTGTCTCCTGAGCTCCATTTCAACTCAGGATTCATAATTCATTTGGAGGGGCCCAAACTTAAGAATAGGTTGTAAAAAAAAAAAAAAAAAGAATAGGTTGTGTTCTGTGTTTTTAAGTAATGGAACTTATTTTCCCTTCTATTGACCTGGGATACGAATGGCCCTTGGGACTCCAGAAAAGTCTATGGAATGTCATGTAGTCTCAACTATTGCAAAACTTCAGTATTATTAATACTTGAGATGGTTTCCTGGAGCAAGAAACGTGAAGATCTGGGGAATGTGTCCTCTGCCCTTACCTCTGTTATAGGAATGACAAGAGTGTGTCACACATCCAGACAGTGTGGTTTGCTAGACGCTAGTCGATCAAGAGCAGAGGCTCTTAACGTTCTTAGGGTCAGAGATTGCTTTGAAAACACAACGCACACTATAGACTTTCTCCCCAGAAAAATGCATGTGGCCGAATACATGAGTAAAGTTTGCAACAATTTCAGGAGTTTCTGGATCTCTCTAACGCCCACCCGTGGGTCTGGGGTCTGGAGGACTAATCCTCCCCCCACCCTTCAGCCCCATCTTGGCAGCAGCGCTTAGGCTCTGTGTGCAGGATTGATATTGGTAAATCAAGGAGAAAGTACTGTTTGGGCGCTTTTTTGCTGCCGTTTGCGTTACCTGTGCTAAGCGCTCACTGAGAATTTGCCAGCTGATTGCTTTTTGTGAGAAGACCACAGGGGACAGGAGAGGTGAGAGAGAAGATACATACGCATATCAGGGAAGAATGAAAAGGGGGAATTACAGGGCCTATAACTGGTATCATTCCTGAAAATGATTCCTCTGTGGGGCTTGGACAGTTACGAGTGGCCAGGAGATGATGGCCTTTCAGTAGGTAAAGTCTGGGTTTATCCAGAGTTGGTATTTCTTTTTAAAGAACCTCCGTGAGCATTAAGTTCATAAGCCTACTTCTGGGGTGGTGGGTGGGTGTCGGGTAGGGGAGGACCTACTGTTCTTTGCAGCTGCAACGAAAGAAAATTCTGACCCAACTTGGCTTAAACGTAAGGAAATGTATGACTAAAGTAATACACGAATGTAACCTATTCTGAAATCTCTGTGTACCGGCTTCATCCGAGGAATGATAAGGAGATTCCTGCTGCCATTCTACACATGACGCCCAAACAGGATAATGGCCAGAGAAGATGAAAAATCATCTCCTAATTTGTTTCTTTCCTTGGAGCAGGGAGACCTTTCCCAGGAACCCTGCGGCAGACAGCACTCTGTGATTCAGTGTTCGTCTTTAAACCGGTCCTTGGCCAGGGGAAGGCAAGAGCTGTGATTCACAACAGTACTCAGGATCTGTGTCCGAACTAGAGATGAGGTCACCGTCTCCTGATCCACGTGGAGGAGGGGTGGCTACGTGAAAACAAGCAAACGAATGAACAACAACAGCGACCAAACCGCTTTAGGGCTGTTATGAAGGACAGAGAGAGGAAGGGATATTGGGTAGACAAACTAAGAGTCACTGCATCCTTTTTTTTTTTCCTTTTCAGAAAAATTTTTTAATCAATACGAAGTGATCTGGATGGGGTAGTAACATTGTTTGATACAGAGAGACTTCAATAAATGATGCTAAGGCAGCTGAATGTTGATGATAAAAAACTGAAATAAGACTCATAAAATACACAAAAAATGAACTTCCATAGTATGACAAACTAGAAAGTCAAAACTATAAAGCTTTTATAATATACAACGGTATAAGAGAATATCTTCATTATTTTAAAGCTGGAAAAGGATTCTTTTTTTTTTAAACCATTGCATCTTTTGATTAACCCATGTTTTGAATAATGTAGAAAAAGTGATGTTTGTATTTTTATAATCCAGCTAAATCTGTGTTGTTTTTTCTACCACTCCATGTGGGAGACACTCATGGGAGACACATGGGAGATTTTCTGTCCGTGTTGAGATTGGTTCCCACTGCTCCCACTCAAATTACTTCTAGACCCTACTCCGATGCACAGTTCAGAGAAAGGTGAACCGTTAGCCACTTGCACTGATGGGTTGAGTTTGCCTCAACCGTCCATTGTTTACAACAGTGCTTTTCTTCATTGGTGGGTTATTAACTGGATGGGTTATGTATTGTATTTTTATCTTTGAGAATTTTCACGTGTAGCTTCCAATGTAATATCTTCATTTCTTCATGTGTACCTTCAATCTAAAAAATGTCCTCTCTGTTTCTGTGCAGCTAAAGGAGAAAAAAAGTACCTGCAAATGAGTTAAAAATCACTCTGAGCCATGATTCATTTAAATGGTAGACTTCTCCAGCGGGGCATATTGAAGCCAAAGGAAAAGTCCTGATGATTAGGAAATTGGGATTCTGAATGATGGATTTGTGAGACGAAAGATAACTTGTTCTACAAGAATATTAATATTCTTTATCCAGATTTGGGTTCCAACTTCTGAAGATATCAGTTCTCTTTCATTGGCATAAGAAAAGGGGTGACAGTCAGTCTGGAAGGAGGTTAGAAGAAGACATGCATTCTCCTCCCAGCTCTTTCAATGCCTTGCCTGGAAAATTTGAACCAATCCCTGCCTTTCTCTGTTGTATATAATGGTAAGGGAAGATGAAATATTGTGTGTGCAAGTGCTTTGAAAATTTGAAAGCAGTAAACTGCTGTAGGGTATTCATTGTTGTGGCTGTGGTGTTCTGATGATTATACTTGAAGCAGAACTTTAAATATTAATGATACCCTTGTTACTCAATGGGGAAGTTTCAGTGGAAAGGTTTTCAGAAAGTGTTGAGTTGTAACTGCCATCTAAGTAAGTGACACGGAATTCCAAACCCACTTTGTGTCTTGCTATCACCAGATCACAGAAAGCTGTTTTACTGTAGAGGTAACAGTTGTTTTCTCCTTTGTCCTGAGGCCAATGATTGTAGAATATGTACCAAATCACTAGGGTGCATATCAAAGAGAGTGTAAAGAGGCAAATATTTCCCTCTACAATGAGCATATAGGAGATTATTTCTGTCGAGGGAGAAAACATACATGAAGTCTGACTGTTTCACTGCATTTTTACCATAGAAATCACTGAGCTTGAGATTTGTAGATCAACTCCCTTCTGGTCCTGTGACTGGCCAGGGTTTCAGTGTGTTAAGAGATCTATATATTTCTTGCTGAATCTGAATTCATACTTGCATATTTGTGAAACAAACCGTTCTTTAAGTTATGGAGAAAAGGTGTGTCGTATATAACTCCTTGAGCTGATCTTTATGGTGAGCCTGTGGTTTAATTTCTTTAGTTAATACTAGAATCAGTGAAACATGAATTTTCATCATCTTAGGTTATCCTTCTCCAAGGCATCGGAGCTCTGCAGAAAGATTCGCAACTTTGGGAATTCTGTGAGCGTTTTTGATGTTTTCCTATGTGCCCAGCCTATTTTGAGGGGCTGTTGGACCAGCCGTCCCATTAACTATGATTATGTCGAGGGCTTCCTCCCTGTCCAGGACTTTGCTGGGTACTGGTGATAGGATGGAAAGCAAATAAGACCCAGGCCTTGTCTTTGCGGAGCATATACTCTTTATTGGGGAAGAAAGGAATCACTTGAGAATCATAAAAATGTAAAATTCCATCTGTGACAAGTCCAGTGAAAGAGAGAAGGACAAGACGCCTGATTTAGGAGGACAGGACAGGTGCCCCAAGGAAGTGCTGATTCACTGAGAGTTGATATAGCATTTGAACAGGCCAAGTAGGGAAGTGGAGTGGTGGGCGTGGGTGGGAGAGTGTTATATTAGAGGGAACCCGTGTTCAGGGTCTGCAGCAGGAGGGCCAGTGGTGTGCTGAGCATTGACAGGGATCAAGGGAACTAGAGGAAAGAAAACACTGGCTTGTGTGCATGCATTATTACCAAGATGGCCTCAATGTCCATAAGAACCTTGCTCTTATTCTGACACCAATAGGTATTTAAAGGAGGGAGTGGCATGACGGATTTGCCTGTATACTGCATGCTATATAATAATGCACTCAGGGTACTTGAGGTCTGGTCCAATTGTGCTTGTCTCACTAACGTATACTTCACTCCTCTAGTGTGTGGGATCCTTGTCGTTTGTGTGGGATTACTACATCTCCAGGGCGCAGCTGTGATTGGGCTAAACCAATCAGGGTAATCCTATACCCTTCAACATGGTTTTTAATTTGGGTCAGTGAGGTCTACTACTCAAATCCATGCATGCTGTTCCCTGGCTTTAGGGATTGGTTCAATGGTGGTTCCAATCGAGGCAAAGTTCAGGAGGAATTTTGCTCTTCTGTAAACTGAACTCTCTGCGAGTAAGTAGAAGATAAGGAAGCAAGTAAATCCAGAAATTCTGTGATCACGATGGATTCCAGCTTTAAGACGAAGGTGATATGCAGATGGCAGAGTGGAGGGATGAAAGGAAACTTTATCCTTGTTAATGTGGTGGATCCCCTGGATATGTAAAACCTAAAACCTGCCTTGTCTCCAGACTTTCCACTTATCTGGGCCAGTAAATTCTCTATATAAGGGGACTTGCAATTAAAAGATTTTGCCTAAAATCACTTTAATCTCTATGTCTCTGTTCTGAACTCCAGACCCACACAGTCATTTACTCTACTGGATTTTATACTTTGGTGACCAGTGAACACTTGGAACACAAAATGTCTAAAATATATTCTTGTTTTAGACTCCAACCTGCACCAATATCCGTAAGACAAAAAAACTGGGAATAATCCCTGACTACTCTATTGCTTTACTTTCCCGGCTTAGTCATTAAGCCCTGTCTATTCTCTTTCCCCAGTACAATCCTGCAGTATCTGTTACCTTTGTCACAGTAGTTGCTTGCCTTCTAATTAGTCTCTTTATCTCCAAGTTTTCACCTTAATAACCCACCGTCCCCACTGCTGCCATTTCCACAATGCAAATATGAACCTGTTGCTTTTATTCTCTGGTGCCTGCCCAAAGCGTTTGGAACAAAGAACTAACTTCCTAGTGCTTTGTTCACGGTAGTGTCTTCCACTGGCCCTGCCGAAAGTCAGCATTTCTTCATTGGCGACCACTGTGACTCTAATACATCTATTCTCCATGCTGCTTGTGTGCCTTTGCCATTTCCTGCATGCGGGATGAGCTCTCGTGCTCCCATGCCTTCACCCATTTGTTCTTCTGTCCTTGGAAGGCTCTGGATTTTGTAAGATGGCCAAGCTTCAGTCAGACAGAAAAGAAGTGATGATACGTTACCTAGATGGCAAGCACGCATTGACATTAAAAGTCACGCCGGGTACAGATGTCTTCTGAGACCTCCGGCTACACCTGAAACCTAGGGATGTTCCCTGGCTTTTCTCATCCCCCAGGCACATGTTCAACCTGACACCAGCCGTCAGTGGCTGTCGTTATTGAAACTGTTATCAGAGACCTCATCTGAATCGAAGAGCTATCCCAGCTCCTCCAGGATCCAGACTTACTGGACAGTCTACAGCTTGGCCCAAGATACAATAGATTACCTTGGTCAGGACAGCTGTATGAGAAACCATTGATTTAAAGAGCATTCATAACTTATTGCGACCCTTAGGCACGAGTAGATTTCTTGAGACAGTGTGATGGGTAATCCTTGAAAGCACATCTGCACAAAATGTTGCATCGGATGTGTAGAGGAAAGCGTGGTAAGAAATGTGGAATATGTTTATGAAGGGAAGTCAGATGAGTGCAGGAGCAAAATGAGGAGTAGTGGAAAAAATGAGAATGGTTGGAGGGGGGCCGCCTGAATTTCGATGTTTTTAAGGAATAGCTTTCTGTGTTCAGGGAAATACACATCTGATATGCCAAGAAAAAGAAAGCCAGATGCCCTTCACTTTTAGAAGCATCCTGGTTTATAGTGCAGGGATCTCAGGCAACAGGATTTTTTTGCCAGTCACTTAATGTGGAGAGGCCTGACTTTTCATCTGGAAAATGAGCCTACCTCAGCAGTGATTGTGAGAATTAAATGAGGCAGTTTGAGTAGAAATACCTCACAATGATGACTGTTTTCATTGCTGGAGTGATGTTTAATAATCTGCTCTTCAGAGAAAAAAAGAGCTCCGATTTGTAACAGTTGCCAATTTCCATGGTGTAAATGCTCTTACCAGTGCCTGTTGTGAGTTACCAGTATGATGGCATTGAACATGGAGTTGGGAAGTTATGCACAAATGTAATGTGGGTACCAGCTCACCAGTGCTTTCTCTTGTCTACACCCTAAATTGCCAGTATCTCACAAGTGATGGTTCTAGCCTTTATATACCTCTCCTTTTTCTCATAGTCCATCTTTATTCTTCTTTAATAATCAGATGCTGCCCTTTATTTCTGTATGATTTTTCTCCCAATCTCGATGATATATTTCAAAGAGAAAGAGCCCTATTTCATATTCTGTATCCCTTTTGCTGTCAAATATCATGCTATGATAATCATAATCATAATAAAAATAGGAATTATCTTTTTTTGTGAGTTTCCACTGTGTTCCAGGTTCCAGGGTGACATTTTTCCTAAACTCCCTCTAATCATCACAGCAGTACTGGAGGGCGGAGACAGTCATTTGCATTTTACAGATGAGGATACACAGAATCCTCCATGTTAAGGAATTTCTCCAGAATTGCCCGGGGAGCAAGCGGCTCACCACTCACGGTTACGAGATGACGGTTGAAAGGAAGAATAGCTCCTGAACGTGTTGGGTTTATTTTCTTGAGACAGACAAGACTGAGCAGCCAGAGAACATTTGGTGCTCAGAGGGAGGAAATGCTAAGAGGGGAAAACAAGTCTGAAAGGGAGAGAAGGAGAGTTCAAAGACCAGTTTCCCCTGCTTCACAATCCTGTCTACTGCCAGCTCTAACTGCGTATGTTTGCTTTGCTTGGAGGAGAGAATCACAGCGCCAGAATTCATGGAAGTCTGTTTTGGAGGATGCGTTAGTCAGGGGATGCTAATTGCTGGAACAAACAACCCCCAACCTTTAGGAGCTTAACACTGCGAGGGGTTATAGCCCTCTGGTTTCGCAGAGCACCAGGCGTGGGCTCTGCTCCCTGTAACCCTTCAGATCCGGGTTCTTTCAGGCCTTAGCTCTGCCATCCCCTAGGCCCTCAAAGGGATACACTAGATTCTTTGTACAGGGCTGAACAAAGACGGAAGAGAAAGTGCGTGAAGGATTACATGGAAGGTTGTAGGGACCAGGACTGGAAAAGGCAGGCGTTACTTGGGCTCACGTTCTGTTGGCCAAATTGTAGTCACATGACCCCCGCCCCGTGACTGCAAAGGAGGACGGGAGATAAAGATTTCCTGTGTGGTCGGGGCGGGGGGGCGGGGAGGGAGGAATGGGGGCTGGCCGGTGAGTCCAGTGCCAGCCCCAGAGGGTTACACCAGAGACCTAGAAGTTTGGTGACCACTAGTGTTCCGAGACATTGTCATGCGGCACCTTCAGCCTCCAGAAGACATTCGTTTGAGGCCTGTTGGTGGCCTTTAACCAGAAAAGTTGTTCACCTTCTCCGAAGAAAAGATAATGCCTATTTCAGGAGCTGTTTGGAACACTCAAGGAAATCATGAAGATGGATCTGATTTGTGAACTAGAAATGATATCCAAACAATAATTATTGCTCAGAGATTTAAATCAAAACTGGCAGTGTCGCTGAGGGTGAAGGGAAAAAAGCTAATGCAAAAAGAAAAAGGGAAAAGAAGAGGGGGAAGTGGGCTATGGGCACTTGTTCTTTGGACACCCATGGCCACGTTTCCTGTAATGAAACGCGTTCCTTTTCATGAAGTCACTTTTATATGTGTTATAGAGGCTTTCCACAAGTGTCGGATTTTAACATTTTCAATTTTTGCCCGAAAGGTCATAGTGTCTTTAATGTGTGGAACTGATTATTATGTTTGATTTGTAAAACTCACCAGATCTCCTTATGCCACATAACTGTGGGCTTGCCTCTGGTTTCCGAGCCATTGCTTTACAGAGTCCTGCACGGTACCTTGAATTAAAGAGGGAAAAATAGCTGAGGGGTTGGGCGGGCCTTTTAAAGGTAAATTACAATACATTTGATACAATAAAGAGAAATTCATTTTGTCCTGTTTTGTATTGGCTGTACACCTCTTTGATTTCATTCTGTACTTTGGAGGCTTGCAGTAGTTCTTTTCTCTGGTGTTCTGATGTGTAACTGCAGATTTAGCGGTTTCCTTTGTGTACCACTTGCCTCCCAGAATTTGGCCCAGCAATTCAAACGATTTATCGAGGACAGATCAGCTGAAATGTGGCTCAACTTGAGTAAAGCAGAAGGAATGACATAAGGTTAGGTGACTGATGTGTGAGTTTTTGAATTTGATTTGGTTTTACATGGAAAGGTTGAAGCAATGATCCATGTATTCTAATAAAAATCATCAGTACAAATCAAATAAAATCTGGCTTAGTGGCTATTTTCCCACTGCGTCGCTCATGACTGGCCTGCGCTGTTACAGACCACATTTGGCAGGCACGGTTTTGTCTCACAAGGAAATCTTAAAGTAACACTGCAATCTTCGGGATGTTAAGAAGGCATCTTTTCTAATCAAACTTTCTGCTAATCTCATCAGATAAATCATTATTCTCTACTGACAGCTCTGGCTTCCCCTGGACCCCTTCCCTGCTTCTTGTTTTCCCTTAAGATGCCTGGTTATTGTCATTCTTCAGGTCTTTGCTTCTATCTCCTTTCAAACTAATGACATTTCTTCCATTCCTGAGGAAGAGTTACAGCTTTTTACCATTCCTCGTAGTGAATTTGTAAGACCAATACATCATATCAGCTCATCTCTTTCTGACCAGCACTCCATTGGTTATCAGATAGGCAGAAGGCAGGCTACATCCAAGTTGAGACCGACTAAAAGAAAAACAAAACAAAAACAAAACCACTCTTCCCATGAATTTGATGTGATTAAGCTTAAGAAAATGCCAGTTGTTTCTTCCTAATGCATTTCAATTTTACCCCGAAAAGCTGGATTAGGAAATTAATGCAGATGTATTTTGACTCCTTCAGTTATGAGAGTGTTTTTTTTTTTTTTTTTTTTTTTTTGTGGTCCATGGGCCTCTCACTGTTGTGGCCTCTCCCGTTGCGGAGCACAGGCTCCGGACGCACAGGCTCAGCAGCCATGGCTCACGGGCCCAACCGCTCCACGGCATGTGGGATCTTCCCAGACCGGGGCACGAACCCGTGTCCCCCACATTGGCAGGCGGACTCCCAACCACTGCGCCACCAGGGAAGCCCATGAGAGTGTTTTAAAGCCCTTGAAAGTGAAAGTAAGGAGGAGCAGCGTGGTTTGGGGAAAGCTACGGTCATTTTTGTCATTATAGACCTGACCTGTCATCACAGCTCGGGGCCTTTCTCAAACCAATGCCAGAAGTTGTGTCTGGTGAAGTGTGCTGGTGAAATGGTGTCCTGTGGGTTACAGGGCAGCTCAGAGGGGAGATGGGCAATTTTGTTGTCATTGCTGACATAACTTAAAAATGTATGCTGCTGGATACAAAAACTCAATCATTATAATGCTATTTAACTTTCCTATGTTAGCAAGTGTTTTAATGAACTTTAGCAAGTTTTGGGTTACCAGTTAAAATTAAAGAGGTAATACTAATAGCATGAAAGGATAAAAATAAGTCTTATGGGGAATGGCCTCTTTTATCCAGGATAACTGCCTATTTCCTTTGATTTTTGTTTTCATCTTTTGAAAAATGGTGTTAGCCTGCTCAGACTTAAGTAGGCAACTCCTTTTGATCCCAACTTCATACTTTCAGTGATTCCAGATAAATCATTTTAAGTGAGATGAATATAAAAACCATTTTGGAAAGCAGAAAGCATAATACCGAAGTGTGGTTACGTTATTGTGAGAGAAAATTTAAAACCCTTAAGTCACTGGACTCAAGTCTGATCAAAAGCAAGTCACTGATCAAAACCAAGAGGATGTCAGTGGAACAAGTTGCAACATCTGGGAACCGTTTTAAACACTGTCATTAATATCAAGAAACTATTAGTCAGTTCAAGTGTGTGTATTGTATTTGTGTGTGTATTGTGATTTTACACACACGCGCGCACGCACACACACACGCGCGCACACACACGCACGCGCACACACACACGCACGCGCGCACACACACGCACACGCACACACACACGCACACACATTCGTAAGCCCAACTGAGAAAGACCTTTGCCAATGTCTGCCAGGCATTTGGCTGAAATGGGATTGTGAGGAAAATTTTCTAAGCATTTATAAGTCAGAGTCGAAATCTGCCAGCAGTGTTCAGTTTATAACATGACATGAGCTGCATCCCAGGGTTTAAAGGGACCCTTTCCACCTTATATTGATTAGAATCATTTAACTCACTCAGTATTGTCTAATGTGCTATGTTTCATCAGATGGCCAAGTTCCTTTCCCAGTCTTTGCTATGTTTAAGATTTACTCCTCACTTTGTGACTGTGCCTAGTTCATTTGTGTATATAATCTCAAAATGTGGAAATATATTCTTTGTGTCAGTTTCCTTCCCACTTTTAAAAAAATTTAGATGTTTCCCACTGTTTTTTTTGGCTGGCCTAGGAAAACGTCAGTAGATCTTTTTTTTCCCCTGTCATAAGTACTTGTCTGTCCATTTGATTTTAATTGGGAAGTGCTGCTGCCGTGGCGGGTCTCCTTTTTACATAGTGGTCTATAGAACGTGGTGGAAAGAGGCAAGGAACAGCATGGACTCCAGGATGGATTATTTACGTTGGCTTTCTGCATTGCACTGATTCACAAGTGGGTTGCTCAATCTTGTCTTCATCTTGGCTGAATTCCTTCAAAGTTAATAGTATAATATGTCTTCATTTATCCTAGTTCCTGCCTGCCCTATCCCCACCGAGGTCACAAACCTACAGCGACTAACTGTATCCCATAAAATGTCACTAGTGTATATGTAAACAATTGAGGGCTATTTCTTAGCCAATCGAATAGCAAAGAAATTTCAGTCAAGTTTTGCATTTATTTCCCTACATTTCTGTGGTTTTAAAAACCAGCTGATCACAGACCAGAGGATCTGAAGGGCTGCCTAGGAAACTCCTGATATCGGGGTGGAGGGAGTACGTGTTGAGGGGATTTTCCCTTTTTACTTTATACACTTTTGTATTTTAATTTTTTTCAATAAGCACTTGATTAAAAATTAGTTTTAATGCTCTTAAGGAATCTCCCCATAGATGGCTGATTAGTTGCACAGGGAAAAGTTGTAATTATACAGTGGAGAATTCCCATAATACCTTGAGCAGGTGATTGAAATACCATAACAAATGAGGGCCAGACCACCAGGCTGCCATGAGGCTCTGTATGTGAAATCCTGGGAAAGACACAAGGCCACTTTTGTAGTATTATAGCCACCTGAATATACTCATGGGGAAGCATCAGATAAACCCCAGTTGAGAAGCATTCTATAAAATAACTGGTTTGTACTCTTCAAAAACACTAATATCACAAAAAGAAAGGACTGAGGAACTGTTTCCAATTAAAATAGATGAAAGAGACCTATTAAATGTGTGGCGTGATCCTAGACTGAGTCCTCTGCAAAAGGGGGAAAAAGTGCCAAACTCGAATATGGACTGTGGACTAGATGAAATTATTGTATCAATGGTAGATTTCCTCATTTTGATAACTATACTATTTTTGCTCGTAGGAAATGCACCCGGAAGTACTAAGGGATAAAAGGATGTGATTGATGCAGCCTACTTGCAGATGGTTCAGAAACAACAAATTACATAGTTTTAACTGCATTGTAATTAAAAACTTTTTAAAATAAAATAGTAGAAAAACAGAGAAATTTGAAAATACGTATTTTCTTCGATTTCAACCCTTGATCTTTTCTTGATTAGTTTCCAGTGGTGCCAGGGTATCTGTGGGGTTTTTTTATTTGAAGGTTCCTGGGGGATTTTAATGGTCAGCCACATTGGGGAATTACAACTCTAGATTCTATGTTATCCTTTCAGAACGAGTTGCTAGAATCATTTTGAGATTGATCAGGCACCAAGGGGTAATAACAGAAACTCCCTCAAAATCGGAGTGAGGGCTTCCCTGGTGGCGCAGTGGTTGAGAGTCCGCCTGCCGATGCAGGGGACACAGGTTCGTGCCCCGGTCTGGGAGGATCCCACATGCCGCGGAGCGGCTGGGCCCGGGAGCCATGGCCGCTGAGCCTGCGCGTCCCGAGCCTGTGCTCCACAACGGGAGAGGCCACAACAGTGAGAGGCCCGCGTACCGCAGGAAAAAAAAAAAAAAAATCGGAGTGAAAGGGTGAAAATTTATTTTGTTTAGTTTGGGGAGTTGAACGTGGTGTAATATTGTTGCATTCCTTTTGGTTTTTAGCCCGGTTGGAGAAGCCTCTGGTTGACCAGATGACTTACTGTTCTTTACATACCACAAAAATTAAATGCTCTTCAGATGACATTCTCTGGCAATTCCGCTTACCAAAGTTGTACTGTAGGGTTGACTATCAGACTGTAAATTTAGGCAAAAGGTATCCTGTTGAGCCCATTAAGTAAAATAAAAAGATTCTCCTCCCGATTCAAGCTATTACAACTTCACATTTGTGAAGTATTTCAAATTCATTAATGGACTGCTTCCCTTCAAATACATGTGGAGATAGATTTATAAAACTGTAAGCAGTTTATGCATTTTTGCAGTTTTCAGTTGTATGTGTTTGACACTGATTTACCTCTTTTCAATTGCAACAGAGATAAAGAATTAGTAGTTTAAAACAGTAGGAACTACATGTTCTGCTGTGATCAAGGAATTAGATAATCTGGCTTGTTTGTTTAAGGGGTCTGTATCTTGAGACTTTTATAGGGCAGTATTAAGGCTCTGAGCCTTCTTATTATGCCAATACCCAGAAGATTGCTTTAATGAGAAGTAAAGGGCCTTTTTCCAATTACAAGGGAATAACTGTATTAAGTTCCTGTGTTATGTCAACCTGCTTTGATTTGATTACTGTGAAAGAAATGGATTTATCTGTCAGTGTTACTTAATTAAGCCTTCTCATTGATGTTTTGCAGAGTAATATAGTGTGGTTTGCACATTTGAGCCTAAATACAAAGAAAATTGGCCTAAAACTGAGACTTGACCCCGAAGATAACATGTAAGATTGATTGCTTGTCATTGCCAGGTCAGAGGCTGCCGTGTTAAACACAGGTGGAAGGTTGGGATGTTGAAAAGATAAACTGAGAGTCAGTTTATGGGAGTGATTATTGTAAGCAAAAGGGACTGGGCTACAAAACTGGATTTTAGGGAAGATTTTTGAATATTTAAAGCTGTTTGGCTTCCCCAGTATTAGTCATGTGTTCAGAATAAAGGGCAAGATGAGATAAGACTAGAAGAAACAGGAGGGGCAGATTTTGTTAAAGTATAAAAGGAAGCAGAAGAAAAAAACGAAGAGGAACAAATGCCATTTGGGAGAAGTGGACCACTGTGGTTTTGCAGAGCAATTACAGCCTACAGATATTTCAATTAAGCCAGCAGCCCTTTCCCAGAGCCTCACAAATGGCACCCCAGGGAGAAAAGAGGTAGAAGGGAAAAAAGAAGAAGAGAGAAAACTGTTCCATGTTTCATCTTGGCTCTTTTTCCCCCCTCTGTTGGAATACATTTAATAAATTATTGATCGAATAGACATTTTAAATATCAATTTGTATGTCTTCAGTCATTACAGTATTATGGATATTGCGACATAAATATTACATGTCTGATTTGGAAAACTCCTGTATAATTACATGTACTTGTTATCAGAGTTATATATTCTATTTTATTTAAAGATGAAGCATATTTCAGAATTCATTTCTTGGTTGTTTAATGTTTATTTTCTAAAACACTTACCTTTTATTTCTCACACTTTGTGACGTTTATTTGTAAATACATCTTTAAAAGGTACTAAGCACCGAGTTAAAAACCTCCCTAAGTTATATTCACTTTTAGCTTAGGTACTTTGAAGCTTATCTATTTAATATTGGAGTTAAATGGTATGCTGGTTTTATTTTCCAAAGTCTTCAGATATGGCATTTTACTTCCAATTGTATTCTTACCTAATTTGAAATATATCTAGCCTTCAAGAGCATTATTTTAGTAAGACTGATTTTTATTAAGTGCTTTTGACCGGTTACATTTCAAAAAAGTCAAAGGAGGCATATATAATTCACATTATTATACTCTTGCCTCAGTTGTTTGTGGCTCGTTTTCTTTTTGGGCTCTTACTTGGAGAGGTGAGCTCTTGAAAGGATGAACTTCTCTTTAAGAGGAAGACCCTGACTGGTTAGTTTCAAACATTCAAAATGGAAGTTTGCTAAATAACACCCATTTCTCTGTATTTCATGTTAGGTTATTCAAGTCACAATATTATTCAACTTAGATTATCATGATACTTCCAAATTATACGGATTGATATAAAGAGTTCAAATTTACTTTTGTCTCAGTTTCATAATATAACTGTCTACTCACCTTGAGTTTTCAAGAAGATTTCTGAGTTTCCGAATATGAAACACCACTGGCATATTTATAACATAATTGTTATTTGTTTTATTTTGTTACTTCTGTATTATCTGAATATCATGTTATATGAAAGTGCTTTTCCTGTTTAATAGCACTGTAAAGTGCAGTTAACTCCACATTTTAAATATCTGAGATTATTTAGTGTTCATTTTTGAAAAACAGTTTACTTTGAACTTAAGGAAAATAGTATTGTTTCAGTGTTTTAAAAGATGTATTTATAGGGCTTCCCTGGTGGCGCAGTGGTTGAGAGTCCGCCTGCCGATGCAGGGGACACGGGTTCGTGCCCCGGTCCGGGAAGATCCCACATGCCGCGGAGCGGCTGGGCCCGTGAGCCGTGGCCGCTGAGCCTGCGTGTCCGGAGCCTGTGCTCTGCAACGGGAGGGGCCGCAACGGTGAGAAGCCCGCGTACCGCAAAAAAAAAAAAAAAAAAAAAAAAGACGTATTTATAGAAGTTTAAGTTGGAGGTTAATAAAAGTTAAAATTTGCAGTAATTCCCTTCTGAACAAATTTTCCTACTATACTTTTCCCCCAGTGTATCCACATTTTACCTTTCCTTATACAGTTGACATATTTATATGTATGAGCTGTAAGATCATCTTATATTTGACCTTTGAGTTTTCAGATTTATTTGATAAGGACATCCATGCATCCTGAGAAAGCCAGCGTGGATGGCAGTGCTCTGAAAATGGGATGCCCAGGTCCCTGTTTTTATATTTAAGGTATCTTAGAATTTGTGTGGAATGCATTGCACAGACATCATCTTTTGTTAGTCAGATTTGGGAAGTGCTGGAGGTTTCTCACCACTGTCCAGATCACTCCTTTTGAAGCCTGTGTTGTTTCTTACAGAAGCCAGAAGAAGTGGTCATGGTTGTGTGGCCCTTGTCAATATCTGAAGCTCCTCCACCCTTCCTACCTCTGTCCTAGGACTCAAATTTGACTTCAAATTACTCTACTTAGAGTTCTTATTATACTGGGTGCTAGTGAAAATGTGCACATCCTTCACATGCTCTTTGCTGATGAAATATTTTGAACTCTGAATTCATCTGGCACTGACGGAGAGCATATGCCATCTCAGTTTGTGTGAAGGGCTCAGCCAGGGGTTCTTCCTGGACTAGGAAATTAGTAGGCGCCACAGGCGTACGCAGTCTGTGCGTCTCCATGATGGTGTGGAGGAGATTTACTAGTGTCTGTTATTGCAGAGAGAAGGGTTTGAGACCGTGTAGACTTCCACATGCCTCAGAATGATTACCTTTCCAGGAAGAACTCAATCTGCCTCCCAATGCATTCTGAGTGTGTAGGAGCTTTCGTCAGTATATTTCCACAAGGGTTGGAATTTGTAGACCCTTAGAGCAATGCAGGATACCACTTTGGTTGTTCTGACTTCATGAAGTTCTGGAGCCCTGGTTGTTTGGCAGGATCTGGGCTCTAAGTAAGGAAAGGCTGGATACACAGTGCTACCCCAAATCAACAGGGTTAGGTACTCTCATACTTGTTCATTTCAAATCAAGGTTAAACTTACATAATATTTAGTCTGTGTTCTTAGCTTGGGCCTTTGGTCAGCACACATAATTTTGACAGCATATCGTTTATACAGTATACAAAAAAATGTTGAAATGAGATGCCAAGAGGGTATTCGAAAGGTAAATTAAGTCACTCAACAAACCTAACGCTCACTGAATTCTCATGGTGATAGTGCTGCAGGGGGTTCACGGAGAATGTGGGACTTGATTACTTTAAACATATTGGCAGTTTCTAAAAACCAGGAGAGTATCTGAAAGTCTCTGACCAGACACTTAGCAGAACAAAGAGTCACAAAATGTGAGACTCAGATTTCCTTGAATAAATCACAAGTTTATCTATTTATGTGGTTATCTATTTATGTGGTTTGATTACCTTAGATTTTGGAAGGTATTGGTAAATTTGGCACTCATGGTAGGTATTGGTTACTGGTAGTCTGCTAAGTGTTTATCAATTATCAGTTAACTCATTTACTTTAACAAAACTCCTTGAGGCTGGAAACCTTATTATCCCTTTATCTCCTGTTAGATACCTGCTTTGGGTGGATCCTGAGTTTTCACTTCTGTTCTCCTTGACCCAAGAGGCCATTACATTTTCTAGGTTGGCAGATGTCCTCAGGGCAAAAAAATGTCTTTTCTTCCTCTGCGGGTTCCAGCTTTCACTTTGATTTTGGCTGGATATTTTCTTACTATCTTGTCAGCTCATTAGGATTTAGAAGAAGATTAAAATTTCTATCCATGATTTTTAGTGTTTTTTTTTATTATTTTGTGGTACGCGGGCCTCTCACTGTCGTGGCCTCTCCCGTTGCGGAGCACAGGCTCCGGACGTGCAGGCTCAGCGGCCATGGCTCACGGGCCCAGCCGCTCCGCGGCATGTGGGATCTTCCCGGACCGGGGCATGAACCCGTGTCCCCTGCATCGGCAGGCGGACTCTCAACCACTGTGCCACCAGGGAAGCCCTTTAGTGTTTTTTTAAAGCCATGAATATTTATTTATTTATTTATTTTTTATTGAAATATATTTGGTTTACAATGTTGTGTTAGCTTTAAGGTACAGCAAAGTGATTCAGTTATGTATATGTGTGTGTGTATATCTATATATACATATATATATCTGTATATATACTTTTTAGATTATTTTCCATTATAGGTTATCACAAGAGATTGAGTATAGTTCTCTGTGCTATATAGTAGGTCCTTGTTGCTTATCTATTTATATATAGTAGTGTGTATATTTTAATCCCAAATGCCTAATTTATTCCTTCCCCCTTTCCCGTTTGGTAACCATAAGTTTGTTTTCTACGTCTGTGAGTCTATTTCTATGTTGTAAGTAAGTTCATTTATATCAACTTTTTAGATTCCACATATAAGCAATATTGTATGATATTTGTCTGACTTACTTCACTTAGTGTTTTGTGGCAGAGTTGTCCCAATATACTAGCCTGCCCTGTTGAGAATGGAACTCAAACCCACTTATTTTACAGCTGACAAAAATGAGTTCAGATAGTCCAGTGAGTGGCTCAGACCATAGAGCTGGTTAATGCAGAGTCACGGCTGAAATCTAGGTCTTTATCCCACCTCTTTGTGCTGTGCTTTCTGACATTTGTCCAGTCTGTCTGATAGCTTTGATCTCGCTGTTCACATAAACAGAGTGGAGGCTTGAGTAACCATAAGTTTAATGAGTGTGGATGGGAAGTTGTAGAAATTAAAATTCATCTCTGTATATCTTTTCTCTAAATGGAGTGGTCGGTCCTAGTTCTGCCCAGACTTCACTTTTGTGTTTTGGTGCAGAAATGTCAGACGTTTTAGACGGGGCTTATGCAGAACTACTCAAATAAAATGAAAATTTGTGGATGGTCAGGTTGCCTCCTAAGGCAGCTGTCAAGCCCGTGGAAGTTGCTAGGTCTGTCCTTGTCTAGGGTAAAATAAGTTAGAAAATTTTGAACAGTGGAGCCCACTTCAGTCTTTTGGAAGAGTAGTCTCTATCATTCACTTGCTCTTTGTCTTTTTCTGTATGTGTTCCCATCTTGCATAGAGGGTGACAACAGAACAAGGGAGACACAAGAACTCATATTCAGACAGCTTCTATCGGGCAGTTTTTCATTTGTAATTTTGTTGCCTTAATGACTTTCCTGAATAATTTGGGTATTTTTATCCAGTGCTCATTGTGAACCTTGTTTCACTCTTTGCCCACTCAGGAGCTTCTAGAATTTTGACCCCTCTCTCGCAAATGTCCCGTCCATCACAGTGTACATTGTTGATAAGCTCATCATAGGTTTGGCTTGATATTTTCCTGCTTTTATTTTCCAGTCTCTTGAGTTCTTCACATATCTAGTTTTATATATTTGTGTTGTGTAAATTCTGTAATCTTGTGTGGACACGAGAGTGGGCACAGACTCCGAAATAAATACATCCACTCTGTTTGGGGAGAAGTGACTGGTGGGTAACATTCGAGCTGGTCATGGAGAGATCTGAGCTTCTTACCAGGGAGGCATTTACTGTGGTGGAGAAGAACACTCCCTGGCTGTCACATTGACAGCACCTTTGTCTGCCAGCTCAGCCATTCACTGTCACCTTGGGGAGGGTTTTCTGTCCCATCTAAGCCTCTGTTTCCTCATATATCAAATGGTGATACTGTTAGTCTACTGAAGTGCTTGGCACAGTGTCTGACATATTTAAGCTCATGAAGTGTTAGCTGCTGTTATTTTTTGAGACATAAGGAACAGTTCCGGCAGAGGGAACAGCAGGTACAATGGTGTGGAGGTAGAAAGTGTGTGTAGTGTCCAGGTACACCAGCTGGGAGTAGGGAGTGGCCAAGTGTAGGCCACGTGCAGGGTCTACATAAAAAGTGAGTCTGGGCAGGAGCTCCTGGGATGTAGATGAGATGAGAATGTGGACCGAATGCTGCTGAAACCAGCCGCCTGGGCAGGGATTTTAAGACAGGGAGTGAGTTAGGCAGTGGGTGCAGGGTGGGACATGCATCTGTCTTGTGTTCCCATTGGAGGGGACTGGTGGTTCTCAGACTCCTGTGTACATGAAAATTACCTGAGGACCTCGTTACGAAAGCGGTTCTCTTGGTCCTACTTTTAGAGATCCAGGAGCAGTAGGTCTGCAATGGACCCTAAGATGCTGACTTTGAAATGAGCGTACTAGGTGCCTAAGATGTAGATGGTCCTCAGATGCACTTTGAGATGCACTGCGATCGTTGTTGAAGAAACGCTTGCTAACTAACTGGCAGGTCTTGTGAAGCTCAGTGGGAGGGAAGATGGAAACAAATGTCTTAAAAATAACACATTTACATTCGTTACATGCTATGGCTTTGCGTCTTCTTGCAATGGACACGTGAGCACCGGTTGTACAGATATTCTTTCAAAGATAAAATATCATCAGAAGTCATACGATTGTTCTATTAGGGTTGGGAGGGCTAGAGAGGTGTCTTATCTTCTCGATCTAGCAGGAGGCCAAGTGAAGGAAAAGCCTGTTAAAAGGAGAGCAATAAAAGGAGGGGAGCAGAAAGGAGGTGCAGCAGCGTGAGGTCAGGAAATGAGAACGATGGAATGGGAAAGAATGGGAAAAGAGCAGTCAGATTTGATTGGTTGGGAATCTATTTGTGAAGGAACCCAGCCAGTATTTAACCTGTTTTGAAAAAGCTAGACTTCCAGCACTTTTAATTAGTGGATTGCTCGCTTTTGAAATTGCCCAGTTGGGAATACTCAAGTTTTGATGTGTTTTATTTGCCTACTAATTAGCAGGCTGCTTGGTTGACCATCATTTTTCTTTTATTCTGTGGATGGACGATGTATAGGAAGGTCTCTGGAAACACTCCAGCTTCAAATGCATAGGTCACTATGTATTTAGTAAGTGGTCATATTCATTATAAATCAAATTGTAGTAACATCTTTTTCTCTAACTCGATTCTTCCTTTTTGCTCTTTAATAGAATTTGTCCTCTAGCACAGGGCTTCTCAATCCTGGCACAACTGACGTTTAGGACCAGAGAATTTTTTTGTTGTAGGGGTATTCTGACATTTGTAGGATGTTAGCCTCTGTCCACTAGATGCCACTAGCTCTACCCCACCTCCATGCCCTGCTAAGTCGTGCCAACCAAAAATGTCTGCAGACATTGCCACATGTCCTTTGGGGACCAAAATCATCCCCAGTGCAAAACTACTGACCTGGAATTACTATGGTCCCCTTTCCTCCTTGTCTCTGCCTTCTTTTCATGTTTAAAATCCTCTTTGAAAATTGAAAAGGTAAAATAGGTCCAAACAATACAAAGTCTTATGGTGGATACAGGGATTCAACTTTATCCCTTCATTACTTTTTGGGCCAAATTTAAGAGGAGAGATCTCTCAAATTAATCCAAGCTGGCTGTTTCAGGTGAAAAGCAAGTCAAGATGTGCACACTTCTGGTTGAGATATTTTGTCGTTTATACTTCTTTTTTTTTTTTTTTGCAAATATTTGACTTGGAGTTAAGGATGAAGAGAACTGTGCAGGCTACAAAACTTATTTGTGTGATAATCCCAAGTGTTCTAAGTCACTTCTTCATGTACTCCCCCCAATTCAGCCTCCACGAGATAGGCCAGGAGGTTGGATTGTTAAACAGCAGATTTGGGAAAGTATTGCACCTTTTCTCCAGACTTACTCCTCCGAGCTTCCATGACATCTCTTAAAGCTCGCAGTCACTGATTTTAGCTGTCCACAGGGGATAACTGTTTGCATTTGCATTATCTTCCAAAGTACTAACGAAAAGAACTGAAATATTTGTTTAAAAAGAGAGAGAAAGATTTCAGGTTTAGTGGTAATAGTTGTTGGTGGTTGTTTCTATTCCATCTCTTACTATGTTCTAAAATGCCATGTACTCCACTGTACCCCCAAATAAATCAGTTAAGTATACTGTGATCACTTCTGCTGATAATCAAATAGGAGTAATAAAAGGAAGGACAGTAGTGTGTTAAGAGAAGAAACAGTATCACTGAAATGTTAGAAAACACACTAAATGGGAGTGTGTCTCCTGAACCGAAGTTTCACACCTCCTCCTCCAGTTCTGTCAGAGGAAGCTTGTGATCGCCGTCTGTTACCCACCATGATCAAGATAATACAACAGTGAAACTTTTCATACTCATAAAGAGCCTTTCATCAAAAATCTCAAAGCCATTTTTAAATATAGAGTGACTGATCTTTCCAACACTTTTATGTTTTGAGCAATGAATGTGGTAACTTAGCTGTTAGACTCTCCATCCTTCAAGTATTTGCCACTTGAAGCACTGATGAAGCATCTAGTAATTGGTCAGCATTAGAACTTCGCTGGTACGGAGTGTAGAGAATTCCAGCCTTCTGGGAGTTCATACAGTTCTCTTTGCCATCATTTCAAAAGAAAACATTGCTTTAACAACTTTCGTATCCACATCTCGGTGCACAGATTAAGGATTGTAGCCAAACGGTGTGCCCATTAAAAAAAAAATTAAAAGACTGAGACGGCGTTGTCTTAAATTAAAAAGCTTAAAAAAATCTCCTAATATCCTTGTCATGTCCCGATGGAAATGGACTGCTGAATCCTTTTTCGTCTTGCATATTTTGTTCATGTCTGTTGTTTGGTGGGATAAGCCTTGGTAAGAGGACAGGAAGTGTCTAGGAGCACTATGGCATGATTGCAGCTGCAACTAGTATGGATAGGTACCTGATTTAACTCTGTGTGTGTGTGTGTGTGTGTGTGTGTGTGTGTCTCTGTGTGTATTAAGATTGTGTTTGTGTATTTTTAACTTACCTTGTCCAAAAGATTTTAATAAGACTTTAAGTGAAGTTTCAGGTCTATAAAAGTTGAGGCTATGAACCATTGTGAAGGATGGAAGTAACTTTTATGTTCATACCTCTGGTTCCTGAGGGTCCAGTTCATTTCTGCTGTGAATTTAAATGACTTAATTTAAGTAGATGGGTCAGAAGCCACTGTCATCATGGTAGCCTCATGCCTGATTCTTAATTAAAGGCAACAGGAGATTAATTTGAAACATTAATTTAAAAGTGCATATGCAAAAAGAAAGACTTATTGCAAGAAAGCCTAAAGAATTTCTCTCTTGTCCCTAGATGTAGAAGACAGAAGTAGCTCAGGGTCCTGGGGGAGTGGAGGACATCCAAGCCCGTCCAGGGTAAGTATATCTAATCTTTTTCCCACAACCAGACATCCACATATGTAAATTGACAAACTGTAGGTGAGTTTCTCTCTCTCCCACACACATCTGCACAGATATGTATGCATACTAAGTTTAATGAGGATCAGCTTCTTCTTGGCACTTTTTTTCATTCTCTTATTGGATGTTATTATTGATTTTGACACCTCTTCCACTTTGGCTAACCAGAAGAAAAACTCCTTCATTAAATATTTGGCCTTACTTCGTCAATTATTGATCCAGTGTTACAGAAAGTTATTCGTTGTAGATGGTGCAACGTTGAGAAAAATCCTAGTATCCCTGGAATGTGTTGGTGTAAATAAGCCACTGAATAATTCTGAAGACATAGTAGTAAGTTCTAGCCTACCAGTATAATCTGCATAGTAAATCTGAGTTGATTTCACTTTGCAGACATATGATTATCCCACCAGTAGTGCCTTTGGTCACCAGTGGGTTCATTCAGATTTTTGCCACTCCTTTCCATGGTTTTTGGTTGTTAGTTTGAATGTCATGGGAAGACCGTGGCATGGCATGCGAGTGGGTTGGTTAGGCCATACGTGTTTTTGTATGTATACGACCTTGGGTGTGTCGTTTCACTTTCTTGGGCCTCATTTTCCTACTTTGTAAAATGAAGAAGTAGAACCAGAGGATCTTTCATGTTCCTTCCGACTTAAATGTGTATGATTTTATATATAGTCTGTCTTTAATGGAGTCATTTCTAGGCCCTCTAAAATCCATGTCAGTTTTTATAATATACATATAATACCCCAAATTAGAAATAGACTTAGAGCACATAGTAAAACACCTGCCCCCCCCCCCCCCCCCGCAACCAGCTGTATAGCTAGATGAAGCATTCTGCAGGAGGTGAGGGGGTAACGTTTTGCTTTAAGTGTTCACATAAATTTGAGGTGGAGGGAGGTCTCTATCTTGGCATAAGAGGTAAGGAAGGTAATCAAGCTGTCAAAAGGAGGCCATCTCAGCAAGTCGTAGTTCACCATTTCCACCTGTTCTTTGGCCTTGGGGTTCAACGCTCTAGTCTTCAGGGTACAGCAGGAGCTCTAAGCTTACCAGTTACTTTGTTGAGCGCTTGCACCAGCTGTCAAATCTGACATTCTCGTGCATTATATGGATGGGTTGAGGAAATCTTTCCTCCTCCTCACATTACAGTCCACACTTGCAGAAATAAATCCATTCCCCCTGACAGCAAGCGTAGGAGATGACAGAATGTCCCTCTATTGTTTAGTTCCTTCACATGTACTTAATTTCTTCTGCTTTCTCAGTCTAATACACGTAGTACTTTTAATTGTTCTTCTGAGAACAAGGTCCATTTAGGATAGTCTTGACTTTTATTTGGCTTTCATGAACTGTCTGGCCACTTTTTTTTTTTTTCCAGGCAATACGTTAGTGAATAATTTTGAATCAATATTTTGTAATTTATATTTTCTAAATTCAGGGGGTTGGCACGAGACAGGTTACCGTGGCTGACTTGTATCGGGTAAACATGCCGTGTCTCTCTTTTTTCATCTTCAAGTGGTGATGTTTTTAGTCACCTTGAAACACTGTGCTGAGGTTTTAAATTAGATAATGTATATTAAGCGTTCAGTAACTCTGGAGGGTGAGGACACTTAATAAATAATAATTAGTATTATGCAACGTCTGGCATAGAACCAGTGAGTGTAAGACCCATGCTAGGTATTAAAAAACATGACATCTTTTTATACACTGACATAGTGGCAGCATCACATGACAGTATCATTCAAGTTAATTTTTATAAATGAGGAAAGGCGATTGACAACGGGGTAGTTTGGAACCTTAAGGCTTCCATTGATTCTCTAGTGAGGTGATGCACGTTTTCATTTTTCCTACAGCATCCGTCCCTTTCGTGTGGGCAGATTCTGCCCTTTGGCTAACATGCCAACTGATACCTCTGAGTAAATTTGACTTAGTCTTTATGGGCAGGGCAACCAGCTGAGCAGCGTGGCTTTTTTCCCTTTCTGGTCATTTGATGTATCTTAGTAGACTGAAATTTGAACCATATAAGATAGATGATTTTAACTCCTTCCTGTATGTTATCCAATTCCTCCATTAAAAGCAAGTGGCTGGGCAGTTTAAAAACATTATTTTAATTTAGAATTCCCCTTAGAACCATGAGATGATCATGATAATGACAAATTTCCACAGATTAGTGTCTGCTTTAAAACTATTTTTTTCTTTGTCTAAATTCAGAATTTATGCTTAAGTTTCTGATGTTCATTTATAGTCCTGTTGTAATAGTTTTAACATTCTTATGTGTTAATTACTCATGGAATGATCCAATTCTCTTACAACCACAGTAACAACTACAAGAAAACATGGACATTTCAATATCATGAAACCCAGTGCTGCTGTTTAAAAGGTTCTACCTTCGCCTTCCAAAGGCAATTCATTACAGGTTATGGGTAACTTTCCCGTAGCACATTTTGCTTTTTTTTTTTTTTTTTGAAATAATGTGGGCTTTTCAAAATAATAACGTAATATTTACAATATAGTTTATATGTATCAGGTGTTCTACATTTGATGGCAATAACTTCGTGCAGTTGGTTCCATTAGTATTATTCCCGCAATTTCACGGCTGTTATGAGGAGGATGTGGACTGTGCAGACTCTAGAGCCCTCTATTTCCCACTGTACCTGTGAAGAAGCTTCCTTCTAATGAAATGCCAGGGTGGGAATGGTGGACTCCAATTTCTTTGGGTTAGAGAGGTGTCAATAGTCGGGCATACTTATG
Source organism: Pseudorca crassidens (assembly GCF_039906515.1). NCBI lineage: Eukaryota > Metazoa > Chordata > Mammalia > Artiodactyla > Delphinidae > Pseudorca > Pseudorca crassidens. The sequence goes on from NC_090307.1 coordinate 19,212,190, forward strand.
TGCTGATTTATTCATGGCGAATTTAAACTTACGCTGTTATTTTATTTGCAGAACTATGGAGATGGGACTCCCTATGACCACATGACCAGCAGGGACCTTGGGTCACATGACAATCTCTCTCCACCTTTTGTCAATTCCAGAATACAAAGTAAGACTAATTTTGAATTAGCATGCATTTTTTGAATGTTTATGTTTTACCTTGGAAGGGAGAATAAAGCCCAGACAGAGATTCTGTTTTTTAGGAACTTGGATTTTCAGCCAGTTCGCTATAGTAATTTTAAATTGCAGAAAAATATTGACAGTCTATGCTTGGTAATAGCATATACAGGACTAAGTTTTACAACCATGTGGAATTACCTAATTTCAGTGATACTGAATCCATGTGGAAAATTTGTGTTTCTTAGACGTAAAGCACTTCTCCCAATTTCAATGTTGCAACAGTTGTTTTCTTTCTTTTTTTTTTTTTTTTTTTTTTTTTTTGCAGTACGCGGGCCTCTCACTGTTGTGGCCTCTCCCGTTGCGGAGCACAGGCTCCGGACGCGCAGGCTCAGCGGCCATGGCTCACGGGCCCAGCCGCTCCGCGGCATGTGGGATCTTCCCGGACCGGGGCACGAACCCTTGTCCCCTGCATCGGCAGGCAGACTCTCAACCACTGCGCCACCAGGGAAGCCCGCAACAGTTGTTTTCTAAGTTTAAGGTTGATGAACTGAAAGCAGTGAATATTTAAAATAATATCATTGGGCCTATCCATTGTCAATGAGATAAAGTCAGTGTTAGCTTGAATTTTTATTAAAGGGGTCATAAATCCCTTTAATAATAGGTTTAGTGTGCTTAAATCAAAGTAGCATGTTCAAGTTGAATTGTAAAGTCTGGTTATGTATTTATCAAGGCGTGAACTTTAGTGCTGATGGTCTAGGAGGTCCCCATCCTACTTCATGAAGTGAGCTACATGTAGTTTGAGACAGTCTTCGAATTTCTAGCATGCCTTTCCTACTGGCATCTTTAGCGTACGTTTCTGCTTTGACTACCCTGTAGGGATTTTTTTTTCCACAGCAGTAACCTGAGCAATGGAAAGACAATTTATAATGGCTTAAAAGGTCCTAATAGCTGTTACTTTAGTTTTGATTGGAAAAAAAAAGATCTCTGTTCTAATAAACGTGAGTTTTAACAATATTAGTAAATCTCTCAATGTGGCCAAATCCTGTTGTGAATCCATCAATAAATGAGGTTAAATTTCATGTCCCAGGCTGTTGGACTATACTCCAAGGAAAACACACAGCCATATATATATCATTCTGAAACCATAATTGCAGATGCTTCTGAGAAGTGTCCCAGTTTTTAAGCCTTGGACACTATACTTGTTATTTCAGGTGTATATTGTTCTTGAATCTCAGTCAGTTTTTCAAAAGTCACCATCAAATCCATCTAAAGGGACTTCAGGTATTTAACACACTATAGTCAAAGCAGAGAAATACTAGGAATTTATTTTTAATGGGCCGTAAAGTGTCATCCCAACTTTGAGGACCACGTTCTCAAAGTTGTGTTTGACCATAGGTTGTTCTTATGTTTGTTCTCTTTTTTTTTACTTTAACTTTCATATTTATGTTTTAACTTTGTAGCTAAAGTAAAAATCCCAGGTTTTTAAATCCATTGTTGATAAATACAGTGTTTCCTGTTTCCAGGATAGACAGATGCAGGTGACTAGATATATTTGTCAACTTAGATTTTAAAGAAAAACTTTAGATTTTTTTCCATGACAGTAGTAATAATTCTAGAATCTCATATCATCCCACCTCTATTTCTCCTCATCCAGCTTCATAAAATAAAAGATTAAGCTGAAAATAATCATCTTGAGAAGTAGCACATAAAGAGTATGTTAAAGAATTTCCTTGGAAGATTCTAAACCTATCCTCCAATGAGCTAACGTAAAATAGGATAAATTACTACTCATATTGAGAAGTTTATGTTATGTCCACGAAAAACAGTTTTCCTAAAGAACAACATGATAAGTTAATATTACAGAAGACACCAAACAATACAGAGATACCAAATAATTGTTCTTGTTTGTGTATCCTCCTGGGTAACTGTTTTACGAACCAAATTCGTTTTTCAATCCAAACAGTATTAAAATATAAGTGGGCTGAGAGTCTAGAGCTGGAATGGAGAGAGCTGACTCTTTTCACTTAGTTGTTGTTTAAGCTGAAAGTCCATGTCAGCTGTGTTCTTTTATCCTGTCTGCCCCCCTTCCCATTAAACCCTTAAATATGGAGGCCAAGACAGTCTCCTGCATTGTGGTAGGAAATGCTGCTATGTCCGGGAGGCTCCCACCCACTGTTCCCAATGAAAGGACTTCTCTGTTAGATAAGCTGTCTGGTCTGAAACATGGCTCTTTATTGTTTACAAACTGCTACATTTTCCACCTCAAGCAGATTTTTGCACAGAAAAGAATTGTGCCCGGGCTAAATGGTTTATCTGACATTAACGGTGCAGTGTCAGACTGGGGTCAGGGAAGTCACGCTCAGAGCCAGAGGGCATGGCGCAGTGTGCAAAAAAAAGGGAGGAAAAGACATTTAAACCACTATGAAATACCTTGCATCTTTACTTTGGAAAAGGATTAAAAAATATATTTTTAGAGAATTAACTAGGATGCTGCATTACAAATCCATCCCCCGCCCCCCCCGCACTTTATAATTTCTCACATCCCAAATGCCTTCTTGATTGGCTTGAGTATCTCAGGGCTAGATTCAGGGAACAAAGATGCTCATTGATTTTGCCCAAGCTGCTGTTGATTTAAAATGAAACCACTTTTGAAATGAACCATGCCTGGTGCTATGCTGTACCTTTACAAAGAGAAGAGAGATCGTTTTCAAGAAATTAAAGACAACCAATTTACAAATGAAGACAAAGATAAAGTAAGACCTATTAGTATAGCCAGTAATTTGAACTCACCGAATATATGGTATATCCTAAACTGCTCGTTGTGTCCGAATCCATATTCTGTGTTGTAATCTTTGTGGAAGTTTTCGTTCTACCAAAAGAAGATATTAGTCTTTACTGTAAGTTTTTGACAACAATATCTACTTTCAGAATCCTTAGTTTTCATGAAAAGTGCATAGGATTTCTTTACATGTCAAAGATTTCATTCTGCTGTGATGTCACATTAGGGTAAAAGCTATAGCATCAGAAATAAATCAGCCACTTTATTAGACTAGATTCTCTGTTGTCAAATCAATCAAGTCTGTGACTGAATTAGGCGTCTGCTACAGAAATAAGTGACACTAATTTTACGGGAAAGAGTTATTAACTGCAGATGACCTATTTTTTTGGTAAACTGTTCACTTAGGTTTTATTTTATTGTGAGGAAAGAAAGAAGTAATGAGCCACTGTCTTCCTTTAGGATTGAATTATTACTATATATTTTGTTCTTTATGGCAGTGCACTATTTTGGAGGAATGATGCAGGCACTGCTAACATTTGCTTATAATTTCTGTTATAGTAACAAAACCCTTTATTACAATTCTGAACTCTGACTTCACATGAATGGTTTTGCATAAATGTTACAGTTTTTGTAATCTAATACTTACCTCTGGCACCAAAATACAAAAATTTAATTTATTTGTGTATCTCAAACTAATGCAAAATGGTATATAATTTATAAGTAATAGGGTGTCTCCATTAATTTATTCCTTTAGAAATAAGCTTGCATATCTGAATATAATACCTTGTTTGGTATTAGTTTGAATCCCTAAACTAAAAATAAACACGCGAACACAAGTGCACTTGCATGCATGCACACGTACGTGTGCACGCGCACACACACATGCACACCTATTGTGCTGGAAGAATTAATGACATTTGGTTTATAAGGGTGCACTGCTCCTTCCATTGCTGTCTGTAGTTACAGTTGCCATACAGAGTTTTGGAAGTTGATATTGTGTAAATCCTTTAAAGAAAAACATAACTAAAGTAAACAAAAAAAGCAAGCCCTGAAATTTGTTGTTTTAAAGAATAAGTGTGTATGGCTTTTTGTTTTTCTTTTAGTATGGGGAAGTCTTGAGGAGTTGAGATCTCAGCACTGAGTCATCTAGCTGACTGCCTGCCTTGACCAATTCATATAGTTCCCTTTTTAAATTAAAACATTTTTTATTGAGGTATAATTGACATATCACATGATACTAGTTTTAGGTGTACAGCATCATGATTCTATATTTGTATAGCAGACTCTTTTTTTTTTTTTTTGCGGTACGCGGGCCTCTCACTGTTGTGGCCTCTCCCATTGCAGGGCACAGGCTCCAGACGCGCAGGCTCAGCGGCCATGGCTCACGGGCCCAGCCGCTCCGCGGCATGTGGGATCTTCCCGGACCGGGGCACGAACCCGTGTCCCCTGCATCGGCAGGGTGACTCTCAGCCACTGTGCCACCAGGGAAGCCCTAGCAGACTCTTTTACTTGACACTTCCTGAGTCCTCACTCATTGTTTTCCTTGGGTAGAGACAAGCAAGCCAGTTTGCATTTTTACTTGTTTGAAATTCCCTGCCCTGTTTTGTATCTGGAGAGAACTAATCACTTCTTCCTTGTGTCTCCGTATGATTATTAATGATAATAATGTACACTTGATCTGTTGGAAACTTGTTCACTGCAGTTATTAAACAGTTTGATTAAACCTTTACAGGTGGTCAGTGGGTAGCTTTCAGAATATGCTAATAGGACGGAGGGGCCATGGGTCCGAGCCTTGTGCTTTTAAGAGGATTATATGCTATGGAATAGTTGAAAATCCTGGCAAGAACTATATGCAAAGAGTACGGATTTTTTTTTAAAAAAAGCATTCCTGCTTGTTTGTTTTGTTTGCCAAGCATGAAGCTTTTGCAGGTAATTGTCCAAATATTTTTTTACAATGGGAGACAGTATATTTTCTAGCTACAACTTTTTGATCCAAGGAAGGATCTAAGCATGCATATTCCTTCTATTGTTCCAGAGCCTTAATTGAAAACCAGATTGTTTGAGTGAGCAAGATGCCAGTAAGATTATAGACGTGCATTGGTAACTGAAGGATGTGAAAAGCGATACTTTGGTACGGTTGGGTGCAGCTTAGTTCAACATGAGCGGCTGTGTTTTTACATGTCCCCTTGTGAATGGTTCGGTTTCCTTATTGTGGTATTTGGTTCCTGTCCCACTCGTGGTACTCCAACAGTGCACTAAATAATTTCCTACCATAGACTAACTGATTTCTAAACTAGCTTCAGTGGAACATTTTACTGCAGGATTAGATCGTGGTTCAGGCAGAACTGCAGAAAGCTGCTGGCTTATAGGATGACCTTTGAATCTCATCTGGGTTAGCGGTTGATATTTTGATTTGGTTACTGTGGTCATATTGTGACAGCTGCTAGCTCATTATAATTCGCTTCCACTGCTCCGTTTGCCGAGCAGGAATATTTAGGTTTGTATTACTTCAAAGTGTTTATGGCTACCCTGAGTTTAGCCCAGCATAAAGGTGAAGTGTTCTGAGCGCTTTCAAATCCCAGTGGCAGAGGCCAGTGGCACAGTCTTGTAAAACGGCGAATGTGAGTAGATGTTAATGTTAAGGGAGTTTTTCTTTTCACTGTAAAACTGGAAATACCCAATGAAGAGGCTCTTACATGGAAAACGGTTTTGAAAGCCTTAACACACAAAGGAAAAGAATGACCACAAAGAAACATAGTTTTTTCAAAGCATGGATAAGATTTAACTTGACCTCCTGGTTCTGTATCTTATTTTTTTCCATGCTGGAATGTAAATATTTGAAAATAACAAAACCTGGACAAAAAAGGCTGTTATTTGACTTTGAAGTGTCAGAGGTCAAACAGTATTTTAGTAATTTCATGAAAGTGGAATTGTGAATGTGGATGTCAGCTCTAGAAATTTTAGTTCACTTTTTAATTGTTCTGAAGTTCAGTAGTGATAGCAGGCTGCTTACTAGCTCACTGGTGAGGGATGTCTGTGCATTTTCAATGCCTTTTTTTTAATGACAGTTTTTAGCTTGAGGTTATCTTGATATCATCTGTTAGCTATCGGACTGATAATGTGGTAACAAGCAGTTTCTGAGAGAAGACATGTCTAATAGTGGTTTTATTTCTTGTTAGCTTTGTTTGGGAATTTTGTTATTTTAATGTTAGCTTAAAATGCCTTCCTGAAGTATTAACAAATAAGACTCTTTTAAGTATCATCCCCAATGATCTAATTAATGCTGATTTTGAGTGAAGGCTGGGAGCCAGAGAACTGACTTTTCTACTCTCTTTTGTTACAAATGTCTGTGGGTCTTTAGGTCAGATCTTTTTTATACCTTTAAATTGAGGGGGGAACAAGTCTCTAGATGATTTCTGAGGTAATTTTCTCAACTAATGGTCCATTGATCTTTCAGGTATGCCATTTTCTGCTTATACGGTATTTTATCTTTAGAGATGTTTTAGCGTTCTTTCTAATCCATTCGTCCCTATTTTGTGATACCTTCACATAACTTTGCTAGTGATGTGTTTTCCAAATGTAATTCTTTAAAACCTGATTCACATGGATGTTGCTTTTCTACCTCAACTCATTGCAAACTATAGGTGAGGGATTGGATTGATCGGGGATAAAATAGTAACTCACTAAGTTACTGCACGTCACCGGGAGAAAAGTGCTATGCATGGGCCAGGACTTGGCATAGAGTTGCAGGGCCTCAGTAAATGGCTAGTGGATTGTTTCATTCATGAATAAATTGGGGAAATCAGATTTTTGGGTCTAAACCCTAAGTGAAAAGCCCATAAATTAAAGTCAGGCCTACCTTTTACTATGTCAAGAAGAAAACCCTAAACCAGGGACAGTCATCTAGAAGTTCATTCTGTAGTTCTGTAACCTTGACTTTACAGAATGTCAGGAAACAGACCATATTACAGTGTGATAGATTTCAGTTTTCAATAAACACACCACAGATTATTTTATTTATAAAAGGAAATAAGTAAAATCAATATTTTTCGGAAGGCCACTGAAAACAGTTGTGTGTCTCCAGTATTCAGATAAGGTAACTTGTTTCCTCTCGTCCAGTCAATAAACATTTCTGTTCCTCTTTCATTAGTCTTGTTTTCTTTCCATTAGGCTGCTTGCTCGATGGTATAGCGTAGCAATGCTGTGATAATCGAACACTTATAGTCAAACTAGGTGGACTAAACCAGGCTTCTTTAAAATTTAGAAGAACTGATGCCAGAAAAACGTTACTTGAAAACTATACCTAGCAGAAAAGTGTAGGTCTTCTACATACCAGAGGAAGATTTCTCACATGGAAAGTTATTGACCCTAAGAGAAAATAAATCGTTTTAGAGTCAAGTCAAAGGAAAAAGCAGTTTGTGTCAGGCAGGCATGCTTTTGCTTGGAAAGAATGAAAAATGTGACTAATGGTGGCTTACGCATAGTTTTTCTCATACTCGAAGTCTGGTGGTAGGCCGTGGCTAGATTTGGTTTGCAGTTCATTGAAGTCCAGGCTTGTGTCTCTGTGATTCCTTTGTCCCTTCCCTCATTGTCTAAAGGTGACTGTCACAGCTTCCGGAGTCAAGTTTGGGTTTGATGCAGCAAGAAGCAGGGAAAAGGTGAGTCTGGCCGTATGGTCCCCGCCCCCCTACATCCACGGCCATTCTCCAGCTGCAGAATTTGGAGGGGGTGAGAATGTACACAACTGCTTCTCCAGCCTATGCAATGGAAAGAGATATGAGAGAAGGGAGTTGAGAATGCACATCGGGCTTAGCCAATTTACAGGGTTTATTTAGTTTCTTTTAAGGGAAGAATCTGTAATTTTCAATTTAGCAGCTTTGAAAATAAAGAACAAGGCTCCAGCTTTCATGTGAGAAGCAAAATATAAAAATGGGTCTCGACTCTGGATTCTGGTCAGCAGATTAGAGAGAAAGACAAAGAGGCGTGGAACAGAAAAAGAGTACTGAACGGAAGATGATAGAGAAAGGACCGCGGGAGAGTCGCACGGGTGGGCTGTCCTCATTTCATTGCCAAGGCTGTGCTTTCCTTGTCCTCATCCCGTGATCAAGGCAACAACCAGCCAGAGTCAAGGGCTTCATGTCCTCATGATCCAGAACCTTCTCTTCTAGGTCTCCGGCTTGAATTCCTGCCAGGCTGTCCAGAGCTGCCTGGTCGTGCAACCGCCCATGGCTCCAGCCTCCAGCCTTGTCTCCAGTCCCTTCAGTGGCCTCTGGCAGAGCCTAAGGCTGGGGCCCACTGCCACGGTCCACTGCGGCAGCCGCTCCGAGCCGGCCTGGCATCCTGGAGCGGCAAGGTCCCGGGACATGTCACTTTGTAAGTGACAGAGATCGTTCCCCTGGGCCACTGCCAAACAGGCTCCCGGGAACTTCCCTCCAACCACCTGCCATGTCGCCGTGAAGCACTCACACAAGAATGCCCGCTGCCGGGGGCAGAAGAACCTTCTATTTTACTTTAATATGTATATAGTTGTATTGGTTGATCTTTAATGCGGAGGATGAGGTGCAGCCAACAGACATTTAATCTTGGTCAGCGCGCCAGGACTGCATGAAATTGTGGTGAGCGCTGGATCCAACTTCTGGCCAGAAGTTTCCCACCTCTGCTGATCGCAGTCACGGCATGCATCAGGCCCACGAGAACATGGACTGGGGAGGGACTGTCGATCTTTAAAGGAAAGCAGGATGTGGAATAAACAGTGCCGTTTTCCTTTAGTACAAAGTTCTCCTGTTAAGCTTTTCACTGGAAAGGCATTACCTTGAATTTTGCCTAAGCTGGCCACTTAAAATACGCCTGGCATAGCCTTCACCAGTAACGGCCTTCTTGACTGGACCCTTGGGTGGAGGGTCAAACACTTGGCAAACCTCTCACTGCCCCTCAGCCCCAGGGGAAGCAGCAGTAATGTTCAGAGTCTGTTAACCCCACGTCCGTGAAAGTTGTGTGCCTACCTTAAGCGCGCTATTGACCTTCATTTAAAAAAAAGAGAAAATGCCGTAAGCCTGTCGTCTTTGTTCACATGATAACCTTCATTAAGGACCAGAGCAGCCAAGGAGCTCAGCTTGAAGCACTGCAGGCTTGAGGGGGCTTGCGGAATAGTGGCCTAGGCTGAGGGTCCCTGCTGTTCAACTTCATGGTGATGGGACTTTGGCTAAATTTCTTATGTGCCCCAACTTTGGCATTTCTAAGGTGAGTGTAGCGATACCTGTCACACTTACCCCAGCATCACCGGGCAGCCGTGCAATGACGTGGTACACTTGGCAGTAACCACTCTGCTCTCTGGCTCTTATCTTAGGCCATTGCCCAGCTACCCATTGGCACTCTGTCACTTCTGTCTGTGATTAATCGAAAATGCTGGAGACTTCGGGTCTTGGGTGATGACAGTTTGAAAACACCTTTACCTTCTATTGAGATTGGAATAGAAGGCAAGAACAGGTGGAGATAGTGTGGAGTGATCACTTCTGAAAACAGCAAGACTGGAATAAAAAGGTTTCTTGTTCAGCCTTTCCACAAAAAACAGTAATCCTAGAAAACAAGTACCTCTTGGGGGCCAACTTCGTGGAATTCAGATGTGCCCCTTGATGAAACATTTGCCTCCAGCCATTTTTCTCTCCAACTTAAATGTTCTCGAGGTTCGTTGTTACCCGTGGCGGAAAGCGCCTCGGTGTGGATTGTGAGTGGTGGGCCGGGAAGCCCGCTGACGAGCTGAGGTTTCTTCACCTGCACTGTAGGTCATCTGCGTATGGAGTAACCTCTGGGTAGGATGCTTTTTATCAAGGGGATCCTATCACACGTCCCTTCTCGGTTCTGGGGAACGTCTTGGAGGTAGTCTTCCAGTTCAGTTTGTTCTTCTCCAGAGAAGCTTGGCGAAGAATGTTGCCTGTGTACGTCATCCTCTCATTCCCTTCACTCCTGAGGGGTTCTGAGTCCTTCCTCAGGAACCGTGTATGATTTTTGAGTAGAAAGAGGTATTCAGTGGATCTCATTTTATTTCCTCTTTCAGAATATCAGACCCAGGGACCAACAGTGGCAGACTGTTTGGAGCATAGATTGGGACCGAATTAAATGTATTCCCAAGCACTTAATAGACACATCCCCAATATTTCTCATCTTCTTGATGACTGTTTATTAATCCTTCCTCAGTTCCTTGACACATGTTTCTTAATAGAAAAAACGATACGGGTGTTTTGCTTTAAATTGGTACAAAATATAGCTGGTTACATTGTTGATGTTTAACATAAAACCTAGAAAGCTTTCCTACAGCTTGAAGATCCCTCGGAAGCCCTAGTATGGGGGCAGTGGAGGATGGTGGGCCGAGCGAGGCTTGTGTCGAGCTGGCACTGGTTTGACTCCCAGCTCTCCGCTCTCCCGTTATGTGATTTTGGGCAATCTTTAGCGCTCTGATGGAATTTCTCGTCTGAGTAGTTGCTCTGCATTTAAACGGAGAAACAGGAAGAATATCAATACCTGGCCCTTACACGCAGTGGCTGTGAATGACCATTACACCTACTTTTATTTTCTCTCGGTTTCTTTTTCTTTTCATTGGGTCTGACCAGCTTGGCAAAAGTAACATGCAGACTTGAGACTCATGTAGTGAGTTTTGGCAGAATGTGGAAGTGATTAATTAAATGCCACCCCCTCATGGGCCATATTAAAAGCTGAATGAAAATGGAATGTGTGTAATATCTGATAACATTTGGTGGAGAAGGGGGAGACAAAAGGAGAGAAGGATGAGAGAGAAAGAGACACACAAAAAGCTAATTTTAGAGCGTTCCGATCTCGAAGTGCGATTTTCTAGCCTTGAATTACCAGCATCGACGTGGCTGCCTGAATCTCTGAAATTACTAGGTTACTGATTGCTCCTGCCTTTCCTCACCTTGGCTATTCAGACCAAGCCATACTCTGAACAGTTCAGTAGCCAAATCTGAATGCTGGGGATGCAAGCATAAACTCTTTATGTGTAACTGATGGTACTTAATTGGGCAATACCAAATCGTGGAGAAGAATTTATTGGTGACCATGTCTTCTTCAGAACTTTCAGAGTATTCAGAAATGAGCCTAATATTCAGATTTGGGGAATCCTTAAAGCTTGGCTTGACAGGATTAAATTCATACTTTATATTGTGTGTGTGTGTTTATTTTTCTCATTGCAGAGTTTCCCTTTTCCTTATTTATTGATGGTCTCGCAAATGTTATTTGGAAACTGAGATGCAGTGAGCATAAATATTTTCAATATCTTGGCAGACCGCTTAAGCAGCTGTGGGCAACCTCTGTCAGGCATCCTAGTAACTAGTTGGGGGCAAAACTGACCTATGAAATAATAGTTTGCTGCATAATCTTTTGGTCATCTCCCACTTTTCCTTTACCCTTGGTTTCCTTATTTCTTTTACTGACCTAACTCATGGAGATGTGGTCTCGGTGGCGGGGGGGGAAGAACTCTCTGAAATGTTTTGTTACCTCAAAGATAAAACGGTTCAAAATATATACACTTTTTGTGATTGCATTTTCCATTCATTGCGAAGTCCTGTATACAGCTTGAACGCCAAATTGAAAATAAAACCATAGAAAGCAGGCCTGCCCAGAGTTGTTTAAAGGCTTTTTAATAGTTAATGAGATTTTGCCCCATACCCTCATGAGTTTCATTTAGTTCTGAAATAAAAATTTATGGCTATTCTCTCAGCTGAGCTGATACTAGTCTTAGGGTGGAATTGAGTTCACACCTGCTCTAGCATAAAAAGAAGCCTCTCTGTGACTCCTGGAAAATGTTTGCAGAGTAGAATGAGAGAACTCACTATCCCTACAGTCCTAACCACAGAGTGATGCTCTTTGCAAACACTAAGGAAGCTGCTTCCTAAATTGGCTCTAATTTGCTAAGATCGTCCATTTCCAGCCCTCCCTCAGTTACCCACGTTCCTCAAGGTGGGGTATGGTTGCGGAAACGCAGTTGGTTTGCATAGGCAGTGGATCTGCATGAACACTGTAAAGTGTACATATGGGAAAATCTTTGCATTTGCTAGGCCATTTAGCTGTCCAAGACATGGTCCGTTAGTCCGGCAAAGTACAATGGCTTTTCTGAGTACTCTAGTTAAGGGGCAGGATGTGTAAAGCAGTGTACACTTAGGCGGATAATTAATAATTAGTGTAAGCTTGTAAGGCTGTAATATAATATATAAATTGAAGCACCTGTTAAAGTTTTATCAGAGCAGATCACCTTGCCTTTTACTACGAGGGAGTATCCCTCCCTAGAGACAAAGAAAGTGCTCCCGCTGCAGGCAAAAATCTTAATGACCAAGGGAGGGCTGGTTTTTATATCAAGGCGGTTTTCCAAGGTCACTGTGATTAGGAAACGTGTTTCAGCGGTCACGTTTAAATAGCGTTCCTATACAATGCTATTTTGTATGCGTTTGACTGCAGATGACAAAACGCGGTTTAGAAAAAATGTTTGGGCGCGTTCTGATATTTGGAGAGCCCGAGAAGCTCCCCGCTCCCACCTCCACATCATCCCCCTGCCAGACAATGAGGATCGTTCATTTTATAACTTCATAGCAACATTCAGAAGGAGAGCCTTTTCTAGAGGCTAAGTTGGACGGAGTAGAAAAGATAAAATGTAGATCTCATGTGCTGTTTTTTTTTTTTTTTTTCTTGCGGTACGTGGGCCTCTCACTGCTGTGGCCTCTCCCTTTGCGGAGCACAGGCTCCGGATGCGCAGGCTCAGCGGCCATGGCTCACGGGCCCAGCCGCTCCGCGGCATGTGGGATCCTCCCAGACCGGGGCACGAACCCTTGTCCCCTGCATCGGCAGGCGGACTCTCAACCACTGCGCTACCAGGGAAGCCTCATGTGCTGTTTTTGGCTTGGTTGTATTGCGAGTGGTTTTGACACCTCATATCCTAGCTCTCTTGATTTTCAGACAGAGAGCAAGTACTCCCTTATGGCAGGGAGGGAAATGGCAAATCACATATTTGTGAAAGCAAAACAGAATATCTTACTGCTTTACAAGTTTGATTGGCTTCTTGATAAATAAAATGAACGTGTCATCAGCATGTCTGCCATCATATGGTCCTCAGTATATGTATTTTTTTAACCATCCATATAAATTTTAGTTGTCCTAGAAGCCAACCAAACTTCAGCACTCAAATTAGTCTTTGGTTCATTCATTCATTCATCCAGAAAGTACTTGTGGAAAATCTGTGCCATGCAGGCCCCTGTTAGGTACCAGAGAGTGACATGCCACTCTTCTTGCTTTCAGCGTGGCCCACAGTCTATGGAAGGAGTCAGATGGGTAACAAATAATTTTAAGTCAGGACATTAGGGAACTGATCAATGTGTGCACAGGGTGCTGTTGGATTACATGTCTAGGATACCAACCATCAGTTTCCTTGTAGTAATGGCTGAGATGTTTTGGTGCTCATGGTATACCAGGCATCCACTAATACTTTACACTTACAACCTGGTTTCTTTCTTGGGCATTGTCATTGCCGTTTTACAGGGGCAGGTACCGTTGAGGATCAGAGAGATTAGGTTACCTGCCTGGTGTTGTGCAGTGAGAAGGGGCAGAGCCCAGATCCCAAGCTTTATCTGCTGGACTCCAAAGCCCTTGTTCTCAACCACCCCGCACTGCCTCACTTGTAGAGAGCGTGGCAAGAATTCCCTGAGGTGCAATCGCAGTTAAGTGTGTGTTCAGCTGCAACTAATGGAATACCTGATCAGAGTAACATCATCATCAAACAAACATGGCTTTTTCCATCACTTAAGGGGATGTCTGCAGGTGGGAGTTGCCTGTGTGGATTCAGCAAATTAGTGTTGCCATCTTTGCTTTCCTGCCCTCCTCAGCATGCCGATTTTAATTCTTCATCTTTTTCTCTCATCTTGCATTTCTTGCAAGACGGCTGCTGAACCCCAGACACCATGTCAGAGTTCAGGATAGGAAGTTGGAGAGGCAGAGGTTAGAGTAGCATCCATACCCACTTGTATCTCATTCCATCAGCGGGGAAACTAGCATCCCCAGAAACCCGTGGCCTTGAGCAGGATTTTGTTAACATCTTATTGGTCAGATCTCTAAGAGATATTTACCCATAGCTGCAAGGGAAGCGGGGAGAGTGAACTTTTACAGTGTTAGTTGGCACTAGGACTCAAGAGGCAGGCAAGAGGGAAGGGCATTGGAAATGGTTATTGGATGAATCAGTATGCATTTTGTTCTATTAGAAGTGATACTGCATGAGTGGATGGTGCCATTACTGGATGAGTTGCAACTATCCAAGTAAAAAGAAAATTGTCAGTTGAGAGAAAGGCGGAGAGGTGTAGGAGCTAGAGGATGTCACAGGAAGCCCAGAACTGAAGAGGTTCTGTAAGACTGAGACATAGTTCCACAGGGTCCACAGAAGAAGCGGTGACACGGAAGCTGGGTTAGAATCCTCACCTCAAAAAAATGAAGGGGCTTTCTTGAATGGTAGGGGGAGGAAGTTGGATTTTCACTGAAGCATGTAGTGAAAATCCAACTTAAAATCTACTTAAGGGTTGATTTTAAATAGTGGGATAACATGATAGATTTATGGTTTGGGATAGTCACTAGCGACAGTGTGAATAGGAGGCAACACGACAGGCAGGGAGATTACTCAGGAGGTGATTAAAGCAATTCCAAGAGGAAAAGATGAGAGATTGGACCAAATCAGGAACAGTGGGGGTGAAGAGGAGGATATGAATTTGAGTGATATTAAATGGAAGGAAATGGTTGGACTCAGTAACTGATGGATAAAGGAAGAGTCGTCCTTGGCTTCTTGATGTCTGGCTTGGGCGGTGTCATTCACTGAGATGTGGAATACAGGAGGAAAAGCAGGTTATGGGGGATTAAGATGGTAAGTTCAGTTTGGGACACGCTGAATATTTGAGATGTCTGCGAGTGACTTGATTTGTGGTTCTGTCCGGGGATTGCAGATTTGGCATATAGTATTCCGTATTTGCTAGTTGAAGTCATGGGAATGGACAAGTTACCAGAGAGAGAAAAGGGAACCTATTTTCTGATTAATCATTTTGCTTTCTAAAGATCTTAAATTGAAGGAGAAAAAGCCTCCATCTCATCTTTTTCTTCCCCAAAACGTTAGTATCTTTAAGAAAACTGGATAATTCTTGATTTGATCACATAATCATTTCAGTGGTATATTTAATCACCCATCTCTAACACATTATTTATAAATTTTCTTCCTTTCTTCCTCCCTTCCTTTCCTCCTTCCCTTCCTTCCTTCCCTCCCTCCCTTCCCCCTCCTTTTTCCCTTCCGTTCCTCCACTAAGGTAGATTGGAATGAAACTCTTGTCTCAGAACATTAATTTATCCACTATTTGGGAAGACATCATAGATTCTTAAAAGCGAACTAGAACTTAGAGCTCTCCTTGTGTTCTTTCTCTTTTACATCAGCTTCCCTCCCAATATGGGAATCCTTCTAGATGACGCCCTAGCAAAGTTGTTGGCACACATGACACTCTGACCAATGTATAAGTGAATGGACCCCAGCAGGCATTCCTTCCTCTGCCTGGGCACTCACTGCATTGGGGAAGCCACTCCTGACAAGGCAGTTTGTTGCATTGTGACAGCTCTGACTTTCAGAATGTTCTCAGGTCTGCAGCTGTCAGCTCGGGACACTAAGTTTCTCCTCCAGAGCTACCTGGGATTGTGTCTTTTCTCTCTGCACGTGTTTCCCAGGATGATAATTCTTGCTTCCTTCCGAAGTGTTGTTGGAAAACATGTAACATCTCACAGAGCATGGTTTAACCATGCCTTGTATTCCTGATCACTTGTCCTCTGCGTGTGTTCTAGTTGGTCTCTTTCCCTCTCCCAACTGGTGAATCCAGGACTTAGCTCAGTATTCCTGGTCTGGGTTAATCAGTAGTGAGTCTGCTTTCATTTTTAGTATTAATGCAGGCTAAGGTTTCACTTACCCGTGCTTTGGCATTGACTGAAAATTGAGCTCCCAGTCCACTGAAATTATTGTTTTTAATATCCACTGCTTTCTAATCAGGTCTTCCACTTCCTTATATAAAATGGGACTTTGTATTAATCCTCACTTATTAGATTTCTTCTTGTTGGTTTTGGTCTGCAAATGTGCCCTCTGTCCGCCCTTTGTTGATCCAAGAAGCTGTATTGTGTGATACTTAAGCAGTGTGCACTCTTGGGCTTAATCCTGACTCTACCCTTCCCACAAAGTTTCCTCACTTCTATGTTGAGGATAATTAATGAGAGCCATTTCTGTAATTGTGGGTCCTTGTCTTCACGGTCAGTATTCTGCCCTCTGGAGAGGAAGCTTAAAACAAATAGCTCTTCTGTGACCAGTGGAAGAAGCAAATGCGGTTCTTTAGTTGTGTGATCAACCAGATTTACCAGGTGATAAATAGGATGTAAAGTAGCAACTAACTGATAATTATTAACTGGCTACTTTGTTGGGCCTTATGAGCAAAGAACTCAAACAAGCAACGACAAAAATCTCAAGATTACCTGGACAAAAGTCCTAGGTGTCTCTTCACCTACATCTAGTATTAAGACAGAAAATTACAAGATGATCCAAATGCTGATTATAGGAGCTGAAGGTTAAATGAATATTTGGGTTAATTCTGAAGGTATTGAGAGGTAATCGTTTCCTTTATGGGGAGTTTTCCAGAGGATGCCTTTAAGACTATGAAAATTAGACTCATGACCACTTTTCAGGAACACAGTTCTTGTGACAAACAAGATTCCTGGAGAGCCATGTGTGAGCTCCCAGGGAGTTTAAGAACAGGGTCCTAACTGCAGGGTAATGACCTGATGGCTTGGCATACGCAGAGAGAGGGAACAGATTAGCAGCCATCAACTTGTTTTGTAAACGAGCAGTGGTACCTCATACAAGGACTAGATTGACCTGAACCAAAGTTAGGTCAACCTGACTTGATTTCATAATAAATGTCATAATGGTGACAAGTCTTCAGGGACATTAGTACACTGTTTGCAATTGTGGACGTTTTTGTGGACGAACCATCCTTTGACTTCCTCCGATCATGTCCGTGAGAAGTACCAATGCTTCATTAACAAAAGCCAACCCATCTGGGCTCACCACACCAGTGTGTAGGACTTCTGCCCTACAGCTTCAAGCCCCCGAAGTCCTTCCATGCACCTGGCTTCTGTTCTGGTCACTTCCTTGTGTGTGGATTTTGATCTGGTGCCATTGGAAGCCCGCCATTTCGAGAGTGAAACTTTGAGATTTTATTGTGTCTGATTACTTGTAAGACCGGAGAGCTTCTTTCGTTAGCTAGGAAACATTCAGATTTTCTCTGAAGCTGTTAAAGCCACCATGACCTCCTATCCTACGTGGTGTTTTTGCTTTAGCAGCCATTGCCGATGCTGTGTCTCAAAAGAGGCGAGACTTGGGGCTGTGGATTCTCAGAAGCTGACGGGGCTGTAGAACTTATTCAGCTACTACCCTTTTCTAAACCAAAGTAAGGTGATATTTTTCGCTTTCATAGACAGACAAATTAAGGTCTTTAAAATAATACCTACTTCCCCTTTCCTTTCTTCTTCAGATAATCCGCAGCAAAATCTTATTAGTTTCCTGTACAACTGCCTTGTTTTAAAAATCAAATTGAAGACCAACTTGATTCTGCCTGCAGAGCAAAGCTCTCTGCCTTTTTAGGAAATCTGGATGGTTAAATTGGAAGCATGTTCTGCACATGGTTTAGCAGTTAGTAGCCTGGAAAATGACCCAATAGCCAAGATACAGGTTTTTGTTTTTTTTTTAATTTTCATTGTAAGTGCTTGTTTAAAGTTTAAGCCTGTAATTGACTAGTTTGCTCATTGTCCATTCTTTTCAGGCTATTATAGTTTTTGTAAATACATTGCCTGCTAAGTTGTGTCAGTGGAGGAACATTAGTGCTATAAGAAAATCCAGTTAAATGTGGTGCTTAAAAGCATTACCAATTAGGCTGGATTGGCATGATTTCTTAGTGATCCTAGGAAAGTCCCTTTCTATTTGTGCAAATTTCTACTTATTTAAAATGGGTATGACTATATATATATATTTTTAACTAAAGAGCAGCACATAAGTTCAAACTGTGTTGTGGCCTGCTGAAGAGTTTCTACTGATGGTGGCTACATTACTCAGTATCGTTATTTGGCTCCCTTAATATGTTCCACGTTGGAGGGGCAGAATCCTATTTTGCAGTTTTATCATATTTATCAGCTGGTATCCATCAGGTAGCTCAGGCTGTTTTACTTCGTAAAGTTTATATTTCAGAAATGCTTTTTAATGCCTATATCACATGCGGTTTATGCCATTTAGATGGGTATGCTAAGCAAAACAAGGGACTTCCTGGTAGTCATTCTTTCATTTTTTAGTTTAGAAGAAACGAACATCACTTGAAATTACAGGTACAAGCTAATACTGGCTGATAATTAAAGGTTATACAAATTGCAATGGAAAAGGAGTTAAATTGTGCCTGTCAGGTGGTGAGGACCACTAGAATATGGACATGATGGAAAATAATGAGGAGATAAATGTGATTTATCTGTGTATACTATAGAAAAAAAAATTATGGCGGGGAATGTACTGAATGTAGCTTAAGCTACATAAATTATCATTATGTACAAGTGGAAACTTACATGAAACTCCTCTTGATTAAGTTTTATGCGAAACAAAGGGTGTGATTGGAAGTATAGAATTGGAGAGTATTTTCAGAATATGATGATAATCCAGCTAGAGGCTTCAGCAAGTCTGGTCAAACTAGAGAAGGGAAAGAAGAAGCAGGGAAGCTTGATTTGGTGTTATGCAAATTTATGACACATGTAGGAGTTTGGACCTAATGGATTGTTGCACTAGATTTGGTCATCAAATGATGCTTTTCATAGCAAATATTATCTGAGCCATTGATTTAAACTCTGAAAAATGCAGGAGATGTGTAGGCAGAACTGCAACCTTTCTGTCTCTTGAAACAAAATTTAACAGTCAGCCTTGAACTTTAGACGCTATAAAGCAGAATGAGAAAAAGGAGGGGGTAAGTAGTGAAAGAATAAAAGTGGGAAAAAGCATGCGTATTCAGAGATATAATTCAGCAAGTAGATGCCCCAAAGTTAATGCTGCTTATAAACACGCTACAAGAATATTCCAGTTATCAGGCTAACAGGATTAGAAACTAAAGAGCACAAAGCAATTATTTATTAAGAAAGAGGCACAGTTGGCATCGAGTGTTATAGAGGAGGAGACTGGTGTGATTACAGGAAGATGTTAAGAATATAAAAAAATATCTCCAAATTAAGAGTGAAAAAAAGGAAGAGAGATTACCTATGAGATGATGATAAATAATAATGAGTTATTTCTGAGAGCACCTACAGAACAGGAGATCTGAAAAGTGGTTCGTCAAGGCTCAAAGAGATTAAAAAGGGTAATTTATTGACAGGCAGTGGAGACACTGCTAAAAAATAAATGAATTTTTCACCTCAGTGTTCACAAAGGAGGATGGGGGACAGATGCCAGAAACAGACATAAATTTCCCAGGGGAGAAAGAAGAAATACAAAAGAAAGCAGAATCATGCCAGAACAGGTGATCAAGGGGTGAGAAGAAAAACTAATAAAACCCCAAAAGCTTAGCAGTAGTCACCCGAAAATCTAGAAAAAGTTAAAAGGATGGAGAAGAAGCTGGGGAGAGAAAAGACAATTAACTGCGTTTCTTAGAATGGTTGAAGATAATTTTGTGGATTTGTTTTACGTAGTTAATACATTAGACTAGCCTTTTTGAAATTTACCCTTCAAGGAAATAAGCTAGTTGACTTTAAAATTTTTAAGTGGTCTGTGAATAACCAAGACATCATTTTTGTCCCTTTAAGTCCTCAGTTTTTTTTAAGAGTTACCCCGGTATGCCCAGTCGTTTAATGTTTAAGTATTTGTTAAGTATTTATTGAATTTTATTATTGCTTCCAGGGTATTCAGTGAGCCATTGATTTGGCCAGTGTTTGTTGGATATTCCTTAGTGCCAGGCAGTGAGCTAGATCCTGGAACACAGCACCGAAAAAGACAGACATGCTCTTAGGGTCTTTGAAGTTACTGCATCCTCACTTCTATAAGCCACCCTACCTCATGCCAGGTAAAGAAAGGTCATTGCTTTCACTCTTCTATCATTCCCCATCTTTCTTTTGACTGGCTTCTTGGTGGAGAGTGTCTGGAGAAGAGTAGCCTCTCTTTTTGCTGGTCTGTTTACTGTGCTGGGCTGTTCCCAGTGTGGGTTTTCGCTTCCTTTTCTAGATCTTAGCTGTGGAACTTTTCCCAAGCTCACTCATCTCCCCAGTGCTCCAAACCGAACTCCTTGCTTTGCCTTCCTACTGGCTGCCCATGTATGAATGACCTCCTCTGCTGTTTGGGGGTTCACAGAGTACTTGCCTTGGGCAGGTGAAAGGGTGTACTTTTTCCCTTTCTCCGTTTTTCCCCTGCTCCTGCATTTCAACCCTATGGTATACACGCTTCCCATCCCAGGCTGACGGTCTTCCCTTTGGACTACCTCTTTCCCCTGCTCTTTGCCTCCATAAGCTAAGACTTTCCCATTTTCCTTCCCAGAATTCATCTTTCTTTGCTTTGTGTTCAGATCACTTGAAGACACTCATTAATGCAAATACTGTTGTGAGGAGGGCTTCACTGTGGTCATTTCTTCCCACCTTTTGATACATTGCTTTAGCGGCTACCTAAGAATGGGACTTTAGTGGCTTCCTAAGAATGGGATAGGAGAGATGTTTCAGGGACATTATTTCTGAGCATGTGGGAGAGGGACAAAGAAACTTTTTCATCTACTGCACAGTTTTGTCCTACAGGACCTTGTTCCCGTGGCCAAACTTCTTCTAAAAGTAATCTCCAGGGCTTCCCTGGTGGCGCACTGGTTGAGAGTCTGCCTGCTGATGCGGGGGACACGGGTTCGTGCCCCGGTCCGGGAAGATCCCACACGCCGCGGAGCGGCTGGGCCCGTGAGCCATGGCCGCTGAGCCTGCGCGTCCAGAGCCTGCGCTCCGCAACGGGAGAGGCCACAGCAGTGAGAGGCCCGCATACCGCCAAAAAAAAAGTAATCTCCAGTGCCACCTTTACGACCAGAACTGTAGGTGGTGGTCTTTGGTTGCAACAGCGCCTCTATGAGTTCTTGATTCTCATGTGTAATTTAGGTGTCTCTAGAAGCTGGTATATTTGAGTTCATCCCTAGATGGATCCACTTAGCTACATCACTGTTTCTTTTGTTGTATTTTCCTCTTTTATATAGAGCCAGTTCAGGTTATTTGGTTATTTCCCTGGGATTAGCTCATTTGTTGGGGATGTTAGCATCGGGTGAGTCTGCTGTCTTATTGCGGGGGAGACTGATGTGCATGAGACAACTGTGTATATAGCAATGCCAACCCCCCCCCCCCCCCCCCGCAAGTACTGTGTTACTAATGAGAGAGTAGAGGCAAGAGCTGGGCAGAGAATGCCAGAAATGAGCTTTGGCACCTCTTGCTCTATATTTACTTTGAATGTTATTTTATCCCACTATTTCTTAATGTCCTTATATATCGGATACAAAAGAATATCTGATGAATGGCTGACGCCCATGGCCTCTGAACTCCATAAGGAAATAGGACCACATCTTGTAGATCTTCACCCTTGCTATACATCTGAGCTACCTCTGGGCCAGTCACATAATACAGATGCCTGGGCTGCTTCTACAGACATTCTATATTTGGAGGTCTGGGCTGGGATCCAAGCATCTAACTTAAACGTGCATTTGATCACTCTGATGTCCTGCCAGGTTGAGGAATCTCTGACCTACACATCTCTTCAAAGAACTGTCATTTTCGTTTTCAAAACTGTTCATTTTCCTTGAGCTGAGTACTTATTTTTAAATCCTTCTATTTCTTTTTCACTCAGTAAAAGTGAGTCATCACCTACTTAGCACCTAACTGTTTACCATCAAGATATTTTTATGCCCTAAATTAATAACTTTTTTAGGTCAAAGAAGATGGTTACTTTTTGATGTGTTAAAATTTTGCATATTTCCGAAAGGGCTGAAATGATCTCTATTTTTCATTTGTCCATCAAATCCATAGGCTTACTTTGAGGGCCCTAAAGTTTGCCTCTGTAATAATGATGTAAATGGCAGACATTCATTTTGTAGATTCACAATTAAACATTATGTATATGCAGTGGCAATGATTTTCCTTGCAGGAAAAATGTTAACAGATTTTTACTAATTTAGAGGAAAGACAAGCCAAATTAGAAGAAAGTCGGCACTATAAATATTTCAAAAAGAATATCCATTTTTTATTTTTTATAATATACAGCTAAGACTAAGTGACACTGAAGAAGGAAGCTTTGCCTTATGCAGAACAATTAGGGAAATAGCTAAGAATGTGGTGAAATTAGCCTCAAAATTGGAGTATGTTCTTCTCAAGTACTTGGGTGATTTTGTTATACGTTGTAATATTATCTCTGCCATCTTGTATGACTTATCATACACAATCTTTTTTTAAGGCTACCTGTTCAGTAAAAGAAATAAGCCCATGTTGCTGTAGTTTGATTTTATGAGTTACTGTTATTGTTTTTTTTTTCCCCCCAGAATCTGTGAAATGGTGCAGTGGATAACTAGGATATTTTGTTATCTGTTCTATCCATTCTGGAATGATACAGCTGTTTTTGTCTGATTTGAGTTTTTCTTTTTTTAAGTATTTATTTATTTTTGGCTGTGTTGGGTCTTAGTTGTGGCACCTAGGATCTTTCTTTGTTGCAGCACACGGGCTTCTCTCTAGTTGTGGCGCACGGGCTCAGTAGTTGTGGCGCATGGGCTCAGTAATTGTGGCGCACGGGCTTAGTTGCCCCACGACATGTGGGATCTTAGTTCCCTGATGGGATTGAACCCGCGTCCCCTGCATTGGCAGGCATATTCTTAACCACTGGACCACCACGGAAGTCCCCTGATTTGGGTTTTTCTTAACACATATAATGCCTTGATCACATTATGGAAGACCTGACCCCTGGCTGCTCAGAGCCATAGACTCGTAGCCTGTCCTATGAGGCTCTCCCAGCTAACCTGTTGGCCCACTGTCGTAGACAGACTTTTGTGCTTCTGTTGAATTCTGTGTATTTCACTTAATAAAATTAAAATGCAGGGAGAAAACCAGTTAAAGACATCTATGTTTTGTAATGTGTGGCTTAAAGAAAATGTATGGAATTTAGGTATTGGTTTTTGCATGTATCATAGTATATATTCCCTTTTACCATCAGAATGATTAATACCTATTTTATTTAGAATTTTTGGCAAGTTGAAAATATAACCTTTAGAGAGAATTCAAGTTCTTATATTTGAATGAATAAAGTAGTTAAGTCATTAATCATGTGAAATTATTTCTCGGGGTATTAATAATCATCACTTTACCCGTGAACTTCTTTTCTAATCATAGAATTTTGATTGGTGAAGTTTTATTTGGAGGTATATCCCACTGTTAACAGGCCCAAAATACCTATGGAAAGAGTCAACAAATGTATTGATTGATTGGATTTTAAATTACATTGTTTGTAAGTTTATTTGACTTGTATCATATGTACTGATTTGTATATAACAGTTGCTCTGGATAGAGATGTGCTTCTACGGGTCTTTCATATTATTAGTGTTCAGTCTTTAATTCATTCATTAATTCATTCATCACACATTTATCGAGCATGAGCTTTGTGCCAAATCCTTGGTGTGTGTTGGGGCTGGAGATATACCCTTGAATACCGCATACTTGGAGTTACTTTCTGTCTAGTGGGAAACACAGGAGATAAACAGGCCAAGAGATATACAGGGTCCTATGGGAGTTCCTAAAAGGGAGGGACAGACCCCAGAGGAAGCAGACGTCTAAGTTCACCTATGAAGGTCAGGAGGAGACATTAGGGCAAATGGAACTGGTGTGGGTACAAGATGAGGCTTGTTGGAGGCCTAGGGAGTGACACCTGCAGAAGGTTAGAAGGGAGAGGGTTGGGCATCTCTTTTGCAAGCACTGAAGAGGGAGGGTGTGAGGAAAAGGTTCTCTGTGTTCAGCTTCTGAAGGAACCTTACAAGCTGTGTTCAGCATGTGTCATTCATTCAGCAAATATGTGCCAGGCACTTGTGATACATCTGGAAACAAAGGAGAAAACTGCCCCCTGCCCTTGTGGAGTTTTTATTCCAGTGGAGAGGGACAAAGGCTAGATGCATAGCTAGTGGTTTTGAAAATGGACCAGAAGCCGGTGCAGCCCAAATGGTCACAGTCTCAGCATTTGCCAGTGTCATCGAGCCCAATCAAAGGCTATTTGATAACAGTAACCTTGCAGTCATTTCCAGCTGTGGCCTGGTGACTGCAGATAGATGTACTGTTAACTCAGTATACTTACAGGGAAAGTTGGAAGTTACCTGTAGTTTATATTTATGATCCCTCACCTCTTGCCAGGTATTGGGCTAAGCAAAGAGCATACCATGCTTGAGGGCAAGTCCTGAAGTTCACTGCAGTTGGTATTTCTAGTTGATCAGGTAGATATTCCTGAAGAGTACAGGGCTTTTCTGTAATGTCAGATGAGGGTATTGGAGGGGTGATCAGAACACATTACCAGAACCAGGATTCTTCCTTGGAGCATATGATAATATCGCTACATAGAAAAATTGATTTTTTTTTCTTACTCTGAAAACAAACAAAAATTCTACATAGTGATTGAAACTAGACATTTGCTAATCACTCAAAGTTAATTATTAAAAATAAGTAAGTTTCAGGGACTTCCCTGGTGGTGCAGTGGTTAAGAATCCGCCTGCCAACGCAGGGTGCACGGGTTTGATCCCTGGTCCGGGAAGATCCCACATGCCGCGGAGCAACTAAGCCCGTGCACCACAACTACTGAGCATGTGCTCTAGAGCCCACGAGCCACAACTACTGAGCATGTGCTCTAGAGCCTGTGTGCCACAACTACTGAAGCCCGGGCGCCTAGAGCCCGCACTCCGCAACAAGAGAAGCCACCGCAGTAAGAAGCCCGTGCACCGCAACGAAGAGTAGCCCCCGCTCACTGCAACCAGAGAATGCCCGTGCACAGCAACGAAGACCCGTGCAGCCAAAAAAAATATTAAATAAGTAACTAAATTTATTTAAAAAAAATAATAATCCCTTTAAAAAAATAAGTAAGTTTTATGACGATTAACACTATTTTGGTGAAATTAACAAAGAGCCGAGAGGATATCGGAAGTCAGTGTGTAAAAGGAGAAATACAGTTAAGCAGAGTGAATGAGGAAAGATGTGTTTGAATTTGCTGTACAGTTGCAAGCACATTGAATGAAACCATTTGATGCGTGAGAGGTATTTGAAAGAAATTAGTGTAGTCTGGCAATCCGAGCCTGTTTTGTTTTATTTCCTTTAGAATAAAAGTTGTAAGTGGGTAGGAATTATGCCTTTAAATGTTAGCCTATAAAGGACTGGAAAACTACTCAAGGGTAACAGCTGAAGAGGAAATGGCTCTGTCAGCGTCATGCACATGGGTGATTGGGCACATAAGGGACACAAGCAGAGCGAAAGGTGCAGAGGGAAGAGGTCATGAAACGAGGAGGCTTGTTTGGAACTAAAATACAATAGCAAAAGCAAAAAAAAGCCTTGGGAACCACCGAGGTGATATATTTTTCTTCTTAACATAACACAGATACGTGCAGTTGAAAATGTGTGGTGCTTCTTGTATAGATGTTGCTGTCATCAGCAGCACACACAGTTGGATATATTTGGAGAAACGTTTAATCTCATGGTTCTCCGGTCTTTGTCCGTGCCACCAAAGGCATTCAAAACAGTCCAGATTTAGGTCCAGTCTTTGTATCTGTTGTACAAATATACAGCTTCCTTGACACATAAGAGCAAATTAAATGCATGCTCCATCAGCACTAAATTCTAAATAATGACCGTGACCTTTGTCCAACAATGTCCATAATGCTTATTTGCTAATGTCCATAAACGTTCATCAATATCCTAATGTGGTAACAATAGCCACTCGATACTTTGCTCTTACTCTGTGTCAAACACTGTGCTGTTGTTTGCAGATTTTATCTTACAGCCTCCCTTTGTGAACAGTATGTATTGTCAGTTTACGAATGAGGAAAGTGAAGGACAGTGAGGTTAAAATCCCCCAGATGGAGGGCACACTCCTAGTTGGTTAGTGGTATGATTGTGATTTGCACGTGGTCCTGCCAGGCTCTGAAGCATGTATTCTAACCAGCAGACCCAACTGCTTCCCTGGACAGTGCAGGTAGATGTGACAGGTCAAAAGTATTCCAAGTAAATGTAAGATACAGAAAACCAGGGTTTAAGGACCACACTAATGACTGCTGTACCTTTTTTTTTTTTTTTTTTTAACATTTTAGCACAATGTTAAACCATAATGATAAAGAAAAGAACCTTACAAGAAGAATGATCCAGGGTTGCAAAAGTCAAGGGAAAATGTCACCATCATTATTTTTTAATAAGGGATGAGTGAAGCTGATGGGCACAGGACCTGTTGCTTTATGAATAGGAATGCCTGCCTCTGGTAAGGACCTGGATTTGCCAAGTGCACGGCTGGCCTGGAATTAGACTCCCCTGTGGCATTCAGGCCAGCTTTTACACCCAAGTAGTTTACGATCTGTGACAATTTTCAGCAAAATAGTATGCAAGCACTTAGGAACAATTTAGAGAACCAGAATCCAAGCAGAATCCGAGTAACGAATGTTCTCAGTGGGGAGGCCTGAGGGAATAGTTGTAGAGTCCTAGAAGTTTTGGAGAGCTATCAGACTTAGAAATGAGTTGTTTGATCTGAGGTAGTTGATCTTAGAATATCTGCCGCTCATCTTTAACTGGCTGCTGCTTCTCCTCCCGTCTTAGGAGAAAACGTGACCCTTCTTCATTCTCTTGATAACCCTCAGCATTTGCATCGTTCAGCTTATTTAAACGTGCTAGTCCTGGAATCTTTTTCCAGAGATCTTCCCTGTTCCATCTTCTTTCATCTTCTCTTCCCTTCCTGACGACTCTTCCTTCTGCGGATAAAAGTGCAAATGTATCTTTTCGTTCTCTGGCAGCGGTTGTCAGAGTGTGGTTCATAGACCACACATGCCAAGTCTCTTGGGGTCAAGTTCACACTGGGACACACTTCAGGTCTACGAATCAGCACCTCAGTCGGGTGTAGTTGAAGAGCTTTCCTGAAACTATCTAGGTAGGTAGTTTGACATCGAAGGTAGCACAGCCCCAAATTCCTTGTTTTTTCCCTAGCCTATTCCTTCTGCCTTTTGAAACCCACCTCCTTCAACGTGCACAATGTCAAAATCTGTGAACTCTGTCTCTGCTTTTCTCAGTGATTTTTTCCTTTGTGAGCTGTTTTCCTCTTTTATCTTTATAGATATAGGCATGGGAAGAGCTTAGAACTTGGGGTTAGAGTGGGCTTTGCTTTCCAGCTTCATGGCTTAGTGCCTGTGTGATACAGGACCACTCATTTCTCTCTGGTAGGATGTCTGTCTTGGAGGTTGGCATGGCTAGCAAGTGGCATTTTTGATTTGGAAGCCCAAAAGTAGTTGTTTTTGCTCTGAGTCTGCCTCTCCCAGTGCCCTGGTGGAGGATTTGGGAATTACACCCTTTGCCGGGTTTATGGCTGCTGGGTGAGAGAGCCACAAGATGAACTGCCTGCCCCACACACCCACGGTCCTTTCCTGCAACAAATCATGGGCGGTTTGGCATGGCAAGTCCTGGAAGAGAGAAATCCCCTCTAGTGAGCCAGAAAATGCAATAGGATCTGTCTGAGATGGCTAGAGATAGGTGTGTGATCCACTTTACCCCCTGCCAGAAAAAGATTCTTTCCTTGACAGCTGCAGAGATCAAAGGTCTAAAACCATGGATACAGGGAGATGAATGGTATAATATTAATATTATGTGAATTATATAGCTTGTAACATTTAAGGTCAACATGTCTAATTTCCTCTGTCTGGGAACCCCCAGCAGCCATGCGTAGAGAGGAATTCCAATCACAGGAGTCTTCAACTCCAAGGAGACAGGTAGCCATTACCTGCCTGTGAGCAGCTGTGCCATCCAGGCTTTAATAGTCTGTGATAGATCATGTCAACAAACAGGGGAATCTGCAGGCTTGGGGAGTGGGGGACTAAATCCCTGGACTGAGGAAGACTTACTGATGAGCCAGCCTGGTAAATGGGTTTTTCAAGAATCATCCTGGAAGAGATGGACCACACCTCTTGAGTGAGAGCAATATGAGGGTCTAGTATGTCACCTGTTACTAAGAAAGGGTCCATGTTTTGTCCTAAGCCAGGGTATGAAGTATAGTCATTCATGTTGTGCAGAAATGTCACAGGACTTGCAGCTTTGGGACTTTCAAAGGAAGGGATGGGAAGATTCCATGAGATGTGTGGTACTGGTGTGGTGTGTGGTCCAGGGCTTGGGTCAGAGAGCTTCAGCCCCCATGGGAGGTTGTTTCATTTGGGACAACCCTGCCAAGGATTCATTTCATTATATGCTTTCTGTGGGCCTTTCATGGTTCTTGTTTTCTTATTTTGACCATGAATACATTTACTGATTTTTAAAATCTCCACCACTGTAGCTTTTCATTGATAAAATGTTTACTATCCTTATTTTTAATTTTTCTTATTTTTTTGCGGTACGTGAGCCTCTCACTGTTGTGGCCTCTCCCGTCGCGGAGCACAGGCTCCGGACGCGCAGGCTCAGCGGCCATGGCTCACGGGCCCAGCCGCTCCGCGGCATGTGGGATCTTCCCAGACCGGGGCACAAACCCGTGTCCCCTGCATCGGCAGGCGGACTCTCAACCACTGCGCCACCAGGGAAGCCCTATCCTTACGTTTTACAGTTCTTTTTAAAATTAGCTTTTAACTATTTTCCATGACTGTTTCTTTTCTATATGTTTTCTACTTTTATATTGTCTGTTTTTATCTGATTAAGGTGTTGCTCTATACTTTCCCTTCTTCGCCTGGGTAGACTTCTCATTGATTTACCAAAATAGCTCTCCACTATGAAGCAGAAGGCTCACAGGGTATAATCTGCTAGGTTATAAGGCTCAAACTAAGAGAACAAGTTTGTTTCTTGACACCAAACATTATTCATCCTCTTAATTTCGAGCCTTATAGCTTGAAATCCATGGTCTGTGATGAAATGGAAGCAATTTCTCTGAGCCTTACTACTCTATCTTAAAAATGAAGATGATGAGATCTACCTCAGAGCCTTGTAATGAAGATTAAATGAGATATATACATCTAGCACAGGAGCTAGAAATACGAGATGCTTAATAAATGTAATTTCATTTCTTTTTCAATTTCTGTAAAACTCCAGGGAACATTAGTAAATGTCTAGGTATAAAAAGAAGATGATGAGTTTGGTGTTAAGTTTGAGGTACTTTTAAGCCATTAAAGTGAAGATATCAAGTAGGTAGTTGGAGTTATGGGTATAAAGCTCAGAAAAGTCTGAGCAAAAGGTCTTCAGCTGAAGAGGTCTTCAACATATAGAGGCAAGTTGAAGATAGAAGGTTGCGTATGGAGTCTCAAGTGACAAGGAAACCTAGGGCCTCACAATTGAAGGATTGTCAACACTTAAAGTCTTTTGGGTGAGAATAAAATAGAACCCCCAGGAGTAGGAGAAAAGGGAAATGTGTTGTTGTGGAAGCCGTGTCACGCGTGTTTTTTTAAATTAATTAATTAATTTATTTTTGGCTGTGTTGGATCTTCGTTGCTGCGTGCGGGCTTTCTCTAGTTGTGGCAAGCGGGGGCTACTCTTCCTTGCAGTGCGCGGGCTTCTCATTGCTGTTGTTTCTCCTGTTGTGGAGCACGGGTTCTAGGCGTGTGGGCTTCAGTAGTTGTGGCACCCGGGCTTCAGTAGTTGTGGCTCACAGGCTCTGGAGCACAGGTTTAGTAGTTGTGGCACATGGGCTTAGGTGCTCCGTGCCATGTGGGATCTTCCCAGACCAGGGCTTGAACCCGTGTCCCCTGTATTGGCAGGGGCATTCTCAACCACTGCGCCACCAGGGAAGTCCCCGCATGTTTTTAAGGAGGGGATAAGAGTGTCTTTCTGACCACCAAGGAAGATGAGAACTGAACATTGTCTATTGGCTTTAACTTCTTAGTGGTCATGGTTGACACTTCCCAAGGGTTTTCTTGGACGAATCATGGGGTCGGAAGACTCCACTCCCTACTCCCACAGAACTGAGATATCTTTCCTCTGACCTGGCCAAATATTCAACTTTTATACTTCTAATGTGATTTTTTCTTTATGGTTTGTAATGATAGTTGTTTGTACTTAGCCTCGTTTCCATAATAAATTATCAGTTTCCTGAAAGCAGAGGTCATGCAAAGTACCATATAAATCACACCTAGTAAGTATTTAACAGTTCAGCTTCAGAATCGTGGGTTCTCCCAGAACAAGGCATGTTTCTTTGTCTGTTCATCCGTCCATCCATCCATCCGTTCACTGAAGAGTGCTTTATTTACCAACTCCATACCACGTGCCAGGCACTATTTTAGGCTATGTGAATACAGTGGGGAACAAAAGATATTCCTTTTATGCATGAAACTTACATTGTGGTGGAGACATGATAAAGAATAAATACATATTCCGAGTGCCTTTAATGTCTTGTTTCTCACAACAACCACATGGCATAGATATTATACTCGTCCTTTTTTTTTTTTTTTTTTTTTTGATGAGAAAGTGGAGGCACAGAAATATTCAGTAACTTGCCAGGGTCATCAGTTCATTAGAGGTGGATCTGGGATTCAAACTCAGGCATTTTGACTCCCAAATCCAGGCTGTTAATCACCCCACTGCACTGCAAAATGTTTGGCATAGAGTAAACTATTATTATTGTTATTAATACTAATGTTATTAATAGCAATTATTCCTCAGCATAGAGATCTTTTATCCCAATTCAGATAAGGAAACAGATCCCACCAAATTATTGGCAAAACTGAATTCAGAAGCCACATTTCCATGTTCCCAATCCAATGTTTTTCCCTCATACAGTACCTCGCCTTTAAGGGAGGGAGTCTGGAGGGGTGAAGAGGTAGAAGAAGGGTGGAAGGATGAAGGAATGGGCAAAGAGAAAGAAGGATGTGTGGAAGAGATGTAGGAAGGAATTAAACCTGTTTGATTTGGGATTTTTGACGCTAACAAACTATGTCTACTTTTTCAGGTTTTTTCCCTATATTCTCAAGAGGGAATATCCTTAAAATAAGAATATTTCCATGCAAAGTAATCATATTCCATTTCATAGGCTAGCAAAAGATTTCAGGAGCTAGGAGGCCCTAGCTAGTTAAAAGTAAAAGACTATATTTTGGAAAGGACATTATTACTGGCTTTTATATTGTGAAGGCATTGGTTGGAAGATACAGTAGAAGTTTTGTTTACCAACAGCCAAGTCTTTGAGGAGTGTATGTACGTGTATGTGTGTGTGCACACGTGTGCACAATGTATATAGGAGTACGTACTTATTTTATAAAATCCTGGTAATGTTGAGTTTACTTTGTGTATATGTTTTGGGGGAGAGGATGCTGAAACATTTCTCGGGGATGGGAAAGTTTTTGTACTTATATGCATGGCCGCTCTAATATCAGGCACCATATTTAAGCATCACAAATATACACTAAGCACGGGACAGATGCACAAGGAATTTAAGCAGAGTTTTTCTAAATGGCAAATAATTAGAGGGGAACAGATGCCTATGGGCAGCAAAGGATGAAATGAGGTACCAGGAATTTTAAAAGGGAGATGGAAATACATATGTAGAATGTAGTTGCTCTCAAGGATGTTTAAGCCTAGAGGCTGTTCTTTCCCAAAGTTCTCTGTTTTTTGTGGGTTTTGACATTAAATTTTGTTCTCTCTTTACCTATATTCCCCAAAGAAATAGATCATGCTAATCATTCCAAAGTGGAACAGATTTTCTTTCGAACCTCAGTTTTGGGTGACTTTGTGGGTTGCATCTCTTTCTTCTCTCTCCCCAGGGCCGTGTCTTTTCACAGGACTGCCAGGATATGACATTTCTCACAGTGTCACTCCTCATTATTCACTGTTTATTCCCCATCTACTTCCAAAAGGGTTTTTAGCTAGCCTACCAATGAAAGACGCCTACAAATGTGATTTTTTCCCTTGATGTGCCTTTTAGGATGGACACACCCTCCTTTGGAACAGTCCTGCTGTCCAGTGGGTTGTGTCCATCTGAGAACTCTTCTGCATAGTCCTGAGGTCGAAAAGGAAACAGATCTCCAAGCATAAAGTAGAGAAGAGCATGAGGCATTTCCCGTCTTCCTGTAGAGTGGTAGTTTAAACAGCAGGGCCACGGAGCAGAGCGATTCAGCAACCCAGCACAGCCGAACGGTAGCACCTGATCACTATCCTTCAGTTTGAAATTTACCTGTTGTGCTCATTGTAAAAAAAGAAATGAAATCTCTGTAATTATATTGGAAGGGGGAGGAGATCATGTTTTAGTTCCTTTGATCTTGAGCTAGAATAGGCTCTGCTTTTGGAAATTTAATTTGAAAGAATCCAACGTACACATCTCTTTTTGTACTGCAAGTTCTATTGAGCTTGGAAATAGAAATTTATTAATGCAAATGTGTAGAGACTGTTCCTTGAGGGAAAAAAAATGCATTCAAAACACAAGGTGATCCTTTCTACATAGCTATGGAAGATTTTAATAAATACGTTCTCCGTGTTTCTTCTAGAGTTCAGGGATGGGGTTCCTTGTTAACAAGGACTAAGCTTTGAAATTACAGGACGCTTTGGGGAACAGAAAGATTCATGATTACTTCAATATTTAAAAGTTTCCGAAGGACAAATTAGGTGGATAAGAGATGAGAAGCAGACTGAATCCTCAAAAGAAAGAAAGAAAAAAAAAAACCAAAAACAAGTGCGTCATCAAACCATTTTGAGAACATGTTTGAATTGATGGTAGGGTCCATGCTAAGAGACAGAGCTTTCATTTCAACGAATCCAGTCTGCCTAGCGTTCTGGAAAATTGCCTTTGCCTGTAAATGGAATGGCATGCAGAATTTAGGTAGGACACTTTCTCACCCAACTTAGCCTGCACTCTTTATTTTCGTACCATTACATGAAACTGCACATAAATGACACGTGACTTAATCCTTAGAGTGGCCGAATTGCATGGTCTATTTTGATTAACTTTTTCTTGTTCTCAGTGTAAAATTTCCAGTAAAGCCTAAAATGTCGTGAGCATTTTGGGACATAAATCCCTTAAGCTATTTTGTAGTCATATAGTTGTCCTTTGTAGGGTTTGAGTGCTTTCCTAAACTCCTTCTCATCTCCAAATGGGCAAAATAAATTATACATTGCTGAGAGCATTCAATCACTGGATGAGCAGTCGTCTCCTAAAGCTGGGGAAAGTATCCTTTTGCAGTTCTTTGAGTAAATGGAGGTGATTCCTTCTCATATTTGTGCTCTATAACAGATCTCAAAAACTTGGTTATGAATTACCCAGGCTTAAGAAGGAGTTCATGATGAAAGACTATATTGAATTAATAAAACCAGTCTTTCTTTTTCTGGTGTGATGTAAAGAGATTTTTTTTTTCCAAAGGTGGTAGGTAGGTGGGCTTCAGTGCATTTCTGTTGGTTACTTGTTACTTTCTTCCCCACTGAGTTTTTTGTTTGTGTGTGTGTGTGTGCTTCTTTTAAGGAACAGAAAGGTGAAAAGCCGCAAAGAGTTAGGCTGGGAATTAGGAATTCTGAGTTTAAAACAGGGAGCTATCCTAACGTGTTGTGTCGGAGTTGGTGTTTCAGTTGTATTGCCGGGATAGCCCGTGACCCTTGCAAATGTACAATTTCATTTGGGTTCAGTGATTCCTGGATGAGTCTGTGACATAGGACGCCAAAGGCCACAGGGGTTATTTAATACACAAAATGTTAGGACAGAGTTGGCTCCCCAGAGTCTTCTGAGTAACAAGGATTTCATCTGAACCCCTTTTCGGGGGGACCACGGAAAGTACTGCTCCGCACTTCCAGTGAATCAGTTTCTAACCTTTACATCAAAGGATGACTTTGTCCAGCTCCCCACATCTCCCTTCCTCAGAGGCGGGAGACCCCCAAACAAAATTTCTATGTCTAACGGCAGACAGTTGGGGTGCCGTAACCAAGCAGTCACCCTTAAAAATTAATGAGCTTAATGATGGTTCGGAGAAGCGATCGCGCTGGTGGTCGGGGAGGGAGGGGCCGTGGGGATGGCAGAAGGAAGAAGGCTGGACTCCTCGTAAGTGACAATGATGGGAGCCCCTGTCCTTATCTCCCCTCCCCAGTCTCCCTTCCCACTCCCTCCCCCCAGTCGCCAGCCCTTCCATCCTCCTCTCTTCACAGGAGCCACAGCAGATAGAAAGACAGGGCGATTATGAAGATGTCAGTTGGAGCGTAGGCAGGCGAGAGGGGAGCAGCGCTCCAGATGAGGTCCGGGGGGGGCCGAGGAGGGTCACTCATGGACGACCGTGTGTGTGTGTCTGACAGACTGTGAAATGGTGCGTTGTTGCACGGCTGCGCTGCACCTGGGCCCTTCATCTGTGATTGATTGGTTTGGTCATGTGTAATGGTCCCATCTGCTCTGTGTTGTTTTTCTTTTTTTACTTATAAACACCGTTCCCAGCGGCTGAGAGAGGATGAGCTATGTTTTGTCATCTTCACTTACACTTTAGCTCAAAAAAATGGTCAAGTAGGTAAGCTCTAAAGTGTATCCAAGTAATGTAGCAGCAAAGTCTGGGTTTCCCCCTTTGCTTGGGGGTTTGTGTGTGTGTGTGTGTGGTGTGTGTGCGCGCGCATGTGTGTGCGCCCTCCTGCGCACGCGTGTGTGCCTGGAGTTTTCATGCTGCCTGTTAATATCCGAATAGTTCATGAACCACAGAAGACCAAAAAATTGCAGAAATGATTTGCACAAATCTGTGACTCTTACTGCAGCGGGGAGTTGTTTTTTTTTTTTTTTTTTTTTTTGTAACGGAGCCAATACTTAATTAAAACCGCTGACATCATGGTGTTATAATTAAGCGTGGCATTAATTAAGCTGGAATAACGATTTTTTTTTATTAAGAGCTGCTTCTATTGTATAAGACCGTTATCGGCTAAAACCAAAATAATTTTAAAGCAAAAATGAATTCCCTCTAAACAAGCCCTTTTCAACTTCCCCAAAGTCCGGCCTCAGGACTGTCGTCATCAGGGCTGTGTGTGTGTGTGTGTCTGTGTGTGTCTGTGTGTGTCTGTGTGTTGGGTGGTGTTGGGATGGGGGACGAGTACAAGTGAAATTTGTTTTTTTTCACCCAAAAATGCTGATCGGCTCCTGGCATTCTGATGGCTAATTATGCATCGGAGAGCTTCGACAGCTGCATTCATCATCATAAAATGTAATAATTAATGACATTCCAACAAAGAAAAATATGCAAATGAGGACTCATTAGCATTTTCATATTCAGCTTTGATAATGCTTTTGCTGACAAGGTTGTAATTAATGAAAATTCATGTCGCAGTCAGGAGAT
Source organism: Pseudorca crassidens (assembly GCF_039906515.1). Lineage (NCBI taxonomy): Eukaryota > Metazoa > Chordata > Mammalia > Artiodactyla > Delphinidae > Pseudorca > Pseudorca crassidens. Next base: position 19,247,680 of record NC_090307.1, read on the forward strand.
TGGATCGGTTTCATTCCGCTCACAATTCCCAAATGCTTGCATTATGGAAAATCGGCAGCTCTGCCAACTTTTCAGGGAAGAAAAAAACACACACACACACTAAAAGCACCAGATGCAAATTAATGGTAGGGAGTCTTTAACTCTTTAAACCACCCCCCTAAATTTCCATCATAGGAAACATGTGATGAGTTTTAGCCTAAGAACTAGATTCTTTTTTTTTTTTTTTAATAACAGCCCTGAAAGTACTTTTATTTGTGACCCAAGTATGAGAATTTCTGGCAAACTTTTTTTTGTAATATTAAGGAAAAAACCCTCTACTTTTCCCCCTCTTTTCTTTTCCCTTTCAAGACTATTTAAATTTACGTAGTAAAACATGTTAGGACAGCCAAGCCCCAGCGTGTTGTGTTCTGTCCTCTAGCTGGCAAATTTACGGCACGACAGTTTATTCATCCTCATGCTTTTTGGAGACACCTCATCACGTATTTGTGCTTCGATCTTCCGGTGCCTCCCTCCGTGTGCTACCCATAAGGTCGAAAGAAAAGCAAGTATTCTGTTTGTCTATTCAGGGTGAGTTTTTTTTTTCTTTTTTGGACGATTTTTTTTTTCTGTGCTTTTTCTTTTTAATATATTCCCTTTGTGGTTTAATGTAAGAGTTTGGGAATGTGCCCATAATTCTCTCACTCAACACTTCAGGTTTAGTGTTGGGCTTCAAACGTAATTTTAAGAGACCCTGTACAATCCAAATGGATACCCAGAAACCCCAGAACCAGAGATATGGACAAGCATTCAGTACAGAGAGCTATTAATTTATAAACCCTCTGTGTGTTGCTTTCGGAATGTGTGACTGGAGATTGGCAAATAACCACTTTGTGCCAACCTGGTACCATGATTTGTTAGACTAGCCTAAAGTTAAACCGAAACTTCTATCTCACTCTTGACATTAGAAAGAAAAAACCTAAACATAGTTCTGACTGGATGTAAGATTTGATCTTCAGGTTGAAAAATGATTATTACTACGTCAGATCTTTTTGCTGAGGCAGATGTTTAAAAAAAAAAAGGTTTGTATAAGGATTAAAGGAAAGGTTTGCATAAGGGGAGAATGAAAGCATATTTCTTTAAAAATTGTCAAATTAATAAGCATTGTTACTCTCAAATAATATAAAACAACTTCAGGCAGTTCCTAAGATGCAGTTTCCTGTTTATTTAGAGTTAAGTTATAATTCCCCAAGTTGCTAGCCCAGCATAAAGAAAGAATATAAATATGCCTTGTTAGGGGAAGGTAGAAACTTTGATATGCTAGGTTTTATTTTTTAGAGTATCTCAGTGAAATAGAGAGTATCATGAGCTATTTAATGAGAATTTTAAAGTGAATCTTTTTTTCCTATTATGCAATTAAGAATGACTAGATTTTTATTACTTATTAATCTTTTAGAGATCTGAGAAACAGAATTTTATTTCAATTTCTTGCTTTTTCCAACTTTCGTCTTGTCACAGTTTGTATATGAATGTGTGAGTGTACACACATGTTGTGTAAATGTGTGTGTGTCAGTATCTGGAGATTACGGTGAGTGAGTCTGTCCCCTTTCCTTTAAAATCTATTGTGTTAAAATAGCAGGCAGAAGAAGGTTTTTTTTCTTTTAGTTTACTTGTTTTTGATGTGGGCAAACTGCCCATCCAGATGGTAGAAATTCACCTGTAAACAATCTGAAACGATAGGTTAATTCTGACATTTTATATAACTTTTTTATTTTCTTTTCGTACAGTACAACTGAGTGCAGAGTAACTACTCAAGATGATGTTTCCTCACCACCAACCCCCTTTTTCTTTTAAAGCGTTTCCTGCTGTGATTGGTTCTCCCCCTGCCCCAAATCAGTATTTTGGGCTCAATTAAAATCTGTGGCTTTAGGCACTTTGCTGTTCTTGTCAAAACCACATCTGATGAAATCTTTGACTGCTTTTAATATGTGTAAATGAGGAATTGATGGGAGAAGTAAAGGAACAAGTGTCGATCAGCAGGTTAGTGGTGGAGAAGCAGATCATTTTAATTGTGGAAGCTCAACGATCCTCTGGCTTTGATAAATTCACTGTTAGTTTTCTCCTCCCACCAAATTCACAACTCCTACCTTTCTCAGTAATGCCCAGCCTGGTGTTAGCAACCGGAATCCTGAAATTTGGTTTTGTTTTCAGTGTGGTTAGCCTCTGGTGGCTTCTGTGCCTGAGCAAACTGGAGATGCTTTGAAATGATTTGTTGACCTGTTATCAAGGAATCCCGTTATTTCTCAAAGCAGGTTTTGGGGGTGTTTACACAGTAGAGCATGAAAGGGAAAGGGAGTATTGGAGATTGTTTTCAGTCATAGTAATTGTAATCGTACTGTATTTACAAGTTCCTTTTGAATGCTATCCTCTTGTTTTTATTTCTAGAAAAATCCTTTGTTTGAATACATTATTTCCCGAGTTGTTTACATAATAAAGATGGCTCTAGGGGCATCTTCCCTGGTTTATTCCCTTGGGAGAACATTTTTGAAAGTGATCCACTAAGATTATACCTGTTCAGATTTGGGACCCTAGTCGTGGTACTGTTGGCTGCTTTTTCTGTTTCCTGTTTTGCAGATGTTAATTCCTTTGGGTAATTTTTTTTAAGTGATGAGATTTTCACTGTCCAGCAGCAAGCCACGTTTCCTGGAGTTACTGAACTCTGAAATAGGAAACCTGTGGGGGATCAGTTTTACCCTCCCCAGAAGCTGTTGCTTAAATCAGGGAGAATTACTGCCCCATGACTGAGAATTTTAAAGGAGTTGTTTCACTAAAATATCCACAAGCTTTCTTTCAGGTATTGCAACAAAATTCACATGTGTTTGTGGCCCATGAAGCCAGGATTCCTGGCAGGATTCTCATCCAGTTGCTTCTCCTGTTTCCCTTGCAAACTTTCCCATTGGTTGGGGTCTGTGGAGAGATTTCAGTGGCTGGCTGGTGGAAATGTTTAGGAGAACATTTGCGTATCAAAACAGCCTAGATATTTGCAAAAAAAAAAAAAAAATGTTTATCTGAGAAAAAAAGAATCCACTTAGGATTAGGAAGTCACTGCTTTAAACATTTTAAAAGCATTTGTGATTTCCCGGAGTATATTATGCACGAGTAAGGCCTAACCTGACATTCAGGGGTCATGCCCGCATCCATATTTTTAAAAAGCTTATAAGATAATGAACATTTTGCTTAATGATTAAGATCTGTACCTATATGTGGTATAAAAATTCCCCCCAAATTAAAGGACACAGATATATCCAAAAATTGTTTATGATTTAGTGAACCTATGAAACAAAAGATGCAGGGAAACTGCCTCCTTCTTTTCCTCCTTTATGTATTTTTCCCCCATAAAACCCAATTGTGTTGCTGTGTTGTGACATTCGGTTCTACTGGAGTCCATGAGCTTTCTCTTTTTATTTATTTATTTATTTAACATCTTTATTGGAGTATAATTGCTTTACAATGGTGTGTTAGTTTCTGCTTTATAACAGAGTGAATCAGCCATACATATACATATATCCCCATATCTCCTCCCTCTTGCGTCTCCCTCCCACCCTCCCTATCCCACCCTCTAGGTGGTCACAAAGCACGAGCTGATCTCCCTGTGCTGTGTGTAAGCTTTCTCTTAATGGTGATGATTTAAATATCAGATCTTCCTCTTTTTTTCTTGGTAAAGAGTTTAATGTGGACATACTGGTGTTCAGATTATTAAAGTTTTAACTGCATTACACTGATAGGTTGGAAACAGCAAATATAAAACTCAGGGCAGGCCAATTTTGTTAACAGTGTAGGGGCTGAACGTTGACAATTACTGTACTTAAAAATCCCTCGGATCAGGTGTTATTTTGCCGTCTGGACATTTTAATTAGTAATAAAAATGTGGATCTGGATACACAGAAATAGGATCTACAGTACACAACGGCCCGATGCACTCTGTTGGTGTTGAGGTGTGCCTGGCTACATTTTGTGTGTGTATGTGCTCGTGTGTAAGTGTAATTGTGTGTTGAGTATGTGTTCATTCCTCCTAGTAAAGCCAAGCATAGGATTCTATCACAATACCAAAAAACGTGGCTACTTTTCTTGAATAAGAAGTGAAAATGTGTAAAAAGTGTACTTATATTCCTAAGTAATACTTGCCTATATCTTTTTAATGGTCATGCTTCCTCGTGTAATATATGGTATGGCATGTCAGTACAGTGCTGACATTAGAGGTAGGCTTGGGCAAAAGATGTGGCTCCTCCATTTCATAGCTGTGTGCCCTAAGACAAATAAATTAACCTCTCTGAGTCTCCCTTTTTTCTTACATATAGAATGAAAGTAATGATAATAATAATGATACCTATCTAACAGAATTATGATGAAGCTTATAAGAGCATGTATGTGAAAGCACTTGGTAAAATACAAAGAGCTGTAACAGTTGATTTTTAATACAAGTTGCCAGTCATAACCCACATAAGCATCTTCGTAATACAATAAATTGTCTCATATTAAAAAATAAGGAGATGCAAATATAAGAGTACAGTAACAAATAGTAACTTTAGGACCACCAGAAAATATGTTCATAATTTTAAACATAAAGCAAAGTGATCCATTTTTATAAAGTATCTGTATATGCTCTTTGAAATAATGTTATTCTTAATTAAGGCAGACGCGGGTACATTTGAGGGAAATAGTGACCCTCTGGAGAAATGGAGACTGAAAATAGTTTAGGGAAATGAGTCTTAGTGTCTTCTCGTTCGGAAAGATGCATACGTGTTTCTCTTAATCATTATGAATTTCTTGTTTGTAAACCAGTGTGAATACTTAAACGATAGTCATTATTGTTTAGAAAAACCTACCATTACAATTTATACACACACAGACACAAACACACTCACACACGCATCATATTATATGTAAATTTGCTCAAGAAGGCATTCTCCCCAGGAAGTGAGGGTGTTGATAAAATTGATGTTGGACACTGGACCAGATGAGTTTGGATACTTCTGTAGAAAGCTTTTTCTGTTTTTATTACAAGTTCAGTTCTCTTCCTGAGAATTCTTCGGAAAGGATTTGTTTTCTTTACTGAGACGAATGGTGTCATGGAATACTGTGGTCTAATGATGCTATTTTGGTCATTTCATTAATTTCATCTTCTTCTCCCTTAAAGTAATAAATGCATACCTTGATTATAATACAAATTATATTTACATTACATTGTTTCTAAGAACAAATATTTATTTTTATAGACAACCTGGTTTTAATCAGTGTCTTAGAAAGCTTCTAAGACTTGTCTCTGGAACATGGTATTAGCAGAAGTAGGCAGTTTTTTTTTTTTTTTTTTGGTGAGGTGTTAGGGGGAGCTAAATTCAACCAAGGCAGTCTTCAGTTAATTCATTAATCTGGTAAATATTAAGTAAACTACAGAAGAAACAGAAACGTGCCAGTTGTGACTATACAGCTTTTCAGGTTTTTTGGACTTGAAAATGGAAACTGGTTTCATTTAACGTTCTATCAGTTTAATGTAAATGTCTCATTCTAATGACCAGTTTCATTGACATCTATTCTAATCTAGTGAACAGAGAGGCTCTACATATAATTTGTCTGGAAATTTTTGAAATGAGGCTACAGGTCCTCCTCTTTGAAGCTTCCTTTGATAAAAATGGCCTTGTGTGCCTTAACCTTCCAGAGTTCGGCATTGACAGTCAGGAGGTGAGAGAGAAATTGTGGGGCTCCTTTAAAAATTATCCCAGAGAAGGGATTCAGTTACACATCGGGGGGACAACATTTAAAATTTATTAAAAAAGTAATTCAAAGGAAAGTCTGCAGCCAAACTCCTTAATTGTGATGCATTTGCTGAGTTCCCCTCTTCCATCGTCGGGCCTGCTCCGATGCCATATGGCCTACCATGGAACATTTAACTTGTCAGATATAATGGATTGTCCTGGAAGCAGATTTTTGCTTTGAGCATTCGGCTCCTTTCTTGCATTTCACTCTCAGCTCCAGGCTGCAGGATGAAGGATTGTGGTGGAAACGCAAAGAAGAGACACACAGTTGATTCCCCTTAAGAGAGTGACCTATATGCCACAAAATTTTACCCACGTAAAGAGGCATTATCCCCATCACTGGCCTTAGCAGGCTGCACGTCAGAATCATTTAAATTTGCCTGGACTTCACAAATTGTGTAAACATTTCAGAACTGAGTGCTTTGGAATAATAAACCATCATCATTTTCACTTATGCAAAAAGGGTGTAGCCACATCGGCCAAAAGATAAGTGTTATTTATCATGACCTACATGTAACCTATACCACCTGGTTGGTAGATGCTGTAAATTAAGTTCAACTCTCAAATCTACCGAGAATGCTTAAAAAAAAATCACCTGATGACGATGTTACATGACTTCATTGTTTTTGTTTAGTGAGTGAGGTGGGGTTGAAATGATCATTTAGGTGGATAGGCAAGTAGCAGTTAATTATCCTACTAAGCTTTCCATCTTGAAACCTTCTGTTTATTCTAATGCACTTGAAATGAGAGATTGGACATCCTGTGGATTATTTAACTTTTATCTGTAAATGTAAAAAATACAGTATCTGAGGTTGGTTTTAATTTGTTGCTTTCATGAGGTAATTCATATTTTCTTTTCAATTTGTGATATTGTTTCTGAAATCAAAAGCTCGGAAAGGGCTAGGAGGAGTTTGTGACTTTTGCATCTATAGGATAACTTCCTTTAAAAGAATAAGCAGCACCCTTTCTACACGTACATGTACATACATAGCTGCAAGATACTCTTCTGGCAAAATCTACTGTAACCCCAAAGCTAATATTATAATACAAAGACCCAGAATAGACAACTTACAAATAATCAATCAAGCACAAACCAGTGGGAAAATAAGTAACGTATGTATCTAAATTTAACCATAAAACGGTACATATTCGATTGCTCTAGGGTTACAAAAATTAATAGATTTGTATATGACACATGGAATTACTCTAAAAGAAACTGTCTATTGGCAAAGGGTAATTTAATACACTTCCCAAAACGTGTGTTTATGTATTAGAAATTTAACATTTAATTTACTTCTACAAATTCATGTTTTCTAGATAATTCTTCATATAGATCTATAAAAACTACAGTGGCCTTGAAAACTGATATAACCTCACTTCTATACAAAGAAGAGTTACTTCTTTTTAATGAACAACTTTCCGTGAAGCAGTTAAGAAATCTCTGTTGAAGTCAGTATTGAATCATAAAGTGTACTACTGTATATTTCTTACTAATCCTAAACTGAGCACATTTGTTTTATTGATGCCCCGATAGGATGATTTTTTTCCCCCCTCTCTGTATTCAAATTTTGGTCAGGGTTAGTCCTAAATGAATTTGGGTGGTGCATGGCCAGAGCCAGCTCTTGTTGGGGCTTGTGTGCCCTCTGCTGGCTCACATTGAAATGACTGGTATGTGGGGTTCTTCATTTCTTTTACTTTTCAAGGTTGGTTTTTTTTTGTTTTTTGTTTTGTTTTGTTTTGATATTTTTACACAATCAGATATTTGCAGTGATTATAAAGTTGTAGGTTAATACTGAGTATGGAAGTTAATTTGTTTTTATTAGGAAATGAAGGGGTTTTGTTTGGGGTTTTTTGGGGGGAGTTTGCTTTTGCTAAATAGACTCAATAGCTCAAATAGCATGTAAAGTATATGCCACTCTTTTTTAAAAATAAATTTATTTATTTATTTATGGCTGCGTTGGGTCTTTGTTGCTGTGTGCAGGCTTTCTCTAGTTGCGGTGAGCGGGGACTACTCTTCGTTGCGGTGCACAGACTCCTCATTGAGGTGATTTCTCTTGTTGCGGAGCACGGGCTCTAGGTGCACAGGCTTTGCGGGCTCTAGAGCTCAGGTTCAGTAGTTGTGGCGCACGGGCTTAGTTGCTCCGCGGCATGTGAGACCTTTCCAGACCAGGGTTCAAATCTGTGTCCCCTGCCTTGGCAGGCGGATTCTTACCCACTGTGCCACCAGGGAAGCCCGTATATGCCACTCTTGAGTTATTAAGTGGTTGCTTTCAGGTGACCGTTAATCGTATTCCCGTTGCTTTTGTAGATCCTCCTGGCCTGATTATACTCAAGAAGAATTCTTGTTTACTGAGTTGGAAATGGACTTGAAAAGGATAAATCATTGAAATTTTGAAACGTGACTCCTTGTATGTAGTAGCTAATGCCTCATAGAGAACTCCCTTATAGGCTTGACTGTTTTCACTTGCTTTGTGAAGGAAAATGAGCCTGTATTTACACCCTAATGTTCTATAAAGGCATTTTTGGTTTCCTTGCAGACCAAATTAAGCTATTCTTCCTGGCAGACGTTGAGAATCAGAGTTTGAGTGGAACCTTTTTTTGTTTTGTTTGGCTGCTTTGGTTGTTTTTTATAGAGTGTAAGATGTTAATGGAGCAAATCCCTGATGGTTTCAGGTCGCAGGACTAAGTTATACAAGGGCGGTTACAGAGGGAACATCTTGCCTCCCCGCCATTGCTTGGGTGGAGAGTATCCTTGGGTCTTGGTAGTGAAGACCAGGGCTCTGTATAATGAATATGCCTTTAAAATAGCAGCAATTTTTGTTGACAAGTTTCCATCAAATTCTTTATAAAATTAATTATGTATAAGTGATTTCTGCATCTCTCCGAAATGACTTGATCGAATCCAGGTGATTACTCTGTGGTGGTTCGTTTAGATCTTTACAATTCTTTTTTTTTTTTTTTTTTTTTGCAAATTTCTCTAATTTGTAAGCAGATTCCATCAAAAAACTCCCAAATCATCTCCCAAACGTATGGAATGATCAAAGAACTTAGAGCTAGAGCGCTAGAGAAACTTAGATGAAATGTCATCTAAGTTTTTTCCAGTTTTCCATCTTTCCAATCTGAGGTACCAGTTACCTTAAAATTTGTTTTGGTTAAATCATGTAAGTGTTAGTTTTTATTTACTTTGTTTTGTTTAACATTGTCAAATAACTGCAAACTGCATTCTAACAAATATCCATTTCCCGCTAAATCTGTTCTAACGGTATCTGGCGTGGAATCTCAAATCTACGTCTTTCCTCTTGTCTCCTGTTACCACACTGAGGTTGTGTTAGGTGCTCTCTCATTATTCCCATTATACCCCTGACTATGTACATTACTGGCTTTGCTCCCTAACATTTCACCCATCTAAACTCTTAACTCTTGGGAGTAACGTTCGTCGTTGACGTACCATCAGCCAACACGTGGTAGGTACACAGAGCTACCCTACAAATATTTATTTCTGTATCTCATGGTTTTTGGACCTCTTTCAAAGCTGTTCAGAGGATCATTTTTGCAAGCTTCAGAGCTGAAAATTGCTGTCTGTAAACATCTATTCCACGTGATAGATTTTATTTTCTTGCACATTTTTGATAGGATGCGGTCACTGTTCTGACTACTCCCCTTCTCTCTCCTTCCTCCCTTCTGCCTTCTCCCTCATCATCCTTTCCTCTGCCTCTCCCCTTCCTTCCTATGGCCCCCGCCTTCCTCCCTTGATTTAGTCATGCTTGTATATTCAGTAATTGGAAGGTTTTTCTTAAACATCACAGTGTGGAACTTAGTGGTTTATGTAATTCTGTCTGTGAACCATCACCTTCCTTTAACAGGGGAATTGGACTCTGAGTAGTTTGGTCCTGTTTCCTTCCTAGCTTGATTGTCATGGGGCCATTCTTTTAAAGTTGATGTTGAAGGGCAGCCTCAGTGGTTAGCATTCTTCCTACTCTTTGTCTGCTCTGTGAATGCCCTGAGTTGTGTTTTGAATTGTGGGCTGTTTCACCCCCAACTTCTCAGTACTGTATACTTAGGGAATATAAAACCTATATAGTCTAAGACTAGAGAAATGATTATCTAATATGTTACAGATACATCTGTAGATGACATTTAGATTATCTTCTGTCTCGGGTTAGAAATGTTACTTATATACTTATGTGTATATATAATACTTATTGTATCATACGTATGTGTAACCTGTATTTAAAATTTTCATGAGACCTCCACCTCCTTTATTTTTGTGCATTCTTGAGTATCATATCAAATGCATGTAATTTCTTTAAGAGATGATAGTGGTTATATTCTAATTGTTAGTCGTGAGCTGAGCTTGAAAACCGAGGCCATCTCTTACATGCCCTGGTGCTAAAATATGTAATTTTCCTACGTAGACACTTTATAACAAACATAATACTAAACCTTTTCCTCAGTTTTCTGTTCTGATATGCCAAATTCAGAGTTTGGTCATTATTATTTTTTACATTTAATATTAGTAAGACTCTGTTAGAACATCAGTTTAATGGGTAGCACATAATTTATTGCTAAAAGCAATTTGCACAGTGAAACGTAGCTGCTGATTTTCTTAAAATTTGCTGATTAATTCCAAATAATCGAGCCAGGCAACGAAGTCTTACTCATATGATATCGTCTGTGCTGCATCTGGCCAGAAATGTCATCGATCTCCTCCAGAGGGATCAAAGGGCCGGATTCTCTCCCCCAGCATGGACTTGTAATGCCTTCAGTAGAGCGTGGATGTGGGGAATATATGGGTGGAAGGGCCCTTTTAGGTTAACAAACCAAGTCTGGCTCACTAGAGCTTGATCCTGGAGTCTAAAGGCGACCTCTGTCTTAGGGTAGAAAGGGAGAAGAGATACTTTCAGAGCAGTGGCCAGTGGGGCTGATAGAAGGAATGTCGTTTCACCTCCAGGACACTTAGATCTTGGAATTCTGTTGTTTATTAGGGCCATCTACTTGGTAATGTGAGCTGAATTTCTTTAACACAACCAATCTTCATGAGCAGAGATGAACAAATGTAGAGGCCTAGCACACTGCCAGGAAGAGGTTTCTCTAACCCACAAAATGTAACTGTCTGAAAGGGTCTTGGAGATCAACACTTGTTTACTTTTTAAAAATCCAATTAAATAGGTTGGATTAGATAGTCATTGATTTCTTTTTGGTTATCTACCAGCTTACCAGGTTTATATGAGAGTTTCACCTAAAGTAACCTTGAAGGCTGAACCTGTTCACTTAAATTGGTTACTCTTGTCTGTGGCTTGTTAGACTAACCAGTGGAGTTTTATTTTAAAAAAACAGAGATTCTGGACCACATTCCACTGAATGTAAGTCCCCTGGGGTAGAGAACCCAGGAATCTGTTTTAAGAAAAGTCTTACTGATGATTCTCATGATGGGCAGGGTTTTTGGGCCATGGAATTGAATTTCAGGAGATTGCTTTTCTCCACACCCATCCTGTATCTTCCTTTCCTCTTAAGAGTACAACAAAAATATTTTATTTCTGTTTGCTTTTGATGCCTTTCGTGTGTATCGCAAGATTGACCTTTTTCAGTTTTACATGAAAAACTATTACGTATTCAAATAAAAAATAAGATTTCAAATGCATATGTTGTTTCTTCAGAGGCCCTCACAAAGTCTTTCATTGCCTTGGTTATACCCAGTCACCATAGGCACAAACTGTAATAAAAATATAAAATAGGGCAGGCAGAGCCATTAAGATCTTATTCACATAAAACCAGTGGTAAGTTACGCATTAGAAGTAAGTTGACTGATTTCGGGGTTAGCCTTAGTCCCTCAGGCTCCTAGGGGACCCTTGTACAAATTGCTGATTCAGAAAATCATTACTCTGGTGGCTCAAGTGGCACTTTAGTGGCCTTAAAGAGTTATTTGACACACCTCCCCAAAGAGCTAAGTTATCCCCATGATTATGTTGATTAATTGCACACTCTGTGGAATTAGTGTTATTTTCAGTGAAAGATTTTCCTGCACTGGGAAAAGAAAGCATAAAACTCACGGGTTCTCATTTGATAATGTGTGCACTTCTCCTGAGAGTGACACCGAGGAAGAGGATGATTCTGGCTTTTGTTGGTCTAGGGTAGGTGAAATAATCTATAAGGCAGTACTTTCATTTTGCATTGAGAAGGTGATTTTTGGTGTCCCAGAGGGTGGTCACTCAAAATGTTTACCAGTTCTAATATTTTCATCCATCAAAGGACTCGAGAATGCCTCTTTGACTTACTACGAATTGAGGAGAGGGCTATGCTACATAGTGAGAAAAAGACAGGTGGAATCATCTTTGTTACCACAATAGAAACCAGTAATACATCTGGAATACTCCAAGAAGAGGCGGCGTATTGTAAAAACAGGCTTTGGTACAGGAGTTGGTAACTTATGTTCTAGCTTCGTCTCTTAATATCTGTACAACCTCTCTTATTTGTTATAAGTGGGTTACCCTTTCTGAATTTTAGTGACCTCTTCTATAAAAATAGGGGTTGAAATGCCCATCTTTCTGAATTTTAGTGACCTCTTCTATAAAAATAGGGGTTGAAATGCCCATCTAAGGAATTCTTAGGATGTTGTTATCTTAAATAATGTAAGTTAAATTACTTTGCACACTATATAGTGCTTTGCAAATGTGAGGGCTTTAAGGAGAATTGAATATTGATTCTAACCATGTTCAGAATCGCCCCAAATACAGAGTTTGGGTGGTGCCTCGAGATACTCTTAAGTATATCTGGAATTTTGGTACACTCGCTGCTTTGAAGGCAATGCAGTGTCTGGATGAGATGGGGTGAATCAATGACAGAAAGCAGCCCAAACTCATAATTTTCTGAGGTCAGAGCTCTAGATCATTACTGAGTGTTCTACTTTGATGATTTAAGAACATCAGTGAAAGTGAGCACTGATGCTAGTCTTTCCTGGGAAAATGGCTTGGCCCCTATTTCCCATCATCCTTTGCTGCAAACTATGTACCTGATCACTTTTCCCCAAAATTTTCTTTCTGTTCTCAATTTAGGAAGAGGGGGATGAAGAGAATTTTCTAGGCTGTGGAATGACTGTTTTATCTGCTGGAATTGAGTCGTAGCTCTTTTAGCATGACATTTATTAAATTTGGATTTTTAAAATGCCTCCTGGTATGGTAAGATTCTGCAGGAGAGAACCAGTGGTCTTCTCTGAATTTTAGAAATCAGGAGAATAACGTCAGCTTCTGATTTCTTGTAAAGCCAGACTCCCACCTCCAAGCTAGAATCAGGGAAAATTAAAGTTGACGGCCAGTCAGAACCACAAAGGTGTATCTGCATGGAAACATCACAACAAGACAAAGATGTTTTTAGGTCAATTAAAATAAAATTCAAATGTTAAACTTATTTATTTGATAGAATATTACCAACATATATTAACCCAGTGCATGCTTTGAAATATTAAGTTTTTTAAAGTAGTAGTTTCTCAGATTCCTCTGAACTTGTGTTAATAGGCAAAAAGATGGGGCCGGTATGTGTATTCAAATAAATTTGGGAAAGATTATATTAAATGAAATTAAATGTCTCCACTGCAGGACTTCTCAGAGGCTTTAACATGCTAGGATACAGTGTATATTTCTGCCTGTCAGGGAGGGATATAGACAGCTTGTAACATTTCCTGGGCCTTTTGATTTGCCTCCCTTTTGTTTTTTGGAACCTGTTGTCGGGCTACTATTCCACAGAAGACACTTGTGAGCGATGTTGTGTTGTCCTATAATTTTATATATATATATATATATATGTATATATTATATATAGTTTTTTTTTTTTTTTTGTGGTACGCGGGCCTCTCACTGCTGCGGCCTCTGCCGTTGCGGAGCACAGGCTCCGGATGCGCAGGCGCAGTGGCCGTGGCTCACGGGCCCAGCCGCTCTGCGGCATGTGGGATCTTCCCAGACCGGGGCACAAACCCGTGTCCCCTGCATCGGCAGGCAGACTCTCAACCACTGCGCCACCAGGGAATCCCCTATAATTACATTTTTACTTTCCCTCTTCTCTATGCATTGATATGAAGTCACGTTCTTCACATATGGAATGTGTAGAGATGCAGTTTGCTGCCATGTTTTTGTCAATTAGTTGTTTCCAGTTAACTTAGAGATGGTTGCAGTTTATTGTGTGACGTCACAGGTTCTGGTGTACATCATTTGCACAGCTTTAAAGTACCTAGAGACCTTTTAGGAATAAAACACCATGTAAATGTAAATTATCACCACCTCTAAGACACTTTCATTAATTTCATATCAAATTCATGAGTGTTTTGAGCTCTGGGATTTGAGTCTTCAGTATTGGGCTTCTCGCTTATTTGTAGATATTTTTTTTCAGAGTTTAAATTCCAGCAGCACAGAATAGCGCTAAGAGGCCAGCCATGGGAATCAAACTGGCAGGATTTGAATCCTGGCTCTAACGCTTACTGCCTTTGTGACCTTGGGCAGTTTTCTGTATCTCAGTTTTCTCATCTGTAAAGTGGTGTTTATATTACGTTGCCTCACAGGGTTGTTGTGTAGATTGAATGAAGCAATCTACGTAACCCTTTTGTGTAGCGGGTAATACATGACAAGGACTCAGGTATTCTTACGTGGGCAAGAGAGGAAAAGGCAAGCGCGGGAAAGATGAACGAACTGTAAATTATAACCTCATGTATATTTTTGGAACCACCCTTCCCGTTATTGTTTAATGAAATACTCTTTTCAATATACCCCCCAAAATTATAGGGTAACCAAAGATGGCTTGGGGTTGGGGACAGGGACGACAGAGATTTATTCTGATTCACACGCGGTTGTGATGAGTTCCTTAGTCTGGTAGCAGGGAACAAAAGGCTGGTTCTTCGGTTTCCAGCATGAGGATTAGCCATGAAACAGCCTTGCTGGGTATTGTCCTACAGCATCAGATAAGTTTTTTATCAAGGCTTTTCGTAGGATAATATGTTCCACTGTACAGGTGCATCTTTTTCAGTGGTGGGTGAAATACCTACCGTTTTTTTAAATTTATTTTTATTTTTTTAAATTTATTTTTGGCTGTGTTGGGTCTTCATTGCTGCACGCGGGCTTTCTCTAGTTGCAGCGAGCGGGGACTACTCTTTGTTGCGTTGCACGGGTTTCTCATTGCAGTGGCTTCTCTTGTTGCGGAGCACGGGCTCTAGGTGTGTGGGCTTCAGTAGTTATGGCTCGTGGGCTCTAGAGCACAGGCTCAGTAGTTGTGGCGCATGGGCTTAGTTGCTCCGTGGCAGGAGGGATCTTCCCCAACCAGGGATCGAACCCGTGTCCCCTGCAGTGGCAGGCAGATTCTTATCCACCGCGGCACCAGGGAAGCCTCCCTACCATTTATATGTAATGTTAAAAGTGGCCTTTTAAGAATGAAAGGCTACAAACCCAAACATGAACTTGTTGTTATCCTACTGGTCAACCACCCGTGGGATCATCCATGTCACAGCTTATCTCCAGAAATAGTATTATGGATAAGTTGTTCTTGCCTGTCTCTCACTCCTTCCAAATGGATTAGAACTGTCCAGGTGTAGTAATCTACTGAAGGTGATACTTCTTAGGTGTATCCCTGTGAGTTAATGAACTTATGAGACCAATTTTTTCCTTCATGTCATATTTTCATTCTCATCCAATTCCCATGACATTCCCTTACAATAGGATACCATGGATATATTGGAAGAAAAATTAGAAGTCAAATGGAAAATTATATAAGAATATAAAAGTATTAAATTTAGAATTAATAGATATTTGTTAATCATACTCCCCCTAAATTAAAAAAAAATTTTTTTTCCTTATCCTTCGTGGGGCAGCAAGATAAAGAACAACTGAATCAATCGGCAAAAGGATTGGTCTTTAAAAATCATTGGAAGCAGCTTATATTTTCTGCTTAGCTTGAGTTTTTCGAGGGCAACAGAAGCAGCAAGTGACTCCTTTATTGATTGCCCATTGGTGCCATTTTTAATAATCAAATTTAAATATAGGTTTTAACAGCTGATGGGTTCAATTTGGACAAAACACGTGTTGACTTTCCTGATTGTTTGCTCACTGTAGATGCCGACTTGTTCTAGAGAAGGGGCTGCGCGTTGAGCTCCTTTGTCTCTAGAAGGATTGATTGACAGATGTTGTGTCTGCTCATTTACAGCGTTTTTCTTGCTTAATTTAAAAAATTGTGACATAGTATTACACGTTCCTTGTATACATCATTTTTGCAGAAGAAAGTTGTTTAGCCAATATGTCGACTTAGTTTATGAAATCCTCTCTTGTAGCTTTCATTCAGCCTTCAGTGTACCCCCATTAGGTTAGATTATTCGTTACATGCACGGCAAATCGTCACCAGCAGCAAAATTTAACATGTGGTCCTTTTAGGTATAAAATGAATCAAATGCTTGATAAGATTTGTTCCTGGTGTATATTTCAGAATCTCCCCCGCCCCTTGGTGGGCATACAACAAATGTTACTAACGGGTACTTTTAGTTTTTAAAATATGGACAACAGTACTCCATGCAGTAAAAGACTTGAGCGATTAATGCTACCCTTATGCCTCTTTTGAGTAGTTTTAGCCATGGGGCTTGGCAGTGCCACCATTGTCTTGGTGCCAAAAAATGTCCGCAGCGGCTGTCGCATTCTAGTACCGGAGGGTTGTCTCGAAAATTCTGCAGTGAACACGCCGGGTTTGTTCATCACTGCTATCTCTTTTAAATATTGGAAAAATAGAATCTTGAGCTCTTTCAAAGCTCCGTTGTGATTGTGGGGACGGGGGGAGGTCGGTGGCGAAGGATGGAGGAAAGAAGCTGTCCGCGCCAGCCAGTGGGTATAAGTGACAAAAATCCATGCCTGACACAGAGTAAACACACATATTTAGGAGCTTTTGTGTTCGCGAGCACAGATAGTTACTTAAGAATCCTACTCAAACATGTTATCAGCGCTCTTGAGAATTTTATTATCTGAAACAAATGTTCCCGGACATTTTAAGCGGAAGACCGACATCAAGACCATAGCTAATTTTTAATGGACAATTTACACAAAAGATGTATATTTTTTTCCCTTGGAAATGAGGTGTCATTGTAAAATGGCTGCTTTTTGTCATTAGGAAATTAGAGGAGTAGATATGATAGGTTTGAGAAGGTGCTTGGGTTTATCCACAGTCCCTGATTATTTTGCTCCCAAACAGAGGTTTGGGCTCTGAGGACAGATTTATAGTTGAATTTGCGAACAAAAAGATGTAATAAAGTTAAAGGCTTACACTATCAGAATGAAATGTGTTCACTCAGGATCTGTGGAGCGATCTATTTGATGGTAAAAGTGGATGCTACAGATGAAATCTTTACAAGGAGCATAATCCTTAAAAAAAAAAAAAAAAGGAAAAAAAAAGTGCACCTCCCAGCCTCCTGCTGGCTGCGCTGCCTCTTTGGTACCTCACAGACTTCGACAGAGTCCTGGACGGGTGCCCATTGATGTCATGGAAACACTCAAATTACTGAGAATGATTCATGTCTATGCTGGTCTCTTATCCTCCCCCACACAAACAGGAGTAGATTTTTAACCCTGACAACTTGTAATTTGCAGTGAGTTTATTTTTGTATCTGGATAAATATTTTTTAACAAGCAAAATTAAGATTAAGCAGTCTGTATGTGATATGATAGTAAAGAATGCTGGGGCTTTGCAGCCAAGAGTACTTTGGGGACTCTGTGCAGCATGAATACATACTCTGATCACCCCTCGCTCCCCTCCTCTCCCTTCCTACACCCTGTTCTTTCCAGTCCACCTCTCCCTCTCTTTATTGCCCTCCCTTCCTCTCTCTTCTCTCTCCCATTTATTCTTATTCATGCTCTCTCTCTCTCTCTCTCTCTCTCTCTCTCTCTCCTCTCTCACATCCTTACTATTTGCATGGACCCCTTTTACCTTTAAAAGAATGAAAGGAATAGACCTAACTTTTATATATATATATATATATATATATATGTATATGAATTGAGACAAATCCTAGTAGGAAAATTCGTCTCTCCAGGTCTATGTGCTGGAGTTGAGTTGGGAAGTAATGCCAGGTGGTGAAATTCTATAGGGGATAGCTTCAGTAATTTCTCCTAGAGAAAGACATAGATAGCCTTTCTTCCTTCCAGTTTTTGGAAATTACCAAAACAGGACACTAGATGTTCAGATTCCTAGGAAGTCAGAGTAAATTCTACCTCATCTATCTTCTTTCTGTCTGTCTGTTTGTCTGCCTTTCTACTGACCTCTCTACCTGCCTTTCTATTTGCTAAACAAGTGAATATTATGTCAAAGTGAATCATGTTGTGGTTGTATGGAAGCTTTGTAGATGCGAGAGCTTCAGGAAGGACGTACATCCTTTGATAGCTCATAAAAGGTAGAGTTTTTTTCTGTTATCTGTTAGTAATATTTATAAAGAGAAGTTAAAGACTATAAGTAGCTTACATCTGACTTACACAGGAGAGTAAATATGTCTTTATGACCATTTATACTTCTGAAACAGGCAAATGCATCTATTCTTTAATGCAAAATCCTCATACAGTGAAAGGTTATTCTCTTAGACCTCCCAGGACTGACACTGCTTGAGATGGTGTCTTGTTTCATTGGAATTGAAACTGGTATGGGCATTGATTTTCTACTTTGCACTGAACACTATACCAGGAGTTGGGCGGGGGGAGTGTTTTCCCAAGTTTGAGATTCACTGAAGTCAGTGGAAAAGGTAATACTGGGGAAGAGGGTTAATGTTAAGGCTCAGGTTTGGCTTTCTTCAAAATCATCTTCCATTTTACATATATAGTGACTTACATACAAGGTATGCCTTTGACCAGATATAAGATTTATCAAAGACACATTCTTTGTGTGGTGTCAGGAAGGCATACTCTAACAGCATTGTCATTGAACTAAAAGATCATAATGAACACTGTTACTTCTAACATTTATCTTAACTTGAGTCGAGGGGGGAAAACTTGGGCATTGTAAACTTCAAAGGATCCATTCAGCCCCTCAAAATACTAGTTTTGAATTTTCCCATTGGAGAAAAGAATAGTATAGTCCTGGGTAAAGAGGACAATGTACCTTAAGCTCTAGTCTTGAAGGAAAACAGTATCCTTCAGTCTTGGGTGGGGTGGGCTTTGTGTTCTGGGCACGTGGGCGGCACTAGCCCTTTTTAATGCCCTGGTATGGATTGTTTCCTGTAAGGACTCTTTACATGTCACTAGGTGTATTCTACTGCTTAGATCTCTTATAATGTGGTTTCATTGTCTTCCTTGCTGATTATTAAGGCTCAACACACTTTTAAAAGAAACAAATGAGCAGCCTTGATTTTTACCCTTAGATATGGCCAAGTAGCATCTGAGCCTTTATCTATCCCTGCAGAGCAGTCTACAGATAAAAATTGGGTTGTTAGAATTGACACAAGACATTGACGTTCCATTATCCCTTGTTCTACTGGTAGAATCTGAAGCTGGGTTCAGAGTGGGCAATTTTTCAAAAGCCCTCTTTCCCAAATGTAAATTCCATGATCATCTTTATCATGATGGACTTTACTCCTGGGAAAGGGAGTTTAAATAAAAGAGAGAGAGAGAGAGAGAGTCCCAGAATTTTGAATAGTTTCTTTGCTTTATTCACCATCTGGAGAGCCCTGATTGATTAGCTTTGGCCTCACCATTAAGTGCCAATATAATCAATGGGAATGACTAGGCTAGGGTCATTACATAGATAATTTGCCTGCTGTGTAAATAAAAATGAAATTGTTTAAATTTTGTGAGAGAGAAAGAAAGTGAAAATAAGGAATGACAATTTGTTTGTTAGAGAAAGTGGAGGCCATTGGAATGACAGTTTTTGGAAGTGTGGAGCAGTTTGGCTAAGAATAGGAATGAAGGATATTTTTTTTCCAGTTTATCATAGCCAGAGTGAGGAAGTGTTATTCCCTGTCTTGCTTGCATACATTGCCAGTAGTGCCTACTTTACGTATGTAAACATCGGGGAAGAGAAGTGGATGTCTGTTACCTGGAGGAGATTTTTTTTTTTAAAGAAAAACACAATTTACACTTTTTTTGTTGTTTCTCTTGGCAGGTAAAACAGAAAGGGGCTCCTACTCATCTTATGGGAGAGAATCAAATTTACAGGGTTGCCACCAGGTAAGTGAGAATCTCGCGTTGGGAAAGGGTTGAGAGAGAATGAACCTGGTAAATCACTTTGTTTTGTAAATTAGATGATGCGTTTTAGACTGTGGCACTAATGCACTGAGAATCTGCCGATGCCTGTCTCTTTTTAAAAAGTCATGAAATAACACAGAGCGTGGAAGTCATAAACACCTCATCGTATCAGAATTGTGTTCACTGGCTTGTTGTTATTTTTTTAATCCATCAGCCGGTACCAGTGGCACTGTTTGCAAACCAGCGATCTCGGGTAAAGTGGTTCTATCAAAAGAGTTTATTTGCAATTAAGAACTTAAGAATTTCTTAGCCTGGAAATGCTTCGTGCAGCCATGTGTCAGATCCTGGGTTCGGGTGGCTACTGCCCTAAATTATAGTTTTCATAGGGGCTGTAGGATGTTGTGTGAAAACAGGGTTGTATTGAGGGATAAAAATGTCTGTGAAAATATGATTTGTTGTCCCTTTTTGTTTCTGAATTGTTTTTGGCTGGAAGTCAAGGCCAGCAGGCTGACAGCAAAGCCGTCTCAAGGGAAGCATGCGTGAGCTAGAAAAATAAGAGTACTTTAATTAAATAATAAAATGCCAGTGTCATACAAAGGTATAGCGTGTGTGTGTGTGTGTGTGTGTGTGTGTGTGTGTGTGTGTCTGGGCACTCTGCATTTGCATACTTTCAACTCTGCAGAGAAAGCCCAGTTCTAAAAATACTATCCAGAGCCAGAAGTGTAAGCTTTGTTTCAAGACAATTGAGTTTTTATAGACGCTTTCTTTTTAATTTCAGTATCGGTACTAATCACATGTTTCAAATCTTATTATTATTATTTTTTTCCTCTAAAGATTTAGACTTTCTTTTTCTAAGGGCGTGGGTTTCTTACTTTGGAAAACTCTGGATAGAATTTAATCATCCTCTTTCAGACTCAAAGCTTTCTAGTGTTTTATTATTCACCCAAACAGAAGCGTACCTTCTTTTCGTGCTGGGAAGGGAATGCTTGCTCTCCTGAACCCTCTCACCCTCCCGTTTTCTTTAATGGTATGGAAAAAAAATCCATTTTGATTTTTTTTTAAAAAAACAACCTGTTTCATGGATCCTGGAAAACGTAAGCAAACAGTTTGAGTCATTAAATAGAGCCTGCTCGAGAAGGTTTCCTTTAGGTATCAGTCAGGGATCCCGAAAGGCGGAATTCTGGTGGAGTGGTGGGGTTTTGTCTTGTTTTGTTTTTTCTGGATAGATTTGCATTTTTAAAGTTTACTCCTTCGGCCCAGCCATCCATTCAGTCATACTTGGCATCTGAAAGATTGGTTGTGATGAGGTGAACGGTGCTGGGTTAAAGCGCTCCTGCTGCACAAGCTGCAGAGTACAGTTTATGGCAGTTTGTCTGGAAAGAATTCCGCAGGAAAGAAATTTACAGCCATTCCAGCACAACGGAAACATCTTTGGAATGTGAGTGCAAATGTGCGGGGTAGATAGCTCGGCAGCGAGCCTCCTAGCGCCGAGTCTCTGGTGCAAAGCTCTCAATTCCTGCCGAAGAGCCTGTTCCTGTGTATCTGGTTTCTCAGGGTCAAGGCAGAGGCCGTTTGAGTTTTGGGGGAGAAGAAAGTTGACAACATCCTTCCTGTTCGCTGATGGTCATGGCAGAGGTCTCTGTTTTCGACGGGCCTCTTTTTCTGGTCAATGAGAGAATAGGCTTCCTCGCCCCTGTATCCTTTCTTCCTAATAGGAATTGGCGTGATTCCTCCCAGACACAAAGATTTCCTCTGCTGAGTAAGCGCGAGGCCCCTTAACTTGTGAAAGCATCATCCAGACCGCGTGAGTCTGTCAGTGTATGTGCTGGGACACAGACCCTCCCTCGGTTTGTGGGCAACACTTCCCTCGGGTGAGACTGAAGTTAATTTTTTTGGCAGACACAAGGTGAGAAGTGGAAAGGGGCAGAGGGTGGACTAGAGGTGGACGGACTGGCGTGTGATGGCTGAATGTCTGGGCCTGGGGAATGTCTCCTTTTGAGACATTTGTGTCCAGGAAAATTCTGTTGTATACAGGAGTACGGCTGCATCCGCTTTTCTTAAAACGTCTTCATAATAGAGCCGTGGAGTGTGGAGATTCTTTCATCCTTATTTCTGCTTCGTGATTGTGAGTCTTGCAAGGACCGACTCTCTCTTTGCTTAGCCTGGGCTCAGCAGTGTCCATAAACGGTGTGATCACTTAAGGAGAAAAGCAAAGAGCACAATTTTGGAAATTCCCTGATTGAGGAAATCGGGGCTGGAGAGGAAAAGGGTACATATTTTGAATTTCTGCTTTCGGTGAAATCTGAGACTAGAACAGACCCTAGTGTGTCTCCCAGTGAGTGAGTTTCTCTTGTGCCGAATTGTTTTTTTGAATCCCTGTCTCCAACACCAGCTATGCAAACCCAAAAGAAAGGCAGAGTCTCGGTGTCTTGGGCTTCAAGT
The DNA here is from genome assembly GCF_039906515.1 of Pseudorca crassidens. NCBI lineage: Eukaryota > Metazoa > Chordata > Mammalia > Artiodactyla > Delphinidae > Pseudorca > Pseudorca crassidens. The sequence goes on from NC_090307.1 coordinate 19,270,094, forward strand.
CTAAATAGCAGATCACAGCTGAACCGATTCCCCACTGTGTGGCAAGGTGAGTGACTCGTGGAGAGGCAGCTTTTTGTTTTCTCGTGTTTACTACTTTATAGAGATGCTGGATGGAAGTCCTTTAGATGCTGTGCCCTGAGGGGCTCCAAAAACTGCTTTATCGTATTATAACAGTGTGTCCTGTGGACTTCCAGGGATGAGCACTGTTGCGTGTGAACGTGCTTCTTCCAGTTCCAATAGCCTTTTGTTTGGTGCAGAGAGATAGTGATGGTAAGCAACAGGTAGCCAAATGCTGTCCTGGAGAAATAAATTATCATTTTGCAATGTTTGTTGTTTCAGAATGCATCAGGTTGAAAAAATACATATCCGTCATGTGTCTCTTGAGGATGTACCACTAATAGTGATAGACGTGGGACTTTTTAAAAGTGGGTGTCTTAGCTGAGAAACAAAAGCCGGCGGGTTCTTTATTAGCGATTAAATTGTTTTCATTGAAAATAGTAATGGGATGATATGAATTCATTAATGCACTTCCATATAAAATTATCAGAAATGAACTCGGTGACTTTTTCAGCCTTTCGAAATTGTATAGAAAATAAACCCATAGAAACCAAAGTGGCCAAACGGACTTTTTTTAGTTCTCACTAAATATGGCAAAACTAATTTAAATCAAATTGGAGTACGGAAATCACACCCAGGCTTGAAATGTTCTTGCCAAATTGCAACCTCATACTACTTTTTTTTCTTTTACTGGCAGGGAAAATAAAATTTATAATGGAAAGTCTGACAGAAATGAAAATGAGCGGAAATAAAGTTTTTCACAGGATAGTCCAATCTTAATACGATAACCAATAGCTAATACCTAATGGGCCTCACTGTGCATGACAAAAGGGAAAAAATGTCATTTACTTTTGGCCTCTTTTGCTGCTTTGAATAGGATGTTTGGTGACTGCAAACTTTTTTTGTCTTTCTTAATCTTCCCCGAGATCTACTGTTTTTGAGTGAGGTGGTGATGTCAACACAAATGCTTGGTATTAAGGCAGAAGTTTTCCCCTTAAATGGAAGTTGAGTATTGATTATCAGGAAGTGTTTGTCTTTTCTTTCTGGGAGATAGCTCAAGTCTAAAGCAATGGTTTCTTTATTAGTATCTCCTGGGCAAGGTTTTGTGCGTGTGCGTGTGCGTGTGCGTGTGCGTGTGTGTGTGTGTGTGTGTGTGTGTGTGTGTGTGAGATATGTGGAGAGCTGGGCCCTATCTGAGACCAATTAAAATCGCATCTTATGAGTTGGGCCTTTGCATTTCTGACAACTCCCCAAGTGATTCTAATGTGCAGCTAGGTTTGATGATTTCCTAGAATGTTCTATAGGAATCTGCTCTATTTAAAGACTTGTGTTCAAAATCTAGTGTTGCCACTGACCTTGAAAAAGCTTTTAGATTTCTTGCCTTACTTTGATTATTCAAGACATAGGAATATATTGCATATGTACTTCATTTAAAAGGCAGTGAAAATTAGTGATATTCTGAAAATCAGTAAGATGCCTCGAAATCTTTATACAAAACCCCACAACTGAATATCCCAGCCCGTATCTTGTTTTCTCTAGTGAAGTCCAAGGCTCTAACCTTATCCACATTCTTTTTCTTTCTCAACAAGTAATCAAATAGGACTATGCTGATAAAGTTATTTGATGTTTAGATCTTAAAACTGACGGGATTTAAGAATTAGGCCTAATCTCAGATACCTTTGTTAAACTGCAGAAACTTTGCAGCTGCAGAGGACACGTAAAGGACACTTCTCTGTATGTGATTCAGTGCACTCACAAACCAAGTTGTTTTGGATTCATTGAAATTAAACCTCTGTAGTTGGTTCTGAAATGAATTACACATTTAAGAATGGATTTTCTTCTTTTAGTTCTTTTTATTTTTGATACAAAAAGAACTACAAATTCCTTAATTCTAAAACTTTTGGACCCTTCCAGTGTTTCTTATCTGAAATCAAAATAGAAAGGATATACGCAGAAAAGCTGTGAAATCCTTTGTCTCTTCTTATGAAAATAGCTATTTAGGTCTTGTGGAAGCAGAATACGTCTTGGTTTTTAACTTGGCGTTATGGTTAAATGTTTGTTTATAGTGTGCCGTCATTCGTACCTGGTCCTACGTAACCTTCCTCGGAACCTCTTCCATCCATGTATCTGCCTTAGCGCTCTGCTTTGCCTTCATGGTGCTTTTTGAATGTGCCACTATTGATGTTTGTTGGATGCTGGTCTCCACCCAGAGTCTGTAAACTCCCGGAGGGCAGGGGCCAGTTCGGCTGTATCTTGCCCTATATGAATTCTGTACCTGGCAGGGTGAGGATTGTGACGACCTGAGGCTTATTTCCCCAGCATCACTTTTAGGAATCATTCTGAGAGAGTGAAGGCTGAATAGCAGTGTGTGAGAACCATACAGTGAGCAGCGCTTTTTCTGTCTCCGAAAACCAGAAATCATACCCTCTTAAAGAAAGTCCTTTGGAAGCCCTTCCTTCGAAAGTGCAGTGCAGACCCTGGAATGACATAGAGATCAGATCCTGGAGGGTCACTCGTCACTGACTTTCTTGGCGTTGAGTCCTAGCCTGGTGGCCTCACCGTTCTAGGTCTGAAGGTTCCCAAAGGAGGGAATTGGAGATGTTCTTGGTTTCCTTCTAGTGGGTGCGTTATTGGAACCAAAGGTCAGACTCCAGGCCTGTGGTTTTTGAATTTGCTGGCGTGGATGGTGGGACAGAATATTTTAAATCACGATGGTGTCAGAAATCACAGGGACCAAATCTGCAGGGTGATGCCATCGGGACTCTGCCCCCAAGCACTGTTTTTCGGTCAGCAGCTCCTTTGTTGTGGGGGCATTGCTATGGGTATGCCCCTCTCCCGACAGCCACCCAACACACACCAAAGGGGAGAATGGAGCCATTTTTTCACTGTGTTGATGAACAAATATTTTTTGGCCCTCAAGTGAAGTGTTAGGTATAAGGGGGAAAAACAAAGGGAAGGTCTTATATACCCTCCCTTCAATCCCCACCAGCAGCTTTCTGGACGTTAAGGGGGAGAATCAAGCACCATTTATTTAATTTACAGAATTTTCTTTAATCTTATATAGTATAAAATTTCAAAGACTCAGAAGAGTTGAAAAGAATAATACAATGAAGTACCACTTAAACAGTTGTTAATAGTTGTTACGTTTGCCTTGGGTGTGTGTATGTGTAAGTATATATATTTTTCAGTGCCCCGTTTTTAAGCGGCAGATCAGATAAGATTTCGCCCCTAGATTTTTCATCATGTGTCTGAAAATTAAGAACACTCGCCTATTTAACTAAAATACAGTTATCACCCCTAAAGAAATTAACAGTAGTTTCCTAATCTAATACCCAATCCAGATGAAAATTTCTTCATTTGTCCCCATGAAGATGTCTTTCATAGCTCCTTTTCCCCTCAGGCATTGCATTTATGCATTGTATCTTGCTTCTGTGTCTCTTTAGAATTTCTTTTAAACTAGAACAGTTCCTGTAACTTTTAAAAAAGTGATATTTACCTTAAAGAGCAGGCCAGTTGTCTTGAAAAATATGTCCCCTACTTGAACTGTTGGATTATTTATTTGTGGTGCTGTTTAATTTGTTAATCTATCACTTGTCTTGCCTACCAATTGAAAATTCGGCTTGAAAAGCTGATTCAGACGGAAGTTAAACATTTTGGCCTGAGTATCTCATAGTTAATGCTATGTGCTTCATACTGCGTTTCATCTGGAGGCGTATAATGTCAAGATGTGTTGCTACTCGTAACACTGACTTGAACCACTTGGTAGAAGTGGAGACCCCCAGGTCGGTCCATTGTAAAGAAACCTTTTCCCCTTTGTAATTAGCAAACAATCTTTTTTTCTTTTTTAATATCTTTATTGGAGTATAATTGCTTTACAATGGTGTGTTAGTTTCTGCTTTATAACAAAGTGAATCAGTTATACATATACATATATCCCCATATCTCTTCCCTCTTGCATCTCCCTCCCTCCCACCTTCCCTATCCCACCCCTCTAGGTGGTCACAAAGCACCGAGCTGATCTCCCTGTGCTATGCGGCTGCTTCCCACTAGCTATCTATTTTACATTTGGTAGTATTTATAAGGGAAGCTGGGACGAAGTGAGCAAACAATCTTTGTGTTTATTACTTTAGCACTGGGCATAGATCCCTGTTCCCCAACCATTTTTGACCTGATGGTTTTAGCATGCATTGATGACACTTGCCTGAACCCAGAGGGTTTTGAACTAGTGATTTTTTTAAAACTCCATCATTCCTTCTACGTTTATAGCTGACATTCTTCTTTAAGGAGCTTTATTTCATTGTTCATTTCAGTGCTGTCAATTTCAGTGTTCATACATATACAAGTAAAATGTTAATAATCCTTGTATTAAATATGGTTCCTTACCTGGAGGAGACTGGAAGTATTAAAGCATCCTTCAGATTTCTTAAGGTATAGCTTATGGCTCAGGCTAATGGTCAGAAATGCTTTAATTGCAGGAGGAAAGATGTGATTATAGGCTATGTTTCCTTGTACACAAACTCTAGTATTCTTTTGCTGAAATTTGGAACCTTGTGACAATCTCTGTACCCCCACCTATTAGATTAATCTTTTTATAAGCACCAAGGTTTTTCTCAAATTCTCAGATTGCTCCTCTATATTTTAGTAATTGTTCTTAAAGATCTCGCAAGGTTGACCATCGGTGGCTGACCGACTGAGTCAGGTGGGTTGCTGTGATGCCCGATGAAGGAGCTCTATCAAGGATCACTGAGATAGTGGAGCCATACGTCCACTCACAACCCAGACATGGCTGATGAGTGAATTTCTAAACCTTATTCTGGGCTCAATGTAGAGGAAGCTGGGGGGACTAATACTAGGTGCCAGTAAAAACCCCTGGGGTTATTATTATTATCTTCATTTAAGAATTAAGAAAATGGGGGCTTCCCTGGTGGCGCAGTGGTTGAGAGTCCGCCTGCCGATGCAGGGGACACGGGTTCGTGCCCCGGTCCGGGAAGATCCCACATGCCGCGGAGCGGCTGGGCCCGTGAGCCATGGCCGCTGAGCCTGCGCGTCCGGAGCCTGTGCTCCGCAACGGAAGAGGCCACAACAGTGAGAGGCCCGCGTACCGCAAAAAAAAAAAAAGAATTAAGCAGACCCAAGATCTCACCCTAGCTAAGTTTCAGAGCCAGGCTTTGGACTTTAAAATGCCTGGTTTTAAAGCCAGTGCTTTTCCAACTTGGGTTCCCTGAGCCCGAGCTCATGGTGAGGTTTCTAAACTCAGAGGTAGGTCTGTATGAGAGCCCATCTGGAAAACCACTTTTGGTAGATTCCAGGCCCACTGGAGAATCTGGGTCTAACACATTGCTTAGAATGGAGTAGCTTCTCAGGGTCAACTGGAACCCTGAACACGGTTGGAAAGGCAGAGAAGAGGGCAGGCCACACGGTTCCTTACAGCCCAGCCTGTTTTTTCTGTTTTTTTTTTTTTTTTTAAATACACCACATGTGCCTGTATGAATAATCTATTCTGTAACATCTTCAGAATTAGCATGTGCAATTTCATTAAAACCAATGAAGATTTCCTGTGACAAGGCTGGGGTAGAATATGCCAATTCACATTTTAGCAACAGCACGAGCACTTTCTTAAAAATGTATGGATTATATTTGGGCCTTCCTTTCTGTGCAGTGCAGGCAGAATATGGTTTGCAATTACACAAATTTGGATTCCTCGTAGATCAAATTATTGTTCCCCAAATACAAGAACTACATAGAAAGTTCTAAATCAATACTTTTAGCAGGCTTTTAAATGTGACCCAATAATTTTTTTGTTTATGACATTTAACTCACTTTGTCATATATAAAATGACAAATATGTGTTAGGAGTATAGGCAAGTTTTCTAAACAGTTCAGGACAGGTAACACATAAAAAACCTTTGACATTGCTTTGAGATGATTCATGAGACACCAAAAACATGGTGTCCTCATATCCTAAATGAAATTTCACCAGAATATTTGGATTAACTTCTCTTTTCTTATGAAAAGTATTGAGGGGTTTTTAATAACCACTAGCAATTAGGACTACAGTTCATCTTTATACTTTTGACATGTAAAGAGAAAAGGGAAAATCAGTTAATGACTAAACAAACAATTGGCTTAATTGTTTTTGAGCAATTGAGGTGTACTTGGTAAAGTTTAACGCTGAACTATATCTACCCATCCTGTAGAAGTCACTGTAGCCCTATAGCTTCTTTCCATACAAAAGACAGTAGACTCACCATTCAGCATCAGAAGCATGCTGAATTTCACTTTTCAATATGAAATGGCAGAAACATTTATTCCTCTGTGTGTGATCATACTTGAAATGGTTCCATCATTAGGAAATGTCTCCTGAAACTCTTAAAACTGAAACCCCAAGTTAAAATAGTGGGAACACTGCAAGTTACCGACAAAACCCCATAATCTTTTTAGAAGTAAATATTTAAGAAAGGGACGGCTATTGAGTCTGCTGCTGTGCCTGATAGTGGTAACCTGCTTAGAATTGAAGAACCCCATCCTTTGAAAAATTGTGCGTGTGTGTTCTCAGTGTTTATGTGGATTTCTTTACAGATGCTTTCACTCACAGATAAACTAAACCGAGCTTCCTAAAGCAAGTACCTTTTATGTTCATTGTGTTATTTATTATCTGACAGCAGTAAGTTCTTGGGAGAAGAAAACCGGCACTAACACGTAGTTGCATTTGCTTTAGCATTTCTGATGCACACACGTTTTTTCACAGTATGGCGCTTGTCTTTATCAGACATTTCTTGTACTTAATAAAGGGAGAGGTCAGATTTTGATGGGATAGCATCTTTAGACTAGCCCTTCCCTAGATTCTGTTGAATAGAAAATATTATCACAATATATTAACATTCTTATGGTACTTAAGGAAATCTATATATCCCTCCATTCCATTAACCCGTCCCTTCGAAAGATCTCTTCTGGTGAAGAAGGCTTTCTATGACATTTTTAAAAAATACCAAATATATCTTATTTTTAACCCACCTCAAAGTCACGTTTACGTGAATTTGGGATGAGAGTTCAGTGATAAGAAAGCAATTAAGGAAGAACATCCCTGAGGTTTTTCAAGCAGTGGCCATCCTCCAGAGCTCTAGACGTAGGGGTCTCTGTGTCGGGGTTTGCCCGTGCATGCACACAGAATAATCCGGGCTCATTTGTACCACAGTAATGAACAGCAGGGCACTGAATCTTTTCAGTTTTATTGGTATTGTATACAGTAAGTTATTAAATTTCATCTCTGTAATACACCTGCAGTAAAATAACAAAACATCGCTGCACTTAAGGAACATGTGTGTGGTACAGTGCCCTCCCCCATCATTTCACCGCCCCCCCCCAAACAGCTGCTTACAGATTTCAAGATCCATTGTATATATTCCCTTGAGCCCACCTCTAATAATCGAGACACATCTGCCATTGCAGTATTATAGGCATATGTAGTTTTATTGAAAACTATACCTGTAAAAAATTAAATAACTCCTACCTCAATTAAATTGGCAAGATACCTTTTGCATATTGCAGACCTCCTGAGACCCAGCGAGTTCATTTTATTCTTATATTACAAATCACTAAATATGTTATTTTTATTTAGCTAAGTAGCTAGCTCTTCTCATACTCTGATGGTAAGTTTCTTTCATTTTTTTCTTACTTTTGTTTTCCTTCTCCCTTCATCTTTACATATAAAAAAAAAGTACCACACAAGCTACAGGAAGGAAACATTGAGTCTGACTACCATCAACACGGTATAAATAAAGTCAAAGGGAAAGGATCCTAAAATGTACCTCTAATTCTGAAGTGACTATTAAATAAAAATAAAGGTTACAGAATCGCGATCAAAACCTTAACTCATTTTGTGCTTTCATAGAGATTTTTACAAGCCTCTGTGAGATCCGTTTGATCATCCTAATAGCAGAATAGGAAATAATATGAAGAGGGAATGAGTTAGTAGGTCATACAAGTCATATATACGTAGATTCCTATTGGATTAAATCCCTTACCTTAACATGTATATTTTGTTGAAGATTGGGTCAGTAATGATGCCTATAAAATAATTTTTATCCAAACAGAAATAATAGTAAAATATTCACTGAAATAAACTAAGCACAACCTTATTCCCACTTAAGGTATGTAGGGTGTCAATATATATTACATGGTTATATAGTAGTGAGTATGAATAATTATTCATCATGAGTTAATCATGCTACTCTTACAGTGAATATCTAAGAAGAAACGTTTATAAATTTGCTTCATATAGTCATGGAAAAATCTAAAGACAACATGCCGACTCTATGATAGGAAGAAAACTGTGTACCCTTTTGGGAGAATATGAAGGTTACTCATTACATGGTATCATAGAAAGCATGTTTTGTGCTCTTCAAAAGGACTGTATGTGAAAGGGAATGAGAGCTGGGTCCCTGACCCAAAGCGAGTTTAGACTCAGAAAATATCCTCTCATGACAGTTGAAAGGTAGATGGTTTCACAGGATGAAGTGAGAGAAAAATGTTGGTGATAGTTACCGCAGAGAAGAGAGAAAATCAGGTAGTGTTATTGATCACCAGTCCAGATTAAAAATAGTTGCATGTTTCAATGATGAATTTTCTTTTTTTGATAAGAATATTGCTTAAAACCAATGGTTATTTGGTTCCATTGAGGGCTGCCTGGACCTACGAGATTTTGTTCAGTCTGTGATCAACTAGGATATTTTCTGCACCTCTTATGTTTCACAGGATTCAAAGCCTAGTGTGGGCACAAGCCTGAATCCTAGAGTCTTAGGGTCATTGCTTACAATTAAGTTCTAAAACCCCAAGAGAATCAGAATTCAAGATCTTAGAAGTATTTCAACTTTATAAGTTTTTTTAGTAGAAAAATGCATTATAAATTCTAAACAAACTTTTCACACACAACTCATGCACAAGTTGGAGAATACAACTTGACTCAGGCTATACCACTCCTTTGAAGTCCCCATCACCTCAACTTTTTCTTCCTTGGATGTGATTCACTCCTGTGGAAAGATCTATTACCAGTACTTTTGAACTGTGAAGTCTGTTTGTCACTCTGAGCTCTGCAGTTCGGAACTGTCATGTGTAGAGTGACTGGTACGACATAACATCAGAGGTGGTAAAAGATTTGCTATGGACAGTGACATGTGACAAAGAAGAATGTCAACAGCTGCTACTACTGACGTTGTCCCTCAAGGAGTCTTCCTGCATCTCTGCCATTTAACTGTCTCAGCCAGGGAGTCACTAATATGGACCACTTTCTCTCATTCCTACTCCCACTTAGCTACCAAGTAAGATATGTTTTCAGAGTGCAAATTGTGGGTGCCATTTTCTCAATGGAAAGAATATTTAAGTTTGGTGTTTCGTGTGTCGGGAAAGGGATTATCCTTTGCTTTATTTCTAGGAGAACTTCTGCTCTATTCCCTATGGCAGAAAACACATCCACCCTATCATTCGTGGACTCCAGACTGTCTCCGTTTCCCACTTCATTACAAAGCAGATTTTCATTTCACCATACCCTAGCTAACTCTACTACCCCCTCAAATTTCATAGTGTGCCTGCAGAACTACTCACAGAACCAAGATTGGAGGCTCCTGTGGAGTCCGTCTGCTATGTCCCCTTAGTTACCTGGCGCAGATCATTTGATCAGGCTCTAGATACTTACACGTATTGTTCTAGAAATAGAATGCAGACATCCTAGGTCAGCTCTGTAGAACCTTAGTGAGCAAGTGGAACATATCAGAACATTCAACAATACTGCATTCCACCACACCTTCAGCTGGGTGTTTAATAAATATTTATCATGAAATAGCACCCCACCCCCACCCCCAAGGTCATGATATCACTGTCTTGGGAGAGGGCTTGAGCTAATAATAGCGTAGTCACCTAACCTGAGGCGCTAACACATAACTTTTCACATTGACGTTCTCACATCTATTCGGGTATATTTTTCAAGGGGCTAGAGTAGAATCTGGCAGTTACCGATGAGATAATTCACCTCAGGTATTGTGCTTTTGACCTTGAATTTTATTGATTGAACTTCCTCTCAGGATTAGTCTTTCCATCTGTGTCTGTTGGCTTGGTGACTGTCCCCCAGCCACCGTCCTAGATTATCCTGTCTCCCCCACCCCATAAGCCCGCAGTTTTCAGATTTGGTCCATTCTGCTTCCTATAGCAATAGACCCACTCCGTCCCCCGCATCCCCGTCACCACTGTTGCTGTCCCCACCCCTCCACTTCCCTCCACCTCCACCTTCCCACTCTCACAAGGCTGCTGGAGTGATTGTCTCCAAAAATCCCCAGTGCTGTTATGCCCTTGCTTAGCATCCCTCCATGGCTTTGGGGACCCAGCCTTAGCATCTTGAACGGGATTTAGAGAGCCTGGCCCCTGCCTCGGCCTTCAGCCTTGGCCTTCACACTCACCACTCACATCTCGTGTTCCAGCCGTACTGAGCTGCCCGCGCTGCCCTTGAGGGCTCTTGCACGGTCCTGTCTGTCTTTACAAGGGCCCTTCCATTGGCCTGGGATATCTTCATCCTGCCTCTCATTCTCCTCTCCTTATATTCCTTTACCAGATAACTCACACTCTGTGTCCAGGATCCAGCTCACGCATTGTTCTATCCAGGCCAGAAGGAGGGGGCCCTCCTCCGTGCTCGGGTAGCCTCTGATGCACTGTGCTCTCCCAAGCGTTGTCACGCTGTCTACGGGCAGAGAGGGCCCAGGACTAGGCCTGTACTCTCTCCCGAATGCCTCGTAGGGGACACTCTGTTTGCTTGAGAGTCAGTGGATGGATGAGTAAGCGAATAAATGAACCAACAACAATAACAAGTTATATAACTTGTGACCCCAGTGGGGTAGGAACTCTTTTTAATCCCCATTTTATTGATAATGAAACAGAGACTCAGAGCGATTTTGTCGCTATTAATAGTAGGTGGCAGAGGTGGGACTAGGGGACAAAGTCCTTTGGCTCCAGATTTGTCATTTTCTCTATTGCTTCTTTATCCCTGGATAAAGTTGGTGAAGCTTTTTGTGATCGCCAGTAGCCCACAGGGTCTTCTCATAGATGGTTCTAGCTCTCTTCTCACTGTTAACTTAGGTATCATCCGGCTTCCTGCACTGAGACCTCTTTCTGTCAGTAGGAAAGACTGCGTTTCTAAAGAGGATATGATGACCTCCACACTCTATATATCAAGAGCATTGTCCTTCGAGGGCCAAGAAAGAATATTTTGAATGTCTCCCATAAGGAACTACAAATCGCATACAGTGTGGTGCGTATTTCCTGCGTTGTCTGTTACCTGTCGGTGGTAGTACCTCTCTACTCCACTGCTGAAAGGACCGTGGTCCACCTGATAATGGAAAGGCTTTGAAGCTCAGGGGTGAATGTAATACCAACTGTGTTTCTGTCACTCAGGTTTCATCCTCCTTCACTGTCCCTGGTCCATCTTGCTTGGCAGAGGGTGGGTAGGAAAAGGGAAGAAGTCGATGAGTTGAGTAGATAATAGTTTGCTTCTCCCTGTTTCCTGCACAGGATTCTTTTCCTCATAACCTTGAGGTAGGACATGGAAAAAAAATGATGATAATGAGTTTTATGTCTGTGTATAATTTTGAAATCTTCAGGATGGATTGTTACAGTAAGAAAGGACCTAAATGTCACCTGGTGCCCAATGCTGCTTAGTAGCAAATGGGAAACTAAGGCTCAGAGATGTTAAGAGACTTCTCAGCATCACACAGCAGACTTCATTCACGTGGACCCACACAAAAGTTAGAATTCCAGTCTCAGGTAACACTGAAATTTTACTTGATGTCTTTGTAGCCTCTTTCTTCCAAAGGCCACGGGGCCACCCTAGACTATGAAGTGATAGCCAGAAGTAGTTGGAAATACATCCTGAAGAAATTTCTAGACCAGTGTCCTTTTGTTCCGCTACCATGAATCGCGCTGTCGTGGAGCCAGAGGATGTTGTTTGCTTGTAAATACTGAGTTTTTGAAATGTCACTGTAACACTGGAAAAACGTCGTCTCAGAAGGTTACCAAAGTGACGGAATCCCGACGTTGTAAATACGAGCCAACACAAGTACTCATAAATGACAGGAATGAAACATACTTGACTAAATCCATAATAATCACTGATAACACTGTTTACCCTCAGTGACCAGGAGCTGTGAACTTGGATAAAAAGCACATATGAGCAGATATCATTCATGTGTCTGAGCCTCTAGCCATTCCAGAATATTCTGATGGAAAAGATCCCTAAATATGTAAAAGCTTTGCAATAACTAAGAAGCAAGTGTGCAAGATAGGGTGTCAGGCAGCCCTAATGGAACTGGAGAGAGAGGACTGATGAGATGGCCCTTGTTCTGGTCAGAACCAAACTGTGAGCCTGGCCGAGCGGGAAGGTCAATACTCTTATTTTCAATACATGTGATTCCTAGAAGGTCCATTTGCCACAAACAAGAGCTTACGCACGTGCCGTGTTCTTGAGAGAAAGGAGATGTGGAATGAACTTACAGATGAAAAGCCTCAGAGCAACAAAGGCAGGATTCCATGAAAGTCTGAACTAGGCTTGCACTTGAGCAGGACAGTTAGGTGGTCTAACTCCCTCCAGTCCTGATTTCTCTAGAGCCTGGGCTTTTTCTTTTTCTTCTTGTTCTTTTTTTTAATATTCATTCATTCATTCATTCATTTGTTTGCGCTGGGTCGTTGTGACACGCGGGATCTTCGTTGCCACGTGCAGGATCTTTAGTTGCGGTATGTGGGATCTAGTTCCCTGACCAGGGATTGAGTCCGGGCCCCCTGCATTGGGAGTGTGGAGTCTTAGCCACTGGACCACTAGGGAAGTCCTCCGGGCTTTTTTTTTAATAATAACTTCCTCCTTTGGGGAAATGATTGCTTTCTTCCCTCTTCTGTTCTGATGTTAAAATGGTGCCTGGATGTCCAAGGCTCCAAGAAGAGATGCCTGAGGTGGCAAGCCAGTGTTCCCTTAGCCTCTGTGATGTGGCTACTCTTGCTGTTCCAAGCACCCCTTTGGTCCCCATCTCCCCAGGGGACAGTGGAGACTGCATGACGGTGGGCTGGACCCTCGCAGTATTTCAACTGGTAAAAGAGAGCTCCAGCTGGTGAAAGAGATAGGGGAGTGACGTGGCCCAGGGGCTGCTCCCATCACTGCTCTGAGCTGTGTACAGGGAAGAACTGGGTTTGCCCTGAATGACCTCCTTGGTTTTCATATGTATGCAAAATACTTTTTCTTTTTCCTTGACGTACTGCGGTATTGTTTGATTCTTTTTTCGTGGTAAGCATCGCTTTCTTAACTAAAAATAAAAGACCTAATTCGATATTAGAAATACTCAGTGCTGATGAAATTTGGGGAAAACTACAATATTATATATCACAAACTGACATTTGACCCAGAAATTATAGCGGTTCTGCTTCTTGAATTTTATGCTTAGCAAAGATTTCGTAAGGGGGAAAAAGCTTTCTATCGGAAGGTGCCCATTTTGGTATTAGCTGGAACAGTGGTGAAGAGTTTGAAGTGATCTGAGAGTCCAAGGCCGTGTGATGTTGGTGCATTTTGGTGTCCATGGGTGGGGTCTATGTGGATGCTAATACAGCCTTTAAACAGCATGGGCAGAGGAGGGAGCAGAAGTGTCCCAAGCCCTTAGAAACTCACCGACTGACGAGCATCCTGGTGACATGGCCGTTCACCCTGCCATAGGGATTCCCTGGGTGGGGACCCAGTTTGCTTCTTGAGCTACCTGGCAGCTGGCAGGAGGCAGGGCCTGCTGTTCTGGTTTGACTGATAAGCTGTAGGTGTTGGTGTTGGAGAGACGGTGGCCAGTCTCAGGCTCTGTCCTAGAACTGTTCCTGCTTGTTGGTTACGATTGCAGGTGCAGGTTGAGTAGCTTCTCACACTTCCTCTCAAAGAAAGACAGCTTTGTCTTCCCGGGATGAGCAAGAAGACAGTGGCCCTGCGGACGTTCTGCCACAGGGTCGCCCTGTGCTGATGGTCTTACTGCCTTTTTTGTCCGGGCTTTGACAACTGTAGGTACCTCCAAGGTTCTTGGAGCTGGAGCAGAGCTGGAAAAGCCTTGAATTTGGACTCTTTCTTGGACTCTCAAAAGACGAAGGACACTCATCCCCAGTATCTCCTCTTCCCACTTCTCTTCACTCTTTCATGATCTTTTAAAAATGATTTTATAAAAACCTTGAGGGGTTTTATTCTCGGCGCGGCAGGCGGATTGGACTCTTGGTTGGGGGATCTAAGGAAGAAGAGTCGAATGAAAGTGGTCAGAACACAGGGTGGCTGTGGAAGGTCTCTGCTACCTGAAGGTCCCCTTCAGTGAGGTAGTAATTTGTTAACTCGTCTTTATTTAAAGTAGACTTCTGCCGTTTCAGCTTCCAGACTGCAGGTGGGCAGCCACAGATTCGACTCTGTATCCACTTTGCCTGTCTCCCCTTGTTTCGCTTCCTGATTCGCTGCTTCCAACCAGCTGTTCTTCTAGAAACCAAAGAGAAGTAAAAGAGCAGGGAGGAGAGAGAGAGAGATTGGTATTTTGACTATCAATGGGTAAAAATATCTGTCAGGCTCATAAGGTAGCTCCTTAGTGAATTTAGCATTTGTTTATTAGTTTAGAGGGAATATCTTTGAGCTAAAGAGTTAGCTAATTAAGAAAATCAGTGGAAGATTTGAGGAACTCAACATTTCCTGTCTCCAGATCCCCTGAGTTTCTCCCTTCAGCTCTACTTCCCAATTCATTCCACCCTACCCCCACTCCTAATATTTATTAATTTATTAAAAAATTTTTTTAAAAAATAAATGTATTTATCTTTGGCTGCGTTGGGTCTTTGTTGCAGTGCACGGGCTTCTCATTGTGGTGGCTTCTCTTGTTGCGGAGCACGGGCTCTAGGTGCGTGGGGTTTCAGTAGTTGTGGCACACGGGCTTCAGTAGTTGTGGTGCACGGGCTTAGTTGCTCCGCAGCATGTGGGATCTTCCTGGACCAGGGCTCGAACCCGTGTTCCCTGCATTGGCAGGCAGATTCTTAACCACTGCGCCACCAGGGAAGTCCCCTAATATTTAAATATTTGGTAAAGCTCAGAATTTCAGCCTCCTCTACCAGGATCTAGCCCCAAATTGCTCTCTCTGGTGGCTAGAGGGACAAAAGACAAGATGGAGAATGGGGAAGAGGTGGGGCGGATCATTTTGCCTCTTGTCTAATACATATGTCTGGTTACCTATAATGCGTGTCGCTTTGTCAGTATCAGTGTGAAGCAGCTCTGAATAGGTTAGTCTATCACTTTGTTTTCTTTTGGTTCATTTCGCTGCAGGGATTTCTTTTCCTATTCTTGTTTATCAGTTTCCTTTGGTCTGACTTTTTTTTTTTTTTTTTTGCGGTACGTGGGCCTCTCACTGCTGTGGCCTCTCCCGTTGCGGAGCACAGGCTCCGGACGTGCAGGCTCAGCGGCCATGGCTCACGGGCCCAGCCGCTCCGCGGCACGTGGGATCCTCCCGGACCGGGGCACGAGCCCGTGTTCCCTGCATCGGCAGGCGGACTCTCAACCACTGCGCCACCAGGGAAGCCCTGATTTTTGTTTTTACGCATATTGTATTGAGACTTTCTCACAGACCTCATCACACAGGGGTGGGCGAGTGAGAGAGGCACATACACGTAGAGACTGAGAACAGGGTAGCTGCAGACTGTACGTGCTGTCGCCTCATGGGCTGATGTGAGTAGTGCTGGGAAGGGCTGTGGTTTTATAGGCAAGCTGATTAGCTAAGCGCTTGTCACCTCCGCTGCCGCTCATTGTCCGGCCAGGTGTGAGTGTGCCTTCTAATCGACAGCTGTCTGTGTCAGAGGGCCATCTTGTGTTCTTTTCATTTTGACTGAACACAGCAGAGATATGTGCAGAGTTCTCTGCAGCTCTGACAGGGGTGCCCTGCCTGCCAGCCCTCAGACACAGGAAGCAGCATAACTGAGGAGCTCAGAAAAGAACATTAACCCATTGGCCATCTCGGTTTGGGATATTTTGGCCAAAAAGAAGTCTCTTTTTGAGGATACTACCTGGCCATCTAAGGTTGAGAAAAACATGAGATCCGATGTCTTGATGAACTGAGCTGGTATAGTGTAAAATGTCTTGGTAGTTTTTGGCCCATGGCGTTTCAGTTGATCTGGGTTTATGTGATAGGATGAAAAACTCGTTTTCAGGGTACACCCAGTGTTTCATGGTGGGGTTAGGCAGAAGCATATCCTAATCCTAGGTTCACAGCAATAGCGTCTTCTTTGAAGGTCATAATGGGACATTTGGCTTGGGTAGCAACAGTAATGCTTGGGACATAAGTGGTTTGGGATGAGGTGGAACTCTTGTTCTTTTCCTGCCAAACCTGACACTGCCCTGTCTGGGGCAGATTGCAGAATCTCCCTGAGATCATAACCACGCTATTTCATGGAATGTAGCTAACTTTACAGACATACGGACTGCCTGGCTAGGGCATTTCCTATAAAACTTAGAGATACTGAGCTGGACTTTCGGGATGCGGAAAGAGTTTAAGTTATTATACACATTTCAGCACAGGAGTTACACTGTTTAATTCTTTGCTTGGTCATAGTGTCTTCCCATGAAGCTGTATTTATTGGAGCATCTATTAGGGTTGGTACTACATGCAGGGCTTGGTTTGGACTGAGTCACACCGAGAATGCTTCCTACATTTGGGAATGATTTAGTGGTGTCTTAAGTTTAACAAGAGGAAAATATTTCATTGCATTCATTATAAAAAAATTATTGAGAAAGGGACAGTGTGAGGGAATATTGAATACATTGCTTTTACTCTTTCTTTGATTTACAGAGTTCTTCTCATTCATTATTTACAACTTAACGAACCTTTGTCACTGAACCTGGGTGAGAAGGAATATCTAAGAAACCTTGAGTAATTTGTTACAGACTCTCTCTGTCCCATTTGAAGGACACTGTTAGAGAAAGGTACTCTTATTAAGTTAGTTGGAGGAAATTCAGACAAGTAGACAAAAGACTCCTCTTCTAAGTTGTCCTTTGTAAACTAAGGTAGGAATAATTGAGCAGAATGTTTCGAATCTAGCAGCGTATAGACTGGAGGTCAGGGAACTGAGTTCTTATCCTGCCTTCAGCATTTTTTAAGGCTCAGTTTCTACCTCTTGCAAATGAAGCCTTGGCCCAGATAGTTGATGAGACACCTTCTAGCTCCCCGTGTCTGTGACTGTCAGAATAAGGAATGAGGCGGGAGAGTATGTGCTGGTAGCCTTCAGACATTTCAGAAACGTTTGACACGTTCCCCAAACTGCATGGATAAGGCAGCAGCTCTTTGCCCTTGAAAAGAATAAGAAATACAGAAAGTATTCAAGAGCCACATATTTCGTCTGCATTAAGTGTTTTCTTCCTAATTTCTGTTTAGTATAAATGATAAATAAGTTGCCTTAAAAAAAAGTTTAATGAGTATGACGCGGGTGCAGAGAGAGGGTTGAGTCCAGTGGGACTCACAACCTACCTGCGTCGTTAGGATTCCTCCTGGAGGATGGTCCAAGGTGTTGGGTGTGCTGGGCCAAAGCCTTACGGTGCAACAGTGAATTGATTCTAAGACACCTTTTTCACATGTTAACATCTCAGAAACTTATGGCATGCCAATTTAATTGGCGACTTTTTTTTTCTTTCTTAGTGGTTAATGGATAATGATGTATCTTACATTCAATGGCATGTTTGATGAAATACAATTCTAAGAGAAACAAACATTTTTTTAAAACTAAAAAAGACTACGTGACTTCTTTACTTCATTGCTGCCTAATGCTGTGAATGTCCTTTTTAATCACTTTGAAGAATCCAGATTGCCTTAGGAAGGCAATTCATGGACAAAGTTTACCCTCCTAGAACTCCGCACTTAATGCACATTTGAGGAAGGAGGAAATGCATTCTAATAGTCCTTGTGTAGAAGGAATATTCTGAAACTAAGTTAGCAACTTCCACTCCTTGGCTGTTATCACATTTTTTCCCCAGAAATTTCTAGAATGTTCTTTCTTTCTGGAATCATTCTAGTTATATTGAGTCAGAGATGCCAGATACCTTGTTCAAAGGAAGGTAAAGTGTCTTTGTCAATTTCCAAGCTGAAACTGTGAGTCAAAGTTGTCAGTAAATCACTTAGACTTTATTTTTTTATTCACTTGCTTTTAGAGTTTGTTGTTACTTCAGAGATCATCTAATCCAACTCCTCATTTCACTAATGAGTAAATGAAGGTAAATCACTTTGTCCAAGCTTTCGGCAAATAGAACCTGGCTAGCCTGATGCTCATTTGTGGCATTCTTGCCGCTAAGATCCCTACAGTGTAAGGAAAATGGGATTGGCTACAAAACATATTATGTACATCTTTTTTTTTTTTTTTTATGTACATCTTTTGTTTGTGTTTTTGAGTGTTACACTTGTATTTATCTGGGTGAATATACTTGGGTTCCTTTGGTTTGTGTCTCGGAACTTGTTTTTCTGCCTGCTGCACATTTAAATTCATAGGTCATTTCACAAGGGACAGAAGCCACACTTGTAATATACGACTGAATATATACCACCCTTTATGTTATAGTAACATCAGTCGATCATTTCTTAGTGAACCCTGTGATGGTTGAGAAAGCCAAAGCAGTAGGCTCCGGGGCTGCAAGTTTAGCATAAAAATTGTCCGGTGCAAGCTTATGTTACAGTGACTTACAGAGGCCTTGGCCTTGTTTTGTTATTTCTCCAACCTGTTTGTTTTCACCTTTGAAATAATCGGATTTAGTTTTTCCTTAAAAACAAAAACAAAAATCTTTAAGGTCTTTAAATGTGAACCCAATTGGAATACATTTCATGTGAATGTCATACATATTCATGTATTAAATATTGATGTAAATGACATTTTTAAATTTAATAATGATTTCCCAAGACACTTCACCCTATTTGCTTTGAAACTGATGTGATGAGAAGAGAGTTAAATCTTAATGATTTATTTTTAGTCAATTAATGGACGATTTAAAAAAATAGATATATTTTGTTTCAAATCCCTCATTGAAAGAGATGTCTAAAGTAATATAATGCTAACATTTTTTTTTTTTTTTTTGTGGTACGCGGGCCCCTCTCACTGTTGTGGCCTCTCCCGTTGCGGAGCACACGCTCTGTTCGCGCAGGCTCAGCGGCCATGGCTCACGGGCCCAGCCGCTCCGTGGCATGTGGGATCTTCCCAGACCAGGGCACGAACCTGCGTCCCCTGCATCGGCAGGCGGACTCTCAACTACTGCGCCACCAGGGAAGCCCAATGCTAACATTTTTAATTTTAAAAATTCTTTCACATTTTTAATTTTAGTTTTTCCAGCTTTATTGATGTATAATTGACAAATTGTATATATTTAAAGTGCACAGTGTGATGATTTGATAAACATATACATTGTGAAATATTTATCGCAACCAAGTTGTTTAACCAGCCCTCATCTCACAGAGTTACCTTTTTGTGGTGAGAGTGCTTAAGATCTATTCTTAGCAAACTTCATTTTTTAAAATTTTTAATTGGAGTATAGTTGATTTACAATGTTGTGTTAGTTTCAGGTGTACAGCTGAGTGATTCACTTATACATATACGTATATCTATTCTTTTTAGATTCTTTTCCCATATAAGTTATAACGAATTTCACGTATACAATACAGTACTATTTACTGTAGTCACCATTCTGTACATTAGATTCTCAGATCTTATTCATCTTATAACTGAAAGTTTGTACCCTTTGACCAACACCTCCCAATTTCACCTGTGCCCTCAGCCCATCAACAACTACTATTCTGTTCCTGTTCCTATGAATTCAGCTTCTGTTTTTTAAGATTTTGTATATGATTGATACCGTACACTGTTTGTCTTTCTTCGTCTGGCTTATTTCACTTAGCGTAATGGCTTCCATATTCATCCATGTTGTCACAAATGGCTGGATTTCCTCCTTTTTTTGGCTGAATAATATTCCATTCTAGATGTGTGCCACATTTTCTTTACTGTTTATTTTTTATTCATCTGTTGATGGACGCTTAGGGTGTCTTGGCTTTTGTAAACAATGCTGCTATGAACATCGAAGTACAGATATCTCTTTGAGGTACTGATTTTATTTCCTTTGAATCTCTAGCCAGAAATGGCTTTGCTGGATCATATGGTAATTCTATTTTTAATTTGTTGAGGAACCTTCATACTGCTTTCCATAGTGGCTGCACCAATTTGTATTCCCACCAACAGTGCATGAGGGTTCACTTTTCTCCATATCTTTTCCAACATTTGTTATCTCCTGTCTTCTTGATAATAGCCATCCTAGCAGGTGGGAGGTGATATCTCATTGTGATTTTGATTTGCATTTCTCTGGTGATTACGATGCTGAGCACCTTTTCAGGTACCTGTTGGCCATTTGTGTGTCTTTGGAAAAATGGCTATTCAGGTGTTCTGCCCGTTTTGTAATCAGATTGTTTGGTTTTTGCTGTTGACTTGTATGAGTTCCTTATATATTTTGGATACTAAATCCGTATCAAATACGTGGTTTGCAAATATTTTCTCCCATTTCACAGGTTGGCTTTTCATTTTGTTGATGTTTTCCTTTGCTGTGCAGACTTTTTTTAGTTTGATGTTGTCCCACTTGCTTATTTTAGCTCCTGTTGCCTGTGCTTTTGGTGTCATATCCAAAAAAATCATTACTAAGAGCAATGTCAATGAGCCTTTCTCCTGTGTTTCTAGGAGTTTTATGGTTTCAGGTCTTACATTTAAGTCTAATCTAGTCCAAGTTAACTTTTGTGAGTGTTGTAGGATGGGGTCCAGTTTTACTCTTTTGCAGGTGGGTATCTAGTTTCCCCAGCACCATTTTTTTTTTTTTTTTTTTTGTGGTACGCGGGCCTCTCACTGTTGTGGCCTGTCCCATTGTGGAGCACAGGCTCCGGATGCGCAGGCTCAGTGACCATGGCTCACGGGCTTAGCCGCTCCGCGGCATGTGGGATCTTCCCGGACCGGGGCACGAACCGGTGTCCCCTGCATTGGCAGGCAGACTCTCAACCACTGCGCCCAGGGAAGCCCCCTAGCACCATTTATTGAAGAGACTATCCTTTCCCCATTATGTGTTCTTGGTGCCCTTGTCAAAGATTAGTTGACTGTATATGTGTGGGTTTATTTCTGGGCTCTGGATTCTATTCCATTGCTCTGTGTGTTTTTTTTAATGCCAGCACCATACTGTTTTGATTACTATAACTTTGTAATATATTGTGTCGTGAGGAAATGTGATGCCTCCAGCTTTGTTCTTCTTTCTCATGATTGCTTTAGCTATTCAGATTTTTTTGTGATACCATAAAAATTTAAGGATTAATGCTAATTTACTCTTAGTGTTGATAAATGAGGTAAGATGATTTAAAATCATCCTGGAGATCACACAGAAAACCAGGATTAACACTCAAATGAGTAGCTGCATTGTTTTAACTTACCCACATAGTTCATTAAGTAACTTTGTCGTCAAGAGCTAAAACTGACTTGCAAGCATCATGTGAAGAAGGAGAGCTAATAGTTAAGTATTCAGGAATTTTGTAGGCTAGCGATTTAACCATTGAGAGCTTGAAATTAACATGGAGGGAGTATTTACACCATGGAAATGCACCTCCCACACAAGGGGGGTATATCAGCACACTACTGCAAGGATAAAGAACTGATACCTATGATATACCTGACCTGCTTCTATTACTGTTGTTATTATTAATTCTGTTGCCTTAAATGCTAAGTTTTAGCTTTCTGGAGTAACAACAGTGTTGAAATTGACCATAAAGGGCTTCCCTGGTGGCACAGTGTTTAAGAATCTGCCTGCCAGTGCAGGGGACATGGGTTCGAGCCCTGGTCTGGGAAGATCCCACATGCCGCGGAGGAACTAACTAAGCCTGTGTGCCACAACTACTGAGCCCACGTGCTGCAACTACTGAAGCCTGCCTGCCTAGAGCCCAAGCTCCGCAACAAGAGAAGCCACCGCAATGAGAAGCCTGCGCACCACAATGAAGAGTAGCTCCCGCTCACCACAACTATAGAAAGCCCATGCACAGCAACAAAGACCCAACGCAGCCAAAAATAAAATAAATAAATTTATTAAAAAAAACAATTGACCAGGGCTTCCCTGGTGGCGCAGTGGTTGAGAGTCCGCCTGCCGATGCAGGGGACACGGGTTCGTGCCCCGGTCCGGGAAGATCCCACATGCCGCGGAGCGGCTGGGCCCGTGAGCCATGGCCGCTGAGCCTGCGCGTCCAGAGCCTGTGCTCCGCAATGGGAGAGGCCACAACAGTGAGAGCCCCGCGTACTGCAAAAAAAAAAAAAAAATTGACCATAAAGCTGAGTAAATGACGTATTCCGTGAAGAAAACTGAACTGGTTTTGGCTTTTGGGGAATGGCTCTGCTCTTGAGGGCTGGTCCCCTTCCTTCCCTCCTTGTCCTGGTCAGTTCCCTGCCTCTTCTTAAGCAGGCTTTCTGACATGTCTTCTGCTTCCCAGGGACACACTCCTTCCATGCTCCTGGAGCTCTTATCACCTCCCCCATCTCTGCTCCCCACTGAGGTGTAATTGTCGTCTGTGAGTTGGGCTTTCCCTCCACACTGCACAGACCCCAGTTTCTTGTTCCTTTTGTGCAGATACACTGTAATGGACCACCTGGTTGACAAACTCGTTGCGTTAATAAAGCATTGTCTGTTCTACCCCACGTGGATTTGGATGTTTTGCCTCCTTCCCTGCTTTTCTCTTCTCACCTACCGTCCCCTACCACCACCCACCCACCCCCTCCCAAGATGCTACCTCTTAAGAAAAAGAGAAAACATGCCTCACACTTTTCTATACTTACATTTTGATATAAATAACCGTTACTGGTAAATTTAGTCAGAATTAGACTAAATATGTTATTTGAAAGAGGGAGGATCCTCCAGTGAATAGAAATGAAGTAGATCAGGACTTGTTGTTACACAACTGAGAACTTGACATCTTTTGTGAATAGAATGTTGAGATAATTTTAGTGCTGGGCTACTTTTGTAAGAGACATCTTATTTTAAGTCTTCATTCAAAGGAACTTCTGTGGTTCTCAAACTCGCCTGTATTCAAAATTCCAGTTTCCTTGTGTCATCTCTCCGAAACATTACTTCGTTGAGTTAACCTGTTCTTCGCTTGTGCACACTAGTGTGGATAACTAAGACTTATTTTACTTTTTTATTACTTTTTTATTGGAGTGTAGTTGCTTTACAATGTTGTGTTAGTTTCTGCTGTACAGCAAAGTGAATCAGTTATACATACTAAGACTTATTTTAAACCTTCTTCCCAGCCACAAGAATTTTCTAGAGTGGATATAAATATAGTTTTCTGGGTATCAGGTATAAGGGCAGATGTATATCAGATATTCCAGTGTGATTGGTCTCCTCCACTACATGGAGACTGGTGTCATGCTCAAGGGATTTAGCGCATAGAAGATAAGGGTGCGGCCCTTAAGCCAGACTTCCGTTAGCCAAATGTCTTGTCTGGGACAGGTTATTTAAACTTTCTATACCTCAGTTTCCTCCCTATCTGTGAAATAGCATTAATATTAGTACTTTCTTCATAGGATTTTGTGAGGGTTAAATAATTTAATGTATGTAAGACACTTAAAAGAGTCTGGCCCATAGAACACACTCAGTAAATGTTGGCTATTATGATTATAAAACTGAAGGTTATTAGTCAAGCTGTAACTTATCCTTGACTTTTGGTAGATAAGAGTGAAGAGTATCTTTGAGTAGGTCATTGTTTCTAAAATCTGAGGGTCAAGTATTCGTCGTGAAGCTTTTTATTTTGGTCTAACTCATAACTTTGGTAACATTAAGTACTCTTTGCAATTTTCTGCTGAGACGGTAGGCATTTCTTTCTCTGTCTCTCTCTCTTTTTTAATTCCAAAGCCTAATTTCATATCAAAAGAAAATAACATAGTAAATAAATATTTAATAAATATTCAGATGGTTTTATTTCTAGTCTATAAGGTAAAAGAAAGAAATAATCTTTCTAGAGCTACAAAGGGACTAATGGTGGCCAGGATTTGGCTCTCTGCCCTCTGGACGTGATGTACCTTATTCCACAGAATAATACCAAGTTCAACACAGTGTGGAATTTACCTTGGTTACAAATGTTAGCAGCATGTACTGAATCATTTTTGTTGACATTCAGTGCCCCAAGTAACACATAGCTTTCCTTTGAAAAGGATGAGAGATGTGGAGGACACATTTTAAATCCCACTCATTGGACAGTGGTAACATGATGGGGTTTAAAGTTCTTCTTGGTGGCGCAGTGGTTGAGAATCTGCCTGCCAATGCAGGGGACATGGGTTCGAGCCCTGGTCTGGGAAGATCCCACATGCCACGGAGCAACTGGGCCCGTGAGCCACAGTTACTGAGCCTGCGCGTCTGGAGCCTGTGCTCCGCAACAAGAGAGGCCGCGATAGTGAGAGGCCCGCGTACCGCGATGAAGAGTGGCCCCCACTTGCCGCAACTAGAGAAGGCCCTCGCACAGAAATGAAGACCCAACACAGCCATAAATAAAATAAATAAATTAATTTAAAAAAATTTTAAGTTCTTCTTGGAATAACCATGTTGGCCTGATTGAAGGCTACAGGACTTCAGCAGTCTCTTTGAGAACTTTATGGGATATACCCCAGTGGCTGTTCTTATCAGTTAAATGTAAGCATGACTACTTAATATATCATTTGTTCCCCTTTGTCCTTGACTCTGATTCATATTTTTCTTGATAATAATAGGATTAAGTGACTCATTTGATTCCCTGTTCCAAGAAAAATATGCTCATTAGGTAGAGAGAGGCTTTAGGGATTAACCCCTAGAGTGGCTTGTTTTATAGTTATCCTATTGTAAGGTAAAGGGAGACCTGGGGAGGGGTGGTGAGATAGTAGTCTGTTCTTAAATAGAAACAACAGGTACCATCTCACCAGTTTTTGGCCATCTATCCTCAAACAGAGAAGGTGCTGAATTTTTTACCTCCCATTGGGCACCTCTTTCTACATTTTTATAATATCGAGCTCACCAAATGGATCAGAGGCTCCAGGTTAGTCATAGCATGTTGGTGGTGAATCACTTAATTGAAAAATATGGGTGGAAAGAGGAGATCCGAGGACTGGTGGGTAGGCAGTTACTCTGCAGGGGAGCAGCTCTCCACCTTCCAGTTTACAGACACCCGGAGTCTGCCATTCCTTCCTTACTGAGCCACATTCAAGAAAGGGCTGAGGTAGCGAGTCCTCGCAAAAATTCTCACGGGAAAGCTAAACTCTTAAAAACAATGGTTTCCCCCGCACCTGGTAAAAAAGGAAAGTGTGATTGACTATTTTGATGTGAAACCTACACGCCATGTTTCAGGTTAGATGTCAGGGGTATATTGAGGTGTCCCGGGGCAGTTTCCCCACAGGCATCAAAGATGTGTCCACACAGGTTAACTGGACTGGCTGTGAGATGAGAATGGGTGACACGTCGCGCCAAGTGAAGTGTGGGAAAGAGGGGTGGGATATAATACGGGCAAGTGGAAAAGAAGGCCCTTCAACCCGAAGAGCCATTTGGAAAGGCTGCGAAGCTGAGTAGTTGAGAAATGGTACCTCTTCTCTGGATACGTAGGTTTGAGCAGGAAACAAGTGACCGGCTTCCCGTTTTGGGAAAAGAAGTCAGACTCTGGATTCTAGGCCTGCTTCTGCTGTAACTAACATTTTAGCCTGGTCGCAGCATCCCAACAGTCACGCCTTCTTGCGGAACGTACTGTGATAAAACTGCGTAGCATCTTCTTTCCCTTACTTTCATGTCTTTAAAAAATATAAAAGTGACACGAGTGCATTCTTAAAAACTCATGAGTTTTTAAGATACGAGTATATTGAGTAAAATATAAAAGTGGTAACTGCGTTGCATTTAATAGATTAATTTGGGGAGAATTAACTTGCTTTAATATAGAGACTCGCTATTTAGAAAATTGGAACCCCTGCGACCCCCGTTTGTAAAGATTTACTTGTGTGGCTTCGGTAGCGTTTAATACGTTTTAAAAATGTTCTTGTTAATTTTATCTTTAGATATTTTCTAAGCAGGATTTTTTTTTTCCATTACAGTTGTTCATTGGTTAGCTGATGTGCAGGAAAGTTGTCTTTTTTGCGTATGTTGATCTTACAACCCATAATGTAATGTTACAGAACTTTTTTACTGGCCTCTGATTGTTTTTTGTTTGTTTTTGTGTTTTGTTTTGTTTTAGTTGATTAAGATTTTCTAGGAAGAATATCACTGGCAAATATTGACAGTATTGTTTCTTAGTTTTATCAGCCTTGCCTTTTCTGACTTGAGCAGAGAAACTTCTACTGCTTCATTCTTAAATAAATCGACTTCTAATAGATTAAGGAAACTTTCTTACAATCCATGACTTCTTAAGATGAATATACCCATGTGTGTTTAAACCCATATGTGTATAAGAGAATTTAAAACTTTGAGTCATACTAAAAGAATTCCTGAGATAAGCCCTGCTTTGCCAGTTTATAAAAATTTTATATTTTATATATCTTTATATGTTATCTACATTTATATTTTATTTAAAATTTTATATAAACTGGCAAAGCAGGGTTTAATATAAAATGGAAAACAGGGTTTGTCCCAGAAATTTTGTGACTAAATGCAATAGGCCCCTTGTTATCCAGGGATTTCGCTTGTTTCCTGTTCCACCTGGAGGGTAGCCTGTCATTTTCTTTTTTGTGTGTCACTTTGTCTAGTTGACATCTTACCTTTATGCTGCTCATGTTGAGGGCATCGGGAAAATTTCCTACTTCTTTCTGTACCTTAAAATAGCTTATGTAAGGCAGAACTTTTTGAAATTTGGGAGAAATTGCCTGGAGCTGGTTCTTTGGAAGTGAATTTTTGACTAACTTTTCAATTTCTAGCTCTCTGTATGTCAATTGGGATACTTTTTATATCCTAGGAAACATCCAGTTTCTAGACTTCATAATTTATTGCATAAAATTATACATAGAGTTATTTTTACATTGAAAAATTCCTTATCCGTATCTAAGATTTGTGTACAGATATAGTTTGTAATCTTGTTGATATGTGTTCTCTCTTTTTCTTTCTCTCTTTTTCCTTCTCTCAGTCTTGCCAGAGGTCTGTCTTTTCTTCGATCTTTTCAAAGAACTTTCTTTTGGTTTTATTGATAATCTACATTTTATTTAGATTTCATATATATTTTAATATCTCATTTCTTTAGTATTTTGAACTTTTTCTAGCTTTCTATATAGTATGCCTAGCTCACTTAATTTTACTTTTACATATTCTAATATGCAGTTTTAGGCCATAATTTTTCACTTGCCTACTGCTTGGGCTGCATCCCACAAGATTTTTTAATATACTGTCAGTACTACCATTGTCATTGATTTCTGTATTGTTTTAAATGCCATTTTAAAATTGCTTTAATATAATGCTTTTCATGATAGTCATGCGATTATAGTTTTGTTCTTAATTTCTTTATTACATTTCGAATGGGGAAATGGCGTGGATATTTCCTACTTGGGGGTGATTCAGTGAGATTTTCTTTGTGGCTTCATCTGCTGTTAGTTTTTAAATATTCCATGTGCATTTGAAAATGACAAATATCCTAAGTTTTCTCTATTTCCTATAGTAAACAGTGTCTCGTTTTCCGTCTACTTGCTTAAATTGCTGAGAGAGATTTGTGCTGGTCTACCACTTTGATGATGGATTTATCAATTTCTCGTGTATCTGTACTTTAAAAATATACCTCAAAGCTGGGTCATAAATAGACATTAGAGGTTCATGAATATTTAATATTTTTGGTGGCCTAGAGTTTCATCAATATGAAATATACTTTTTTTTCTTTTATTAATTTTGCCTTGCATTGGCTTTCAACTGATAGTCATGTTGCTATCTGTGCTTTCTTCTTGTAGATTTTATCTTACATATATTCTCTGTCTTTTTATTTTTCATATTCTCATTCTGTTTTATTCTTGGTGGTCTGTTGCACAGTGTTTAGCTTTACATTTCTCCAGGCTAATGTGACAGCCACTGTATCTTAACTGAGGAATGTAATCTCAAAATAAGCACAACAAAATAAGGTAACACATATAGTTATTAAAATACATTTATTCTTGCTGTGTTAATTTTTGTGTTTCCCAAGTTTTCCTGTTTAACGTCCATCCTTTTCTTGGCTTGATTACATAACCTTTGTTTTCTTTGCTGCTCTCCCCTGCTAATAATAGGAGAATTACACATCTTATTTTTTTCCTTGTAAAAATTACTCTTTCGTTTTCAACTCACAGATTTAAAATTATATTTTCTATTATAAGTCTAGAGTTGGTTACTATCTATATATTCCCTGAACAAGATAAGAATGAATCTTAGAACATTTTTAATTCCCCACTTTCTACTTCTTCCTACCTCCTTTACCTTCCAAGTTGAGATCAGTTTACTTCCTTCTAGATTTTTCTATTTTTATTGCATCAACAATTACACGGACTCTGCTCTTGGGTTTACTTTCCACATCTTACTATTTCTTGTGGACTGTGCCATTTCTTTTTCGTTTATTTTTGTCTTTGTGGTTATATATCCTTTTGTAATTCTTTCAGAAGTGTAGGAGTATAAATGTTCAGAATTCTTGCATTTTCTGTATTGTCTTTATTTTGATCAACATTTGGAATGCAATTTTGCTAGATACGGAATTCAAGTTCTAAAGTCATGTTCCCCCTTTTTCCATCTCATATTTGCCCTGGCTTGCCTAGCACCTCTCAGTACAGCACCTCAATTAATCACTGATTTTTTCATCAGACTCCCCTCCAGCTCCATTTACGTGTCGACCCTGGGATTCAGGCACCCTGACTCAGCTCTTTTTCCTGCAGTCTTCTGGCCTGATTTATGATTTTTGTTTTCCCACTATAGAGCCAATCCATCTACTTTTATCTTTCAAGAACAATTCAAAAATTCCTAGTCCATTGAAGGTGCTCTTTTTTATTTTTCAGCATTTACTAGTATGTATGTCTTCTCTAAATCTACACATACTTACAGGCACAGACACACACACACACAGACACACACACACAGGATCATTTAGGAGATGTGGAGTTGAAGGGAGAGTAGAAGCCTACATTCAATCTATCATCCCAATCCAGCCTCCCTACATAGAACTTAAAAAAATTTTTTTTATTATGCTATAAAACACATAACATAGATTTTACCATCTTAACCATTTCTAATTGTATAGCTCAGTAGTGGTAAGGATGTTTTACACTGTCAGGCAACCAATCTCCAGAACTTTTTCGTCTTGCAAAAGTGAACCTCTATACCCATTAAACAACAACTCCCCATTCTCCCCTCCTCCCCAGCCCTTGGCAACCACCATTCTACTTTACGTCTGTATGAATTTGACTACTATAGGTACCTCTTATAAGTGGAATCATACCATGTTTATCTTATTTCTCTTAGCATCATGTCCTCAAGGCTCACCCATGTTGTAGCATGTGTCAGAATTTCTTTCCTTTTTAAGGCTGAATATTTCACTGTTTGTAGATACCACATTTGTTTAATTATTCATCCATCGATGAATACTTGGGTTGCTTCCACTTCTTGGCTATTGCGCTATGAAAAAGATAGGCCTGCATAGAATTGTATACATTCTAAATGCTTTTAAATACAGTAAAGAAGGGAAACTGATATTATCCTCATTTTATAAGTTAGAAAGCTGAGAAGTTGTCATTTATTCTTTCATTTTATTTATCCGTTAACCTGGTTGTTAAATTTGTACTGACTATTTGCTATGTGTAAGGAGTACTAGGTACATGGACACAAAGACCCCAGCTTCTAGGATCTTACAGTAGCGGGTGGAGGCAGATGGGTAGCAACATCAACTTGAAATCCTAACTTCAGAGTTGGGTGATTTTCAGCACCATGCATGCTGGAGACCTGGGCTAGGTGCAGGGGAAGGTGGGGAGAGAGGCATCTCTATATCAGACTGATGATTGAGGAGAGACTTCCCAGCTGAAGTATTGTTATTTATTCGTGCTGTACATGTCGGCGTGGCTTACCTCCTGTGTTCCCACCATCTAGTACAGTGCCTGGCACCTCATAAAAAACAAACCAAGAATCAACGAACAAAGAAAGTTTTCCTGGGACTTCCCTGGTGGTCCAGTGGGTAAGACTCCGTGCTCCCAATGCATGGGGGCCCGGGTTCGATCCCTGGTCGGGGAACTAGATCCCACGTGCATGCCACAACTAAGAGTTCACATGCCGCAACTAAGGAGTCCGCCCGCCACGACTAAAAAGATCCCGCATGCTGCAACTAAGACCTGGCACAGCCTAAATAAATAAATAAAATAGTTTTAAAAAAAGTTTTTCTGACTCTCACTGGCACTCCCTTTCCTCTAATGTACTGTCTCAGGGCCACATGTGACAAGTGGTCCGTGGGTATCTTTTCCTCCCTCCTCCAAACAACTCCATGAACATGCACAGTTATCATCTCCATCCCACGAATGAAGAGACTGGGGTGAGGGGCAGTTAGGTAACTCGTCTAGGAAGACTTGAACCCTGGGCTCTTTACCTCACCCTGAAGGCGAGACCCTTCATGGTTCTTCGGCTGCTTCCTCCAGATTATTTTGGCCTGTGTCTTCCAACTCTTTCCTGCCGTCTGAAGCTCCTGTTCCTCTGGGGACCAGGTATCTAAAGCTCATGAAGGAAGTATAGCTTTCTGCCCCCTTGAGGAGTTCAAAAGCACAGAGCGGCCAGAGTGAAGGTAAACACCAAACCTCAGAGGGCCTCAGTGACACCAAAGTAGCTGGTCACACACATGTGTAAGGCTTGACACTGCCCTTCTAGGCAGGTTGTTCAACTGAAATCACAGCAGTCATTCACGTTTGCGTCAAGACAGGTAATGAATGTCCCTGAAAATGCTTCAATTCAATGCAAAGATTATAAGAAAAAAGGAACCATTTTCCCCCACACAAGTGTATAGCGTATTGCGGAGCACACCCAAGTTATTCACACGAGAAAACACGTTTTGCAGTTTAGCCCTTCCGTACTTACATTTCTTCTCTTCTGTTCTATGTTCATGATTTCCCTAGCTAGTAACTGGTCCTCAGTTAATATTCTCCTTGCTGGACCCACAACTTCTTAGCTGCTCTTCTTTTCCTGCAGATTGGTAGATTTTCTTCCTATCTCTCAAGACTCTCTCATCCCTTTCTTCGCACTTGGAGAGGCCTAATGAGATCTCTGAGCTCCGAAGTTCGCTGGACAGTTGTCATTTGCAGTGCACTCACATCCAGAGTGCCCTCAAATCCGTGTTTGGGAAAAAGATGGGCATGGTGAGAGGCCCGCTCTGAATTAGGAGGACGTCCTAAAGTACCGACTGAAGTTCTTTGCAGTTTTGCTCAGTTGATTGAATGCTCCTCTCTAAGAACTTAAAGTCGGGATTGGGTTCAGAACGTGCTTGTTCTTGTCCTTGAGTAATGCAGCACCCCACCCGGAAACCCCATTCTCCGGGACGCAGGATGACCGGGATGGGATGCGAGCTGAGGGTGAGAAACGACATCATCCCTTTGATCCACTGCAGGACGCCTACAAAACCTTTGATGTTCTGAAAGCTAAAAATGCACAGCTTTTTTCCCCTGCAGATTGAGAGGTTGATGTTTGAGCAGTAGCCAAATCACCCAGTTTTAGCAAACAGCTGAATTTTGACTTTCATAAACATTTAATGAATACATTTTTATTTATGTCAGCTTTAAAAAAAAATCCAGCTGCTGGCATTTGCTCCCCCATACCTTTTTTTACCTTAATGCCAAAATTAGAGTATTTAAATATTTTAGAATTTCACGGTGGGCACCTGTGCAGGTGTGAGGGCAATACGGATGCACAGGGCGGGTGTGCAAGGCTGGTTGTCTTGTGTGCTTGCTGGGGAGGTGAGTGTCCTCGCGAGGGCTGTGCATGCTGCCCGCCTGTTCTTGGACCTCTGGCCCTTCCTGCCTCTGCCTTGCAAAGGAATGGAGCATCGTGGCACAGGGGCAGAGGGACAAAGTTGTGAACTGGTCCTCAGATCGGGTGGGACTTACGATTCTTTCTTGGGCCAACTGCTTGACCTTTAGTCCGGTGTCTCCCAGGACCTCGTCTCCATGTCAGATTTAACAACTCTGTGACCCTAAGAAAGGGACCGAGTCTAAATCTTAAAGGAATCTGCAGATTTTAACCCCACTGCTGGTGTTCAGAAAGCATGCTGAGTCTCAGTCTCAATCTCCTTTGTTATGTTTAAAACATGTAGAATTTGTTTTATTGACATGTTAAACTTCTGGAACTCTTTTATTATGGAAATTTTCAAATGCACCAAAAAATAGTGAAAATTGCCGAATGTCCTACCATCACTGAGTTTCAACAGATGTCATCATTTCCCAGTCTTTTTATATTGCATCCCTTCCACTTTATGCTTCTAAAATATTTTAAAGCAAATCCCAGTTAGCATATTATTTCACCTATAAATATTTCAGGAGCACCTCTAACAAATAAGCCCCCTCCTTTGCTTTTCATGGCCACATGCTGGTATTACAGCTAGCAGAACTATCAATAATACTTTCATAGCATACCGAGATTTTCCCCAGTTGTCTTGCAAATGTCTTTTACAGTTGGCGGGTTTGAATCAGAATTCAACCAAGGTCCACACGTTGTATGTGATTGTCATGTCTCTTAAGTCTTTTTAAAATCCGTAACTTTCCCCATCCCTCCTGCTTCTCATATTATAACTGGGTCATTTTTCCTGTATAAAGTTCCAAGTCTGGATTTGGCTGACTGCTGCCCTGTGGTGTCGTTTATCGTGTTATTCTCTTCTCCACATTTCCTGTAAACTGGCAGTTGGATCTAAAGGTTTCAATGGATCTGGATTCCTTCTTTTTCTGGATTATCTTGTATACATCATTTTGAGTCACATCAAGAGTTAGATAATATCTGGACATTCTCTTTTTCATGTTACTTAGATTGATCAGTGAATTCATGTGCTGCCAGCCTGTTCCCCACCCCCCCCCCGTCCTAAAGTTTCCCATCATCTGTCGTGTATTGGCTTTAGGATCCACTGACGAGTATTTCGTTGGAGGTTACAAAATACTAAAGACAAATCAAGTTAATGAAGTTTCTTCTCTTTATTAGACCTTATCTGGAGTGTGATCATCTATAATAATTCCTTTTGCATATTTGTACAGCTTTTTATAGTATTTTGCATTCTTCCCTCTGTCTGAATGTATAGGATGCCTTGTGAACCTAACTCATTTCACTAGATGAGTATCTCCACTCTGCTAACTTGTTTATTTGTTCATGTTTTCCTGCACATCCATGAATGAATCTTAGGCGGCATTGTGATTTATGTCCAGTGCTTAGACAGTTCCTGGAACGTGATAATGATATTTATTGAAGGAATAACTTTCATGAGTTGTCCATGTCTTCTAAAGACGTTTTTTTGCACTCCTAGATTCATTGGTGAAACTCAAAACAGTAGGAGCCTGAAACTTGAGCTGTAAAAAGTTCTTCATATGTCATCATTTCCCCAACTCCTTTAGCCATGATTGGCATTTTAGGCAAGGGAAAAGAAGTTGCAAGAGCTGTTGTCTGTGTTGGCAAAAGGAGGGAGGACGGCAGATAGGTTTGTGGGTGTTTGAATGGGGACAGTCTACAAATAAACAGGTAAACGTAAATCTATAAAAATATGTACATACATAAATACACATAATCACGCACACACACACAAGCACACACAGCTCACAGATGGTATATCGCAGGTTGCCCTGACAATTTTAGAGCTGTATGCTAGAACACTTTTGAGAAACTTGGCTTTGAATGTGGAACATGCGTTTCAGAGCAAAGATCATGTCGGGTCCTGAGGGAAATGGATCTTTGTCTCTATGACATGAATGAAACCTGGATGGTTAAACTGTTTTGTATTTGGCGGTGCATAAAACTTGCTTCAGATAGCTGTAAAAATTAGATGTCCAGTTAAGTAGTTGACAAATCAAAACAACCAAAGCTTTTACTAGATATGATTAGTAGTTCTGAATACGAAAATGCTCTCCAGAAGAAATAAAATTACCATCTAGCAAACAATAAGTAGAGGTCTACATGGTGTCCAATTAGGAGATCTACTAGGTTTGGACAAACCAGAAATGTTCAAATATTCATGATTAACTTGAGCAGGCTGGGTGTGAATATTCGAAGGGAATTGAAAGCCACTTTTACTTTCATAGGTTTAGGTGCTGACAGCATTCCTCCAAAGTAAT
The DNA here is from genome assembly GCF_039906515.1 of Pseudorca crassidens. Classification (NCBI taxonomy): domain Eukaryota; kingdom Metazoa; phylum Chordata; class Mammalia; order Artiodactyla; family Delphinidae; genus Pseudorca; species Pseudorca crassidens. The sequence goes on from NC_090307.1 coordinate 19,304,486, forward strand.
TAAAAGATAATTGCTGTAGTAATTTTTTTTTTCAAACCATTTCCTTAAGCACTTTAAAAGAACTTTTGTTGGCACAGTTCCTTAATCAGAACCTTTGTAGCCATAGCTGTCTCAAAGTTCAGGAGTTCTTTGCATTTTAGGAAGTTAGTACGGTGCATGTAACATGTACTGTGGAGTCTGATGCAGCATCCAATAATGAAATAGATGACTATTTCTATAGCAAACACACAAGTGGTCACGGGTAATAGGATAAAAAAAAATAGGATTATAGAATATCCTCACATCAATTCAGGTCAGGTTGGGTCACAAAACTACAAAATGTTTTCAGAACTTTTGCAAAATCAGAATTGAAGACAAGGGATTGTGGACCTGTAAATGAACAAAAAATAAATAAATAGATCAATATCTACCTTTTCTGGAAGGGAAAAAAAAAACCAAGGAACAAATCAAGCACATATCATTGTTGAAGGATTTTAAGCCCATCATAGAAATGACTGACTTCTTTCAGTTCACATAAGATGTGGAAATTTAAAATAAGGAAGGCCTATCTATGTGGCTAAAAAAAAATTCAATTTAAGCAGTTTTAGAAGTAGCACCTCCCGTCTACAAAAGCTTAGACCTTCAACCTGTTTGTCTCTCAACACCTGCTCAGTTGGAAGGTCTGCTGTTGCTGGCAGGCTTAGGGAGCTGACTTGTGTGTGAGCAAAACAGCATTTATCAGTGCATTTTGCTGCTGCGCTTTTGTGGAGCGAACGGTGCTCTGAGGTTGTTCTGCTGCAAAGCAGGCTCTTACGAGCACCTCTGCGAGGAGGTGAACGAGATGAGGAAGCTACAGTAGGAAAGTGGGAGAGCCTACATATTTGCTCAGCGCAGGTTCTTCTCTAGATTTTGGTCATGAGCATTAGTAAATTACCAAAAAAACATGTCATACCCAACATAGGGAAAAATGAGACTTGATTTAGCTTTCATACTTTTAAAAATCGGTCAAGTGATCTTGGCCCTTTTGTATTAACATTGAAAGGTTTGTTTTCAGTATTTTCTACAGAAAGCCCTCAGATATTTACCTGATAAACCTCTCTGGCAGCTTTCACCTGAGCTACGCATGCACAAAAATAATCAGATTATTCTTTATCTTGCTGTAAATGAAGTTCAAGCAGGGTTTCTGAACTGAAGATAATCTTCATCCTGCCTTTTCCTACTGTCTAGGATTATTTTGCAGAACCCTCTGAAGTTACTCAAGTATGTTACGTAAGCTCTGGAATTTGCCAAAATAAGAAATATTCTAAGAAACATCATGATTTGACTAAAGAATTGTGGAGGAATTGTTGAGAATGGTTAGACCTGCAGATGCTTTTTAGAATAATTGATCATACACGATAGGTGCTGCTTCTTAAAAACATGCTTTTTCTTCAAATGTAAATTGACCACATCATTTCATACTTAATCATTGATTTAACAAAACTACTGCTAGGTTTTTCTGAATGTTCATAAACAAAGAGTTGCCACGGACATCTATGTTTACATATTTTTGTACACTTGTCCAATCATATCCTTAGGGTAAAATTCTAAAATTGAAATTTCAAAGTCATGTGCTTTAAAAATTTTGCTGTACATTTTAAATTGCCTTCCAGAGAGTTCCTACCAATTTACATTTTCATTAACTGTATATGAAAATGAACGTCCTCACTGGCAGTTGAAAATTTGTCTTATTTTAATTTACCAAATATCTTTTCATATTTATTGCCAAATTTCAAATGTATTCTTTCTGGAAAGGATGGTTCATATTCTCTGCCGACTGATTTAGTTTTTTCTTAATACAGTCTAAGAGCTTTTTATCTACTGAGGGTATTTATTTCTCCTTTGAACTATTTGTTGCAAAGATTTTTCCAAACTTTTTTTTTACATCTAATTTTTCTGTGTCTAATGTCATAGCTAGAAAAGCTCTTCTCTATTTTAAAATTTTTTTAAAGTTTGTATTTTATTCTGTTGCTTTTATGTTTTATCCTTTGCATCTAAATACACATGAAGTATGAAGCAAAGACCTACCTAATTTTTTTTTTGTCGAATGCTGAACAAATTTTTGGTACCATGTATTGAATAATGCTTGTTTTCATGTTGATTTTTTTCTTTTTTTTTTTGCGGTACGCGGGCCTGTCACTGTTGTGGCCTCTCCCGTTGCGGAGCACAGGCTCCGGACGCGCAGGCTCAGCGGCCACGGCTCACGGGCCCAGCCGCTCCGCGGCACGTGGGATCATCCCAGACCGGGGCACGAACCCGTGTCCCCTGAATCGGCAGGTGGACTCTCAACCACTGCGCCACCAGGGAAGCCCTTCATGTTGATTTTTAAGTGACACATTTATCATAAATCTCTCTATACGTTCTTCCACATTGCTATGTCTGTCCCTCTGGCAGCAGTACCAGAGTGTTTGTTTTAAAATATATACATATATGTATATATAGTAAGTTTTCCCAACTGACTTCTTTGTAAAAGTTTTCTTAGTTATAATAATAATGCATTTAGTTTTCCAGGTAAAATTTAGAATAATTTTTGAATCCTGTGTCCTCCCTCTCCCCACCCAGTTTTCTCTATTCGACACTTTGTTTGGATTTGCATTAAAGTCCAGTCTAATTTTGAGTTATCAGATGACTTTTATGCGTGTACTTTTCTTTGAAACGTTTGTGTGAAAAGATTAAGAAATTTGGTTCCTTGAAAAATTGTTATACGAGATTATTTTGTTCTTTTAGATATGTTTGTGTTGCTGAACCCTTTCATGAATTTTGTTAAACTAGCTTGTGAACTAGTTCAGGTAGTGTCATACGCTGAATATCTACATATATTTATAATGAGGAATTATGAGAAAACATAATAAAATATATACCAGTTCTACATCCTTGGAGAGAAAATGGAATATAGCTGGATACAAATGCTCTATAATTACTCTCAGGAAGCTTAAAAATCACAGCCCTGTTCTAATTCTGTGAAGTTAGTTGGTTGCTTGCTGTTAAAATATCATTTTCCTCCTGACAATTTCAGGCTGTTTTTAAAGTGGTATGTGTAAATGTTGAGTAAACTGAAAGAATGAACACTGGTTAGTTCACCTCAGAAAGATTTTGTGGTACAAGTGAGATTTGAATGGAGTTTTGAAAGAGAGGTTGCTGTTTCCGTGGGGAAGGGGCAGTGTGGCTCAGGTCAGGGCCAGGCAGCCGTAGTTTTGAAGCTCTGGAGCTGGCAGTGGCTAGAGATGAGGAGAGAGGAGAGGGCAGTGGGGAAAGGCCCAGATGCCGTGGGACTCTCACTGTACATAGGCTGAGTTGAGGGGAAGATACCGATGAGGATGTTCTGCATCTCCAGTGCCTGAACAGTGGCGGCTCACAGTGTGTGGAAGAGGGAAGAGAGGCCTGAAAGGTAGATTGGGGCTCGATTAGACGTGGGCTGGGGGTCAGGGGATGAGTATTTGCAATCTCTGAAGCATTTTCTGAACACAGGAGCGCTCTGGGCTTTAGAAAGCTAAATTCTGACAGCAGTATATGAACATTCTGGTTGGGGCTGGGATGAGGGGGGAGTAAGGTGGAAAGCAGGCATCCATACAATTTCGTGACACTTTTACCATGGCAAAATAATTGAGCTTAGAGGATGTGTCCTATCAAAGCACTGTACTTGCATCTTAGAAAAGGAATCAGCAAACACTGGCCTGGAGCCAATCTGACCCACAGCCCATTCTTACAAATAAAGTTTTATTGGAACACAGCCTCACCTGTTCATTTACATATTAATGCGTGGCCGATTTGGCACCACAACAGCAGAGATGAGTAATTGCGACAGAGCCCACATGGTTGGCAAAGACTAAAATATTTACTCCCTGGCCCTTTAAGAATATATTTGCTGGGACTTCCCTGGCGTCCAGTGGTTAAGACTTTGGCTTCCAATGAAGAGGGTGCGTGCATGTTCAGTCCCTGGTCGGGGAGTTAAGATCCCACATGCCTCGTGGCCAAAAGACCAAAACATAAAACAGAAGGGTTATTGGAACAAATTCAATAAAGACTTTAAAGAAAAAAAAAAATAGAAGGATATATTTGCCGACCTCGGTCTTAGAACATTGTCATTAGTAGTTAGTGGTGCCACTCTGGAAAAGTTAACATAATCAGAACAAATTGCGCATGGATAGTCTAAGAAAGGTTAGGTCATGTCACTTCCTATGACGAAATATACCAAAACTTTGTCTTGTGTTGAAGCCCAGGTCTTAAGTCATCGCCTTGATTATCTTATTTCTGTCTCTAGTTCTGTCTCCGTTTCTGTGGCCATTTCCATTTCCACCAGCTGCATTGAGTACCTACTATCTTCTGATCCTGACCCATCCTACTATCCGTAGTCAAGAAATTAGAATCCCAGTGCTAAATAACATGTTTCGATTTCCTTGCTGCGTACTCAGGAAGAGTAATAGCTCAGCCAGCTGTTTTAAGTTCTCCCAGCCTGTTTCTGTTTGTTCCCCAGAGTAACTGTTCCCTTTAAAACTCTCCACAATCCATCCCTCTTTTCCTCGTTGTCTTTGTTCCTCTTCCGGCAGTGTCTTTTCTGCTGGAGTGTCTTTTCTGCTGGAGGCCTGTGGCATCACTGAATCTGTAACTCCCAGGTAGTGCCTGCATTACCCCAGCTGTTCCAGATTCTCACTGGAACCTGGCCTCTTAGGGATCAACCATTTGACAACTTGCTATGTTTAGGGAAGTCCAGCCATTTTTTCACCCAAACCAATCACAGATTTTAAAAAGTGTAAACCTTCATGCATGTGTTTAGACAAACATACAACTAAATTCTTCATAGACTTTACAAATTCTGCCTCTTCAAATATATTTTGAAGGACTGAGAGAATAATTAGGAAGCAGCAGACGTTCTGTGGAAAAGATGTGTTGAGCCCTTTGTGTATTAAGGGTCAAATTTTAGGTTTCTTACGAAGCACTTACAAGGTCGATGGTTCTCCTAAAGAGCAGTCCAGAGGCACAGGAAAAAAGTTGAGGACAGGACTGAATATGCAGGTGTAAGAGTTATATGTTTACTAGGATAGAGATGGAGAAGTTATCTTCATGATGGGGACCTTTGAAGTCATTCATGTAACCATATTCACTAGTTAATTAATCGACTACTTAATTATTTAATCCAGTTGGCATTTATTGAGGACAAACTATGTACCAGGGCCTATTGTACTAGAGGCCAGAAATACAAAGACGATTGAGGCTCATTTTCTGCTCTTGCGGATCCCGCAGACTACAAGGGAGAAATCAGATGTGTCAATACTTCCTTGTCATTCAACACGTAATGTTGCAGCAGGTGAATTTTTTCAGAGGAAGTGCAAGGAAAAGTCTAGAAGGAGGAGGACTGAAATTGGAGAGGAATGCAATGAGGGAAGACTGGGGAAAAGAAATAACAAGAAAGAAAAAGCATTTGAGCCTCCTTAGAAAAGATAATTGACGACACTATGGAAATCAAGGTTAGAGACAAGAGGTTAAAATTAAGGTGAAAGGCAAGAGGCAGTGGAGAAGCAAGGGCAGTGGGCAATCTCAGAAGAACTGAGACTTCAGTTGTTCATGAAGGCACCCTCGAACACCCTTACCCTCCTTGTACAAATATGTATGTGTATTGCTTGTATATAATAATATATCATATCCCATTTTAACTTAACATAATCATGTTATATAATATATATTGGATTCATATATCATAAAATATTTTATATATAATACATATTTTATATATTTTATATGTATTATATAATTGTGTCTATACAATTAATTAAGGCTCAGGAAGTGTTAGGAATTTGCTAAGCACTTTAGATTATCTAGGTGAATTCTTACAACAGATAGTATTATTATAATACCAACATTTTTCAGACGGGGAGCCTGAGGCCTGCCAAGGTTAGACACATTGTACAAGGTTACGCGGGGGTCAGTGACACTCACACTGAGGCCTGCCCTACATGACTGAGTTTAGAAGCGCCTTTGGACTAAGTTTAAGAGATCAGATTTGGTGTTAAGATGAACTGCAGAGAAAGAGATGACTCCTTTTAATGGTGGGAGTGAGGGCAGGAAAGCCCGAGTGCACAGAACAGAGTGCAGGCAGTGTGTGGGGTAGAGGCTAAGCACAGGTTTTGATGTGAAGCCTAACTGGACTCCAGTCCTGGCTCTGCCACTTGCCAGCCACATGGCATTGATGAGGCCACGCTTCCACCCTGAATGTCCCCGTGTGTCCATTGGGGTCCCATCTTCTGCCTTGTTAGTATGTATGTAAAGGAGCTGCGATTGTGCCTGGCTCGTGGAAGACACTCAGTTACGGTAGCTGCTACTACTGTCCCTTTCACCCTCACCACCCCTCTCATTCCACATGCCCCCTCCTTCTCCTTGTCCTGTTACTGCGATTACTACTACGACTATTATTATTTTCCTTCTTTTCAAAACAACTTTTTAGTGAAGTATAGTTGATTTACAATGTTGTATTCATTTCACGTGTACAGCAAAGTGATTCATATATATATATATATACATATATATGTATATATATATTCTTTTTCAGATTCTTTTCCATTACAGGCTATTATAGGATATTGAATATCCTGTCCCTGTGCTGTAGAGTAGGTCCTTGTTGTTTATCTATTTTATATATAGTAGTGTGTATCTGTTCATCACAAACCCCTAATTTATTCCTCCCCCCTACTACTACTGCTGTTATTATTATTATCATTAGCAGCAACAGTAGTAGGAATGACTAATGGAATAGATTTATCCTAAAACAACAAAAAAAAAACTCAGAATAATTATTTAAGTCCTCAACTTGATCAATAGCAACAGTTCTTCTGTATTCATTTCAATATTTAGTGAGCCTTTGCCATGGCAGATCTCAGTGCGAGGCTCATTGGGGACTTAAGATATGGATAAGTCTTTGCCTCGTTAACTACCACGTAAACTAATTTGGCCTTCGTGCCACATATTCCTGAAAGAGCACTTTAGGGGGAAAACTGTTAATGCTCATTGAACGCAGACCTCCTGAAGCAGGAGACCATGTGTCACTCTGGAAGGGTAGTCTGGACTTAATTTCACAATGATTCAAAGATTTCATTATGGGGAGCTTCCCTGGTGGCACAGTGGTTGAGAATCTGCCTGCCAATGCAGGGGACACGGGTTCGAGCCCTGGTCCGGGAAGATCCCACGTGCCGCGGAGCAACTGGGCCCGTGAGCCACAACTACTGAGCCTGTGCGTCTGGAGCCTGTGCTCCGGAACGGGAGAGGCCGCGACAGTGGGAGGCCCACGCACCGCGATGAAGAGTGGCCCCCGCTCGCCGCAACTGGAGAAAGCCCTCGCACAGAAACGAAGACCCAACACAGCCAAAAATAAATAAATAAAAAGTGGAAGTGTAGCAGTTACATAATAAGAATACAATATCTTCAAAAAAAAAGATTTCATTATGTATTTGCTGCTTCTCCAGATAACCTCCATTTCCTCATGTCATGCGGTTAGGCTGTCATCTTATGTACAAGTTCAGATAGTTATCAGGATACTTTATTTTAGTAAATCTCATACCGTTGGCTCTTCGACTTTATATGAGCACCTGTTTGAGTTGCTGGTTAATAAGCAGGATGAATGAAATTCTGGCCCCTGTCCTCCAGAAAAACAGTCTCTATGTGAAAATGGGTTTTATAGATTCTTACGTACAGGGGAAGGTATTATAACAACCTTGAAGTGGAACCTCTCCCACCCAATGTGAAGAAGAATGACATGTGACAGGTCACTCTTCCTTTATTTTACTAAAATAGCAACCTGGCCAAATATACTTTTCAGCACATTTAATATAGCCACATGTTTATGTTTATAGGAGAAATGGTGCTAATTCCCTAGTATGTTAACAGGTCTTATTCAAATTTGTTCTGTTTTTACTTTGGAACAAAATTGCTGAAGAGAAACATTTTAAGGCAAGTAGTGATTACAGCATACTTATCAGGTTATATATTAAATAAACTTCCTGAATTGAGAAGGTACATAAACTGAAAAGCAGGTAGTTATCTTAAATTCTATATTGTTTATATAAGATTTCTTCAAATCCACTTATGCTGTAGGTTACTCTTTGCTTTTGTGTTTTCTTTTTGCTGAATTTGTACTTTCTCACTAACAAATGTAATCCTCTTTTGAATATGTAATAGATGACCTGGGATTCCAGAATGGATTTTCAGAAACCAAGGAATGACTTCCTCACTTTATTGTATACAATAAATAATGTATATATATTTTTTTAATTTGAGAGGTAGTCAAACAGGTGAATGCATAAATCTTGTCAACCCTTGGGCAGTTGTAATTTCCATACCAAAATGCATGAGTTTTTACCTGACTATTACTGTGTTATACATTAAGTATAGTTACCATGGCAACCTTTGCATCACATTATAACATTTAAATATAAGGTGGTGTGTGTCTTCATAGGAAAAGACAATATATTTGAATTTTTGAATGTATGGTGAAATATAATCACTACTAAAATGAATAATTTTGTTCAAGGTCAATTGAATTCTTTAGGAGTTATGCGAATTTCCAACCAAAACTGTGAAGTGCATTTATTTTTTGTGATGTCTTGGGGGAAGCAAAGTTTTTTTTTAAATTGTACTTGAAAAATACCACATAATGGCCATTCAGTGCCTGTAACTGGCCTTGCAAAGGGAAAAACAAAATTGAACTTTATTTGATGTCATTTTTCAGCGGCTAATGTAGTAAGAATTTGAATTCATTTAACATCACATGATTGATCAAATTCTATCAAATATAATGCATTTCTTATTTTTGCATACCCAGTTGGCTAACTGTGACTAGTTTTGATCTCACGTATAGTTGAATTAACAGTAGCAGTTTGCTCATGCTTGCAAAAGAGCAAAATGAAATGAGCCGTTGATGTAAATCCTTGTGGCAGTTCCAGGAAAATGGCCACTTAAGCTGAAATTATAGAGATTGATTGTTGGCCAGTTTTTTATTAAGCATGGAAGAAAACTAGCCATTTCTTCTTGCCAGTGTAGCTCTAGGCCATGAGGCTGTCATCACTGTTTATAGAGACTGCCATATTTAACTCTTTTTCAGTTCTTTACTAGTGACTTTTCAGAATTATTATCTCAGTATATACTTTTCATTTGAAGGTGGTGTAGGGGGTCTAACTGACATTCACAACTTTTGAGGAATCTTTTAAATAATAATCAGTGCATCATAATATGGGGCCATGAATTGGAGGAAGGAGAGTAACTGTGTGCTGGACTCCAGCTCTGCTGGACATTGTACATATGTTGTTTCATCTTCTCCTGTTAACTCTGTGATAGAGCTTTTATTATTCCCTTCTTACAGAGGAGGAAAATATGGTTTAGAGCAATTGCATAACCAGCTGCCACTCACACTTCTCGTATGCCTCTGAGCTAGAGTTCGACCTTTCTGTCTGACCTCAAAGCTCTCCATCTTACCTTAAAAGGTTTGGATTCAACTTCTGACTGGTTACAATTTGCATTATACTTTTAAAGTAGAAATTACAGACATTGACCAAAGTCCTTAAAAGAAAATCGTTGCTAAAGGATAATTTTAATAATTTGCATTTCTCTCCAGTGTAACAGCAATCTTTTAAGTCCCTGATTACTAAAGTTATCCTTGCCATCTTATCTAAGTTTCCCGAGTCCTCTTTTGTTGAAGCATAAGACCAAATCAAAGTAAACTGTAAAGGTATATTCCTGGACCTTCAGGTATCAGGAATAAAGACTGTCCAGAGACTGACCTTCAGTTTTGAGCTTTGAAGTTCAAAAGCGGACAGGTGGAAATACTGTGTTCTTCATTGCCCTTTGGTGCGAGATATCTTCTGGGTTGCAGAGTAAGTGCCAACAGCAGCAAAATTATCACCCCCTCCTGCTACTGTAGTAAGTCAGCAATGGCCCTTCTGTGGTCAAAATGGCAAATTCAGCAGCAGCTATTCGACAGGGATTTGCAAAAACTTCCCCATGGCTGTTAGGAATCTTATTCAGCAGTGTCTTTGAAAACCCAATTCTGTGCAGAATTAACTATGTAAAAGTGACCTCGGTTGCGAATTAAGTTTTTTAAACAAATCTAATTTATGATTTTTCTCAATGTATATTTTGCATTTGGCCCTGCAGTCTATCAGATCCCTCTACATATATCCCGCATTTGTAAGTCTTAGAGTGGTTCAGAATTTTATTTCCGTATTAACAGAAAGCCTTGTAAAATTCCTGGCTATAAAGAGTCAGTTCGCTATACAAAGCCACTATACATTACTTAGGTTTGTGATGAAAGAATGGAATTGCAGCTGTGTGAGTACTAGAATACCCAAACATGAATTAGACTCACAAGCATTTGGCAATAGTTCAGAAAAGGGGCTTAATCTGGTTTCATCTGAGACTGCTTTTCTCTGTTCTCCAACATCCCCCCAAGATGTTGTGTCTGATATCGGATCACAAAGTAATGGGAGTGACGCAAAATCAGAGAAAACCCTAAGAAACCAGGGTCACATTTGATTTTCCCCAGAGATTCCCCCCCACCCCGACTCTTTTTTTTTTTTTTTCTCTCCCAGATTCCAACTCTGAAATTCAAGGTCATTCGCCTATTAGGTGAATTAATTATAAGCCCAAAAGCAGCATTCGTCGTATTCTGATCTCTCTCATATCTATAATTAAGGGTAAATATAATCTTCCTTTTTAGAAATGTACCACCCACCCATTACATTTAAAGTGCTGACTGAAATGAAATAATAGTTCAGCGCGAGATGATTTTAGTTTAACAAGAAAAAAGTTGATCATTTAAGCTTGAAGCAGTTCTATTTTTGATTACCATTCAGTTATAAATCTAATTTGAGAGATATGCTGCTTTTCGTTACCCAAGTTTAATTCATGGTTTGCATTCTTGGTTGCATAAGTAAAGTTCGATGGTTGATCAAGGATGTTAAAAAAGCTCCCCACAAAAGCAATAGGGAGCAGGGTTGAGAATGTGTTAGAAAAATAGTCTGAGACCCAGATCTGATGTGAAACAAAACGTTTCATTGAAAGGGCCCCTTACAGAATGGCTGCATTTGGCATTTGAGTGGCTATGTTGGGACTGGGTCTTTGCTGAAGCATTGATTGCAGAGGGTGGACTCCCAAATGTTTAAATCGAGTTGACAAAGTCAGTACATTTTATTCTTTGGTTAGGGTATTTTAAGTCAAAATGGTTGGTCTTCGGAAGAAAATAAGGAGCGAATAAGGGGAAGAGATCGGCGCATCACGTTGCAGGCAGTTAAACAAAATGCTAAACTCTGGCTTTAAGATTTACAGGTTAGCTCTGCGAGATGCCACATCTTGCTTCCAGTGTTTCCTGGCAGACTAAGGCAGCTCTCTACTGGGACCCAGCGTAACCGCAGAGCATGAGCTTGCACAATGTGAAAACCCTAAAACCTTTCTAATCCTGGTTAAGGCAACGTTGCCCGTTTTGAAAGTAGACTTTAGCTTTTGCACTTAACTTTTGCTAAGTATAAATTTGTCTTCAGATATGTATGTATATACTTACATACATGCGCATATAAATATGTATATATACATGTGGGTAAATTCGTATATAAATGAATGCCATGTCTATTTTGTGCAATATTTAATTTACTTATTAAATTGAATGGCATTAACTTTTTAAAATTCATAAACTCAGGTTTTCAGCCGGTGGAAAAAATTTTTTTATCTTTCTCATAGCTAAAGAGAGTTCAGTGCGTGAGGTAAAGGCCAGACAATAGTAAATGGTCATTGTTCATTTACAAATGTATTCTACAATAGGAACACGTATTTATATCTTAATTTTCCCTAGGGGGGTGATTAGAGCCTCCCTTAAGTGTGAGGAAATGCTTATTTTTGTATGCTTTAGAAGAATGATTCTATTGTCTGAGTAAAAGAGAAAAAGGAACAAACAGATCTAAAAAGAAAAAAACAGGAATGTGCTTTGTCAAAAAAAAAAAAAAAAAGGAAAAGAAAGATCAGCACGAGCCACTAAATGTTTGTGAGTGCTGTCTGCTCTCAGTCCTGTGTCACTATACATAGTTCATGTCATGTAAGAGTTGGATGCGTGATTTACTTACAACTGGCCCATGAAATGACTTTCTTTAAAATTAACAGCAATGAGGTCAGCCACAGCCAGTTAGCTATCTAGTTATCATTTTATATTTTTCAAGCTCTATTGTGAATGCTGCTCAAACACAGCACAGCAAGCCTGTTTGTTTTTATGTCGACCTATTGAATGCATCTACTTTCTTGGGAGGGAAAACCTTTGCCACCAGGACCAACAAGAATTAAGCAATGGTTAAGCTCATTAAAATGACAGGCAAGCACTTCGACCTATCCGCTCAGCCCTTTTTGGAATATTTCGTATAATTTTAGAAAAAGAAAATTGCAGAAATAGGGGTAATGTCTAAACTACGGAGTTATCAATAATATCATTTTCAAACTCCTCTTTCCAGTGAAATGAAGGCTCAGTTGTAGATTTCCCAAACTGTAAAGAGGTTGTGATTTAAATCATTCATGGCTTTATTGATGGAAATGGCAAAGAAAACTTGGACTTAAGTAAACAGACTGTCAGTAAGATTTACCAAGAGCGAAATTTCAGGTTGAGATTCTAAAATTTTTAAATGCCACTCCTAAAGTGATAAAGAAATCATTTGATGTTATACTGTTGGATTCCTGATTTATAGAGAACTATTATAAAGAGCCCTCTATTTTAGTTTGTCATTGCCTTGCATTTTGTTATCTTTCCTAAATTCGGAAGAGGCAGTAATTGAATATTCGGATGTCAGATTTTTGTCTGGTAAATGATCTGGTTGTATCAGGTATTTGGTAAATGTTAAGATATTTGAAATGAGTTGATACTCAAAATGTCCTTCCATCCTAAAATCTCATCCTCGAAGTTTTATTTTAAAGTAATGTTTATTATGTGTCCCTTGGAAAAGTCTTAAACTGGAAGCAGTGAAGGCAAGCTTGTCAGTAGCTGATTAGTCCTTTATATATTACTCATCGAGCGCTCACAAAAATCCCTCCTCGGAAGAGAGAGGTTCTCTTTATGATATTTAGCTATATGGTGGTGGAAAGGGGAGGTTTGAATTTTTGATTTTCCAGCTTATGGGTCATATTTGACCAACTGCTTTCACTAGAAGACATGCCACTTTGTTGAGCTATTTAGGAATCAAAAAGACTGTCTTAATTTAAAACAAGGACCCTTTGTTTTAGTTGGTGACTGCCTTGTGAAATTTTTCAGTTCTCAGCGGGTTAACCAGGGAACAGGGGCAGAGTCATAATTGGCCTATTTAGAGTATTTTGCATGTGAATAGTGTGTTAGTGAAGCATCCCTAAGTCTGTTGTGAGTGACATGGTGATTAGAATTTAGATTAGGGAAAACACATTCTGTACTTTATCAAGGACAGTAATTAGTTCAGTCAGTAAAAGTTGATTACAAGTAACGATAAAGTTAGATTTTTAGTACTTAATTCTAAAATTTCTTTATTAAATAGTAAATTTGTTCTTAATATAAATGGTAGTATCTACACTGGTTTTCTTGCATATCAGAATAATTAAAAGAACAATGTGTTCAATGCAGAGTATAATCAGGCGATTTATATATTATGGGTAAGTTTCTACGTAGCTTTTAGAGACTGTGATATTATTATATAATTTTTCGTATGTCATCATTTTCGAAAGCTTAGTGATTTTTCACGCCATGATAAGTTAGTGATATTTGGGAAAGTTTTCTAGTGTTCAGGTAAACGTTTCATTTGTGGGGATGTGTTTTAGTTTCTGACAGTCCTCAAGAGGGCATTCTGAAGTCCTTTAATGTGCTCCTGTTAGCTTAGAATGCCTACTATTTCTATAATTTTGAGAGTCAGTGTGAGGATTTGAATTTCCTCCTGGTTCAGTTGGCATTTTCTGTTCTGGGGGTGCTGTGTGAATTCGTGGAGGGTCATGCAGAGAGGCAGAACTCCCAGCTGAAATGAGCATCTATACTCTCCCCCAGTGTGAGCAGCAGGGGGAAATGGTGTACGTCCGAAAAATCAGATTCTCCCTGGTTCTTGTTAAGGGAAGGGCATGGCTAGTTCCCAGATATGAGCCTATCTCTAGATAAAGAAAATATTAGCCTTGCATAAATGCCCTTTACTTATAAGATGAAAATGTTAGTCGTCTTAAAAGATGAAAATCTCATTGAATGAACATCACTGTCTACCTTCCTCTCCAAAGTAAAGAACTTAAAATTCACAAACTTTGGGATAGCTTCTTAGAGGGCTTTTCTTTCGCTTTCTGTCATGTTGGGTTTTAATTGTTTCAGCTTAGCAGATGCTGTTTCCTTTATTGCATTGGTTTAAGTACTAACAATCAGTTGGGGGGTGGCAAATGTAAAAACTTAACCTTATATGTTTGTTTTTCCTTTTTAACCTTTTAGCAGAGTCTCCTTGGAGGTGACATGGATATGGGCAACCCAGGAACCCTTTCGCCCACCAAACCTGGTTCCCAGTATTATCAGTATTCTAGCAATAACCCCCGAAGGAGGCCTCTTCACAGTAGTGCCCTGGGTAAGGTATTCCTCTGTTTGAATGCCTGAGTGATTATTAGTAGCTTTTTCTTCTTTTTCTTTCTTTCTTAATATCATCCTCTCAAACTATCCTCACCCCGCCCCCCCAAAAACCATAGAATTGTACTCAGTTGTCGGGCTCATGACTCTCCCACCACCCTACCCCAGTAATACGTTGGGTGGGTATGTTAACTTACAGTAGCAGGAGAACTATTTTGGTGTATGCTTATTTCTTGTTTTCTCTTGGCCGCCCATCTAAGGAACCTCTTTTAAAAACCAGAGCATTAAAAAGTTAAATCTCTTCATTTTTATGAAAGAGGCAGGATTTGATTTCTGCCAGAAGAAAAGATGATAGCGGTACCGACATTTTGCGAAAGTCACGATTTAAGAAAATCTGGTCGAGTCTAAATGGCTTCGTGGTGTAATCTCTTTTAGTTAGGAGAATGGGCATGCAGGGGACCTCACAGCCTCCTCATTTTCTTTCAGAGGTTCAGACAAAGAAAGTTCGAAAAGTTCCTCCAGGTTTGCCATCTTCAGTAAGTACTGCTTGTTTCTGCTTTGTATATCGTTTATTTTGTTCTGCTTTGTATTGATGCCAAGGAGATAGCAGTAAATGAGGTTCCATCCGCCAGAGCGGTGTGTTTATCTAGAATGTGGCCGAGGTAGAAATGGGCACCTCCAGCCACCTGACCCATGTTGGAGTGATTAATTGCATATCCTGGAAGACGGGGTGGGTGTGTTGATACTCAGCTGGTTAAGCTCTGAAGAGAGCCTTGAAAAGGTGCCTGAAGTTCGCGGAGTTTTACCTGCACAGAGCTTTCAGGAGAATGAGTATTAGTTTCACGTGTTGGTTAAATTCTTTGTTGGTATTATGATGATTTATGGATTTGCATACGAAAGGAGATTTGTGGAGAGGATTTAGGAAAAATTTACATGGGTTTCAGCCCAGAGTGCAGGGAGAATGTCTCTATTTTCTAGAGAGGGGACTGAATAAAGGCTGCAAAGGTAGCTGCATCAGTAGCCATTTGTGTCTGGAATACCAGGTGGCAACTAGAAGAATCCAGCTGGAACCAAAGGCATTCTGGGTCGTTTTAATACCTGGTGCTCTAAGGAGGGGTTGCTGCGGTCTCTCCAGTTGCCAACATAGCAAAAGTTGGTTGTAATCATAGTTAAATACATGATATCTTATTTTCAATCCATATATATATATTTTTTCAAATTCGAGCTCCTAGATAATTTAATTTTGTTTAGAACTGACCTGTTTCTAGAAATTTCCCCCTTATGTAGAATAAAACTAAGAGTTTCTCTTTTCTTTCCTTGTCTCCTGCTTGCTTTCTCCTTTTTTTGTTCTTCCTTCCTGCCTATGATATATTTTTATATATATATATAGTTTTAATTTAATTCTGTGTTCTGTAGGGCACTAGTGTTCATTGAAAAGAATGCTAATGAGCCTTATAAATTCTTGTACTCTAAAATAAAATTATATTTAGATTTCTGAAAATAATATTACCAATCAGTGCTCGCATATTAGTTTTATTTCATTTTTAATAAATTAGAAGAATAATAGGTTTTGCAAATGTGCTGAGATTAGATTAACCCAAACACCTGTGTGTTTGACTTGATTTCAGTTCAGTGCATCCAAAAAATTATTAAGCGAATATATCAGAATAAGTCTTATCAGGGAGAAAAAACAAATTTTGTACGCTGATTATCATAGACTCGGTAATGTTGAAGAAGCGTCACAAAATTATCCATAAATACATAAAAATATTGTGTAAATAAAACTGCCAGTGGTGTGTAAAATAGTCGCTTTGGACTACCAATAAGTCACTTAAAAACATACTGAGTGTTTTATTCTTTGAATTTCTGTGTCGTCTTGAAATTGGCTAATATCCCTGCAGGTTTTTATAAGCATATTTTAAGCTTGAAATTTGTGGTAGATTTAATGTAGATGAAACTTTAGCTTTTAATAGCTTTTATGACAACTTCAAATGATATAGTCCTCACAGCTGTTTACATTTTAAACATGCCTGAACCTAATACGGACAGTATTAAATACAATAAGTGGACCTTTGGATGTTCTAAAATGATAGAATAGCTCTTTGCTCTAAAAGCCATGCAAAACTTAAAGCTATAGTACACTGTTTATGCCTCATATTCAAATAAACTTAGTTTATTTTTTCCAGTGCTAAAATTATGCAGAAATTTACAGAGTTTCTAAGGAGTGCTTTGGTGTGGCAGTAGATATTATCTATCCATTTAATCATTGTCAACAACAAGTTCTCATAATTCATTGTAAATTTTTAAGTATTTCTGTAGAGCTAACTGGCCACTATAGAAAATTTCACTGGTATAGTTTTTTCCTTTGCTGTTAAGACAATTATGTGTTGCTGATATGTTGTCATATGTTCAGAAGTATAAAAGTATCTTTCCTTTCTTCCCAGTAAATCAGGACTTGAAAATGTCGTTTGTATTATTTAATTTTTGGCTTTTGGTGGTCAGTTTAGGGTTTCCTCTTCTTTGAGAATTTATGTTGGCTGAACGTTTTAATTGTCCTTAAGGAACATTTTGGTATTTTGGTCCATAAGGAACTCTTTTTTGAAAGATAAGGAGGAAAACTCAGTTGAAATGGAAATTTTATCCTTGTTATGTTTTCACTTGTTTGGTTTTTTGTTTGTTTGTTTTAAGCAAGAAGAAGTTAGTTTGGTTGATTTTAGAATCCAGTCATCTATTTATTGTCATTACTTAAACAAATCTCAGCTCTCTTTTAATAGCAATTTAACTTAGTTTATGTTAGCTTTGTTACCTGAATTGGATCGCTTATTACTGATAACAGAATCCACACGCCTTATCACTGCACAAAATATGTATTTCAGTTTGATCTAAAGAGACGATCTGTATTAGATACTGTAACACTTTTGCCCCGGTAGATCTATATTGTTGTATATTTAGACCTCTGCCATGCTTAGTCCTTCTTTTAAGCTCAGATAATTTTTATCCCATGAGATACTTCTAAAACTTACTTCAATATGTATGAATATTTTTATGACAAATAAAAAATTGGGGATAATACAAGGTTTCTTTTGGAGTGATTATGACTAGATAAAGACATTTATATGTTTTCTTCAATACATATTTACCATGATAAATAGTAATAAATCTGTCACAATCTGTTCTGTCAACTCACTTTTTTTTCTTCTTCTTTTCAAAATGGGCCCTTTCTCTTCCTTAACATAAAGGAAGAAAATTTAAACGGTAACATCTGTAATCAGATATTATTTAGGGCAGGACTAGGGGACAGAGACTGGACTTCTCTTGCTGCCATTGGTCTGGATCTTTGCAGGAAATTGGGAGAGTGAGGGGCTGGACTGGCCCTGTTTTTGAAAATAACTGCAGCATCTGTGGGAGAGAGAAAACATAAGCCTGGCCCAACATTGTGCCATGGATCTGGCAGGATCCTTGAATGTGTTTGTACTGTGCGCAGCATCTAGAGACCTCGAGTCACTGTGGAAGCATGACAGTGATAGGGCGGCGGAAGAACCAGCCTGCAGGGTCGCAATGCACAGGCGCAGTGGAGGGAAGGGAGTCTGTCCCCTTGGAGAGCAGAGGCCTGTAGTTAGGGCTGGGGTGATGTTTTTTTTAAAGGAAAGGCTGTGTGAAATTGACAACTATCTAATTGCCCACAGGAGCCCTGCTTAGTACTGGGGAACATTTTTGTGCTCTCTCTTCCCATTTTAGTATGTTGCTCTTTTCAGCTACATCTCAATGTCTTACAGCCCTCATCTTTTGATAGGACTTTAACAGTATAGCTTTGGTTTTTTTTGTTTTTTTTGTGGATGCGAGGATTTATCTTGCCTATCTAATTTCTTGCATTTGCACGTGAACTTCTTTGTTCAATTTCTACATGTTGTTTTTTTTTTTTGAAGCCATACATCATCTTGGACTTAATAGCTTTCAACTTTACTGCTCCGTCCAGCAAATTTCCTATCTTTGTATAGTCTAATTGTCATACGTATTGAATCATGAATTAGTGCAGAGAAAATTATACCGCGTTAAATCACATTTTTTGACAAAATGTCCATGATTCTTAGAAATTAACATGGAAGCATTAAAATCTAGAAAGCAAAAAAAAATTTTCTTTTATTTGGTGCTGTTTTAAAATATTTTTTCCAAACACACAGAAAAAACACAGAAACAAAAGACATTGTCTTTCAGAAACTTTAGTGTGCCCACCAATATGTAAACACATAAAATCTTCATCTTCTTATAATTTGGAATGTTTCAAAATGATATACATTTAACCAGAAACTGTTAACAACTACAACCATTCTACTTCAAACATTGGTGGAATTTGTCTCCACTTCTAATTCAGTTTTGAAACTTCAGTGACAGTCTCACCAAGATCCCCAGTTAGAATCCCTGAAACTTCAGAATTCTCTAGAAATATGAAGTTTTATCTTTAGAAATAGTCTATGACTTTTCTTATTACAGGCTATCTTTTTTTTTCAAACTGCACTTTTTAAGAAAGTCTGTGAAATTGCAGTTGTGTTTTGGTTTGATTTTTGCCTTTAAATTCAGGAAGATCTAACAAGCTTTGTATTAAGTGGTCAGAGATAATTTTGAACACATGAATTTTAAGGAAAACAATTTCAACTATCTTAAAGAATCTAAAATAAGATTTGGATCCTCCAAGGAAATTTGAGATATGAGTTAATCATTAGGTAGACTCGAAAAATAAAAACGCAATGTGTATGAGATACTGGGATAACCAGTTTTTTTAAGGAAAGAATTTTTAAATAAAATAAAATCTTAAAGTCTGGATGAGACATTTTTTCACAGAAGAGATTTTTAGGAATATGAGGAAAACGTGGATAATGCTGACAGCATTAACTGTTCTCTGTATTTTCCATTATATGAAAACCTTCATATTTGAAGGTTGCAAACATGATGTTGAGGTTATACCCTCAGCTATTTTTAGAAAAAAAAGTTTTTTCTCAAATGCTTGAAGAAATCACAAACAATTTAAAAGAGAAGTTGGTAATTTTTTTTATCTTATTAGAAGCCCAGAAATTTTATATGATTGAAAGCCTCAGTACTTAAAATACTTAATTTCCCCCATCACTTTTGAAATTGATCTTAAGGAAATCATAATGATGCTTTTTCATGAGAACAAAATTTTAACTTGAGTGATAATACAACTTTTGCTGAAATAAAATTTATGTTGATTCTAAAGTGAACTAGGTGTCAGCCACCTGGGCACCATCCTGTGTAGAAAAGTCTAGAAGAAGCCAATTGTGTGATAAGCTATAAAAGGAGGGGCCTCTTCAAAGTTCATTCCTAGAGAAGTAGATACTTTGTGAAAAAGTTTAACTGTAGGTGTTTACGTTAAAATGTTAGGATAGCTCATAATAGTTAACTTTAAACATAGCGTGCCCATTTTCTAATGAGTGATATTGAAATATGAAGTGTGGATATTAAAATTATGCTTATTTGTCATGAAAATGTATAGGCAGAAAGAAGGTAAAGGATAATGCAATTAAATCATCACAAATAGGGCAAAAGAATTATTCACAGAATTCACACAGAATATGTAACGTGACATTGGGGGGAACACCTTGAAAGTCGAGAAAGTATTCATCACAAAGAAAGTATTTATTTATTTTTTGTTCAGTTAATACTGAAGTCACTAAACCAAAGGCTTCAAAAGTTTAGCATGTACATTAATCAGTCTTTTCCTCTTCACTGCAGTTATAGGTTACAGAAGTTAAGGTGTTTTTTTTTGAATTGCTGGTTATAGGAGAATCTATATTTAAGTTTTCATTGGGGGTACTTATTCCATTAAAAATATTTCAAAAAGCATATAAAATTCATACAAATATACAACACCTAATCCAGTAGGCGTTCGAATCTCTGAGGAGTTTTCTAAAAGATTTCTATATTTTTGGTTCCAAATTTTGCAATAATGAGGGTTCTCTTCTACTATCCTCCCTGTCTTGAAATCCAATTCTGCTCCCCTTAAAGAGGTGTCTTCTGGTATGTGTATATTTTAAATATAAAATGAGAAGAAACATAAAGGAGAAGAAAAACTCTTCAGTTAACTGTGGGTGAAAGGTTTGTGTATTTCTGAGCTCGGCTGGGATTATATTTACAAATGAAAAGGATGTATGCCTGAAACACTCCCAACAAGACACAACCACCTAGCTATTTCCACAATGGAGACGCCTTCTCAGCCAGCTTTGTCTGATTATTCTACTAAGCAAGCTCTTCTAAGGTGGTACAAATGATGTCTCCCCTCTCACCTCCATGTGTTCTTTTATTTTAAACCAAGGTTTCAATATTTCAACAGCTAAGATTTCTGTTGAAATTTCGGAACAATAGCATTTAGTGTAAAACTGGACTCGTTTGTTGAGAAAGGAGAAATACGTTTCAGGGAACTGTTATTTTGAACCTTATTTTCTCACTTTTACTGAAGAGTACATTTTGGTGTGAAGTCCTGGGCTCCATCTGAGTGGTTTAATTATTAAGAAGCTAAGAAGCTGCTATAAGGATGCTTTACCTAGAGAGAGAATTATGACAGGCTTGTGAGTGTTTCGAAATTATAAAAACTTGTTCTGCAGCGTCTGGCTTAACTGTGCATTTATTTTGTATTTGTGGAATGATAGAGATGCTTGCCTTGATATTCGGTTGAATATCATTTTAAACTTTTAATATTTCATCAATTGAAACATGTCTTATTTTCTAACATTGCAAAATTTTCTCATTTTTTCCCCCGATTACTGACAACTCTGCTTTTTCAAGGTGTGCCTTCTTGCTTTCAAGCAATTCTAAATTTTTTGTTTGAAAGTCATGAATCAAAGTCAGATAGAAATTCAAGGACTTTAAATAAGATGCTCTCAGAATGAATATGTAGGAATAATCCTGAAAGGCATGAAGAGTTTCTTCAAAAATAGCAAAGTTTTATTTTCTTAAGGCAGGTTAGATTCTATCAGGCTGTTGACAGACACTTGCTGTGTTGTTTTATTTTAATAAATTGCACTGAATTCTTAAACTGAACATAAAGTTGCATTTCAAAGCAATAACGTGAAATTCTCAGCCTTGATCTCAACTGTCCCAGTGTATGTGTGTATACATGAACATGCTCATTTTAAAAGGAATGAGAGCTTTTCTAAAATTCGGTGCAAAGTTTGTAATTTTAAATACTCCGGTATTTTATCTCAGAACAGCAGCATGTGAATGATTCTGATTTTTTTTTTTTTTTTTTTTTTTTTTAGTTACAGCTGTTGCATAGGTGCAGAGCTATTTGAGGAGTTTCCTGCTTTGCTAGAGCTTATACTCCCTCTTCAGAGAAATGAAGGTAGTGCAGAAGATTCTGCATTTTGGAAAATTTCAGGGTTGGAAATAAAGATGCTTTAAGTTTCAAGGAGAAGCATCGATTTGAATTCCGAGAGAACGTGCAAATTCGATTTTGAACAGAACCTTTTAAGGATTCCATTTCCGTGCTTTACAGGCACCCACTATTGTCTTTCTAGTCTAATTTTGTCATCTGAGGAATTCATCATCAGTATTCTGCTAGGCTTGAAACTTGATCCATAAGCGTTTACTTCTAGAGTAATCAGAGGAGGATCTGTGTGTGGATTAAATTTCACTCAATTTATTTTGAGTGTTCAGTGCAACAGAAGAATAGGGACTTTTTTTATGCAGCCCCCTTCGTAGCCAAGTATAAAGAAAATTTTTTGGTGTGTTGCCCTCTGTCAATTGTTTTCAGCCATGGTGATGAAAAAGCATTTCCTTTGTGAAACATGGACTCAGAAAGACTTACGTTTTCTCAGAAAAATTACCCTTGTGGTACCTGCCTTACATGCACGTACAAAACCTGTCACTGTCACCACTTGCTGTTCCCGTCTAGGGATTTTAGAAAAATGCTGTTTTGGAGCAATTATTTTGATATAATCTGAGACAGAGTTTCTAACTCTCTCCCGCGGCCTCTCCCTCCCAGCCCATATCATTCTAAATATGCCTCCTGGATTATACTTATAATAATATTGTAATGGCTTTCATTCTACCAATTGGCACAGTTTATCATTGTGTCATTAGCTGCTGTGAGAAGGCAGTTTCAAGTAGGTGGCTGGTTCTGAGCGGTAATGTTTTCGAGTAACCCTGTTTGGGGAATGCGGCTGTCTCACAGGTGCTCAGGTGTATAAGCCCAGGGTACAATAATATTTTCTGGCTTGCTCATTATGAAACAAATTTGAAGTACAAAATAATTCAGTAATAAGTGGAGTATAAAAATTGGGGCTTTATGGTAAGAAAGTCGAATAGCTTGAGATGTTAGCAGAGGAGATAAAAATAAAATTTGTCTAAGGATGCAGCAGTACTTAATTCATGTCTTATTTCTCCTGGAACTGAGATTTTAAAAGAATATTCATGGCCTGGTGATGAAGACTTGTTGAATCAGTTTGAATGTTTTCAACCATGAAGCTAAATAGGAAAATAAACCTATTTCTGTAACTGTTGTAGTATTTGAAAGTATTGTTATGTAATAAAAAGATACACGTTCTGCCACTTATGTCATGCTTAATAGTAAGGCATCTGCTTGGTGAGTGAAATTTCAGTACCAAAACCTGTGGGTTCCTCATAGAGTACCTTTATGTGAATTTTATTTTTAAATGTATACAAGATGTTGCCATAAAATCTGTAGCTTAGTCGATGGTGCTAGGCAGAAGAAAACAGAACTAAGCATATCTGTTATGAGCAGATATAGTCGGAATTACAAAATTTAAACCCCAATAAGTAATTATTTTACAAACAATGCTATTTTGTTTTCCCTTTCATAAATTACATCAACAATCTAGCTGTTAAGAGGAACCCTATAATAAACTGGGAGCACCCAGGTGGGAGAGGGCAAAAAGCATTTTTAGAAGTTTTCATTCATTCATTCATTTCTTTCTTCATTTATACTTATTCAAAGCATATTTTTCAACTAAACTAAAAGCCAGACATGCCATGTATCATTGAACAATTCAATGTAGTGTCACTCACATCCCAATTTGGGGAATGGCCTTAGCATTTTAAAGAGCATGTCTGGCCTTTGGAGAAAGTTGTACATATTCAAAAAATTAAAATCACACCCAGTGTAACACAGAGACGTTTTGTCCTTTAGGTTTTTTATGGAGATGCTGAATCCCCCTACTCACTTGTAATCACCTTGAAGAGAGTAAAGGTCTTTCTTGTTTTATGTACATCTTTTTTTGTCCCATAGAAACTCAACCCACTGCCTTCTGTGTAACACTTCAAAATATATTTCCAGCGAATGAATATAGTAATAAAAGTGGTAGAGTAGGGTGCAGATAACACCACTAGAAATAAAGAGATCTTCCTAGTTTAGTGTCTAATATCCTCTACTTACTCACTCAGTGGTCTTGGTTAGGTCACAAACCTATCTTGTGGTCTATAAAATAGATAGAAATAGTGCCTGCTTAGTGAGCTGGTTGATGTTGGTATACTAACAAACCCTTAACACAGTGCTGATTCTGCATCACACACTGAGCACTTTGCATCTATTCAGTCATTTATCCCTACACCATCCAATTGAGACGGGTACTACTGTTTATTCACGCATAAAAGAATGGAGACACAGAGAGGTGAAGAAACATGGCCAAGGTGACACAGCTAGTAAGTGGCAGAGCTGGGATGGTGACCTCGACAGTCAGCCTTCAAGGTTTTCTGTGTCCTTAACCATGAGGCTATTTGCAAGCTACTTTGTAGACCAGAAGCTCTCTACAGCCTGGCTGATGCTCATTTAGCAAGTATTTGATGATATGGAATAGATTAAATATTCAGAAATTTCATCTCACTGTAGAATGACCCTCAATACCTCTAAGTCACTGGTTATTATGCACCACTTTGGCCCAGGCAGATCCCTTAGAAAATCCAGACATTCCAGAATAGCATTTCTGTAATAGAAACAGTATCATCTAGTGGTTAAGAGCATGGAATCTGATCACTTGGGTTTTTAAAGTTGGCTATGCCACTTACTAGCTACCTGGCTCTGGACATATGATGTAATTATCCTTGACTACTTCCCTGAAAAATGGGGAAAATATACATACCTCCTAAGGATATTGTGATAAATAAATTACAAAAAAAATATATAATGTGCTTAGCATAGCCTTGAGGCCTTGTAGGTATCTAGAAATCAACAGCTAATGATAACTGTGATAAGCGCACTGGCAACGTAACAGAGTAACCGCTAGAGAAAAACATGCAGCTTGTTAGTGACAGAGCAGAAACTAAGACCAGGGTCTCAAGTGCATTCAGAAAAATTCTACCTAATGGAGGCCACTTGCTTTTTCTCAACTTAGGAAATATAGGGAGCACTCTCTGTACCTCTTTGTCCTTACAATAGTATCTCCATCCGTCCAAGACACCTAGTCAGCCTTTTGAATCATCCAGCTTCATCGCTCAGCAAAGTTTGTGTTGGAAGGGCGTACTCCATCTTTTCTCTTTTGAAAGAGGACATCAGGCCAAGATGACGGAGTCCTCATAATTTGATTCTCTCTGCCAATCATTTGTTTATGCCTAAATCAGCCCTGCCTCTAAGTGATAAGGAGATACATGCTTCTGATTTCGTATTCTGTCAGCGTCATCCTGTAAGTGGCCAGAAGCGGGGCTCCCGAGTGATGCCCGGGTCTCCCTTTGTAGGGCTGGCTGTGGTACCCATAAAAAGACACGGTGAGGCCTGGGGTTTTGACTTCATCTGACAAGACGAAGATACCTTGACTAGGTGGGTGCGTGTGGCAGTTTGCTTCTCTTCTAAAGTAAAACAGAGTTCGATTTGTTTAGGATTGTTTAGGTCCATTTCTAACATTAAACAGGATTATTGAAACAGACGTTTTCAGGGAAAGTCAAAGAATTGGGGGATTCTGGCCTTTGCTGCCTAGTAATGTGTTTTTTTCTCAATGCCATTGCTGAATTCATTAGGGGAAAAAAAAGTATTTTTTGCTTGTCAGCTGTGGGAAACCTAAAACAATTTTTGCAAGGGCTGATTCATGAATTCTTGCATTTAAAGGGAAAAAAAAAACATCTGCCAAAGGGGGTGGAGGAGAGAGAGCATGACCGATACATTTCACAACAAATATCTCTTCCCAGCCAATTTCAATGTACAGCAAAACCAGACCCCGCGTTAAGTTCCTCAGGAAAGGTCCCTTTTGGCTGGACCTCTTCCTCAAAGAGTCGTCCCTCATTTGTAGTCATTGCCACCTTGTGGATTACAAAGGATATTGGTTTTCATCAAACTTCCATTTCCATTTGGCTTTTTATGGCAAGTGCACTTTGGCAGTGGGTTGCCGAGTTCCTCACCAAGAGGATCCTGGTTTGTTCAGCAACACCTCACTTCTCCCAGTTCATTTATGATTCTGATGAGAGTGTTTTTTCAGGAAACACACATTTCACTTTTTGACCTAGGAGCATCTGTTAGAATTTTTTTTTTAATACTCCTTTGGCATTCTGGAAGTGTTAATGTCTTTCATATCTGTTTAATGCTATTTAGGGATATTTATGATCACCTCTTGGTTACTCAGGGTAAAGTGTGTCGCAATTTTTTTTAAACAGACAGGAAAGCATTCACATGAGGAAACAGATTGCTTTAAGCATGTGCTTCCTGTGACAGTAAAAAGAACAAATTAGATTTAACACTGTGTAATGAACGCATAAATGTGTACATTGAAGCTTTTAAAAGCTTTATGTTCAGTTCTGGTCACAAGCAAAATTGAGTCACCTGTAAAACTTAAAGATGCCTCGTTTCCTCTCAGATTCCTGCAGTGCCCAGGAATCAAGTTCCTCACCTGCGGCTGCCTCATTGGAACCCTAAAAAAACCTGATCCGTTAAGGCTGGAGAGAATGAGCATGTTCCAGACACATTCAGGGGTTAAACCAGGTTAAAGGCAGATTCAGTGTATTTAGCGAAGAGAGCAGAGCGTTTGGGGGAGAGAAAGGGAGGATTTTATTACCATCTCCCTCCCTCTCTGAGAATCAGTGGGGAAAAAAGTATTCTTCTGAATCCCACATCGACCTCTTTCTTTTATGAAAGAAAAATAAGAAAATCTGATGTTTACTTAACTAGCCCCTACTAAGATTTAATTACGTAAGAAAAGGACTCCTTTCCTTACATAATTCAGTCTGCACTCCTGAATGCTGGCTGGCAGGGAGCGCAGAGAAGCCGAGCTAATATTTCCAGTTAGACACAAGTGTTAAATGGGAGGGCAGGAATCCTCTCCCCAGAAGAGGCTCTCCTCGCCATTTCTGCCTGAGCCCCGTGGATGGTGCGTTCCCTTCCCCGGTGCTCTTGGAGCTGAGGATTTGTGGCAGGCTCACCATCTCTCCGGCCAAGGAAGGCCGGGACCGAGTCCCTCAGGGGAGGGCACATAGTTTGGGGACATCTGACTCTCTGCTAGCTCATACTGAGGTACTAATATCAAAACAGACTGCTTGTCGCTGCGCGGTGGGGCAGTGCTTTTTTTGGCTGCCGCGGTTGAAATGAAATGGGCAAGCTGTAGCCCGCTTGGCATCAGAAGGGGCGAAGGGAAGCTGGGAGATCAGAGTCAGACTGAATAAAAGTAACAACCAATGGTTAACTTCCTTTTTGTGTGTCACTTGGCAGCGATGCGACTGATGGCGATTTTTTTTTTGTTTCTAACGTGGGTGAGAGTTCAGTGCCCTAGGAAGAGCCGTAGACGCCGCTATTGTGCTTCCTCATACAGTTGACTTGCGTTGATTTCTTGAGGCCACTACCGCTGTTCCCAGAGCCAGCTCCAGGAGCTGTATACATGGCCCGTCGGACTTCGAATGATGAAAAAGGTAATCAGATCAGAGGTGATCCACACGAAATCTCACTGCTGATCACTAGGAAATCACCGGGAAATCAGATTCTCGCAGAAGGCAGCTGTGCCCAAGGATAAGATATGCACTTCAGTGGATATTCCCCAGTATGCAGACATCCAAAGATCTTTTTAAATGACACGACTCCACATCCCTCATCTACCATCAAAGAGTCAAATGCGTTTTGGGCTGTCTGGAAAACGCAGGGCTAAAATAGCCAGATTGAATTCAGACGGAATTACCTTCTGCTTTTGGGGGGAGGTTGTGGCTCTTGGGTTAGTGGCATTATTTTCTTTGAAGGATTCATTCGGAAGAGAATTGGGGAGAATTTCTCAAGATTTTCCTCCCATTCCTCTGTTTGCAAAGAGCTGTTCCCCAAAGGCAAAAAGAGCGAGTTGCCATCTTGAGGAGTGAATTGTGTGTTTAGTGAGCACCAAATGGTCTCAAAGTTACCCTGGAATTTTCAATATATCTAGTCGCTTTCATATACTATTTATTCCCCTAACCATTTGTACAAGATATCAGTAAGATGACCAACTTTTGACAACCCTAAAAGCAGGGAAGGAAGCTTAGAAATAGAATACCATTTGTCTGGTAATTAGAGTGTATCTCTTAAGAGTTCGAGAGAATTCTGATTAACCTTTCTGTTCCCACATTCTCACATAAAATTAGCACACCTTTTAAATTATTATCTAGTATTTAAACAAACATTTTTCTGAGTCTTCTTAATGCAACAGGTTCTGGAGACACTAAAAGTGTGTTATAGGTTTCTAAAAAACTTCATTTTTCTTACATTTTAAATGTTCTGTTTGTGCAAAATTTCGAGAATCACCATAAGGGCTTCTTTGCATTTTTAATTTAGTAACTAACATATGAATAAATTTGCATATTAATTAGTTGCAGATTAAATCATGCATACATAATTGCCTCCTTACTGTGTTTAATGTTTGTCAAAATCTCCAGCCTGGTTTGATGGATGTCATATGAAAGATTACAATTTGATGTACCCTTGGAAGTATTTACACCAATAATGCAAGATTCTTAATAGCAGAATTCTCTAGTTATATACAGTTACTAATAAACATGTAAGATAGGTACATGTCCCTTTGACTAAAATTTTTTTCTTTGCGCCAAATCATTTACTATTCATAATCATTAATGCATCTCCTAATTATACAGCATATGTCTGTTAACCCTTTCATTGCCCGTCTTCAAGGGGTAGCTTCTTTTCTTTCCTTGTCCCCTAAAGAAAGCAAATTATTTCATAGGATTCTAAAATAACCGCATTGCCTTTTACCTCTTTCTCCTTTGCCATTTCCTGAGGATTATATCATCACTTTGTATTTTACAGTTTTAAGAGCAAGAAATGACCCATGTGCCCACAATTTGTAGCTGATGGGCTCCTGCCTGCCTCTCTTTTACCAATGCTGAAAAGAATTCAGATATTTCAGATACCTTCAGTTAAATGATTAAAAAAATATATAAGTGTATATAGGTATACACACACTCTATTTAGGAGGGTACTTGTAGGATAAGTAAAATGATTTAACTTAAATTTTATTCTATGTTGAATATTGTAATGCATTTAATGTATTATCATCAGCTATAGGATGGATGTGTTTTTTTGTGTGTGTTTTTGTACTAGGACTGAGACCTCTGCAGTAGAAACTGACTAGAAAGTGGATGCTCTTGATTCGACATAGTTAAAAAAAATATGTATGCCAATAAGTGTTCTTTTTAATTAATTCCTCAGGTATTTAATTTTTTTAAGTTTTATTTTACTCATGTAAAGAGCCGACCAACTGGCTTTTTTTTTTTTTTTTTTTTTTTTTGCTATTTTGATGTCTAAGCTGCTTATCACACTGTATTACCCTGCATTAATGAGTATTCCTACTGTGCAAAATTCTATCAAAAATGATGGTGTGAATGTCATTTTTAATTGGAAGTTTATACAGTCAAATTTATAGTACACAACAAAAAATATGTACGTAGTTCTGCTCCAAGCCTTTTTTAGGCTATTGATCTTTTTGGTTTAAGTGTACATTTTTATCAATCTGACTTTAAGTTTAGTGTGAGAATCTGGACAAATATTACTAAGTTTGTGTTAATACCATTGTTGGGGGAAGAGGGAAGCTAAGGGGCCAGACAATAATAATGCCTTTTAATTATCAGAGGAACAAATACAGGAATTACCAAGAATCTATTTTCATGGACGCATTTTAAACATGAAAACTTGCTGACCAATTTTATACGTTCCACAGAAGTCATAATATTTGATTTCTGTCTATTTAATTGTTGACTGCCTCGCATTTATATGCCTAGTAAAGAGACCGAAGGTTAAAATGAGTTCAGAGCATAAAGAGCTGATTTTCTTTATTTGATTCTTACTTAGGAGAAATAACACCTCCTGGTCGCCTACCTCAGGATCATTTTTTTCTAATCACAAGGCACAATGAACTATTTATTGATTTAGCAAAACATTCTAATGCAGCACACAATATCGTATTCAGTTGTTTAGTAAAGAGAAAAATGAAATGAAAGTTGCAAAACTTATAAAAGGAAGCGAACAGTCAGACCTGAAACATCATATTTATCCACAGCCATTGTGCCTAGGTAATTCAGGGCATATGGTATGTAAATGATGTTTGGAGATTCTTGCCAAATCTACACACGATGGGATAAATTAAGGACAGGTTTCCCTGGGTGTAAGTTCCATGATTGTGGCCGGCACACTCTGCTCGGATGTGTTTGTTCTGTTCTTGTCTTTCAGCAAGAGCGTCACACAGCCTTCAGTGGCCAAATCTGGTCCTCAGTCAGCTTTTAAGACATTATTTTTAATTCCTAAGAATCGGTTTTATAATTAAACTGAAAATATAGTACCAATTTGCCAAACCTTCCTTTTGCCCCAACATTTGAGAAGATCTGAATAATTCATCGGGATATATTTGGCTATTACCCATTTAAATGGGTATTTTTGACAGTGGAAATGGAGTGGTCTTAGCCCCTGAAGAAAGGTGTTACTAAATAGTAACTTTTCTCTAGGTTAGGATTAAGATGTTTTCTAGAACAGGCAGTGGTTTATTTTGAATAATTAATCATTTTAATTCCGAGTTAGCCAGGTCATAATTTATGAATTCAACTGGATAACTCAAATTGCTAGTATCAGTTATTTAATTTCAAATTATTATTTCGTAATATATGCTCTTACTTCTAGAAAGGTGCAGGCACTGTCCCCTGCATCTATTTAAAACTCATTTTTAGTATGCAAGAGTTTTTATACTATTTCCTTTTTTCTGAAAGGAATTTTTTTTCTAGGCCGGGTGTCTTAGCCCATTGTTTTTAATACTTTAAATTAAGGTCCATTTTGTTGTCTTGGAACTGTGTAATTGGAGATTTTGTTTAGAAACGACGGCAGATCCTTTTTTCCTATGACAATTCATCAGAATATACCTAAATAGTGCATTCACTGTGAAGACTCAGTTATGAATACAAGACTTACACACTATTAATAAAAGTTATTTCAGGCTATTTAAAGTATGTGGAGTATGATTTAGGATGTTTTATTGTTTTTATTAGTAAGAATGTTTTGACTAAATCAAGCTGTTATTTTTTGAAGGTAATGCTCTTAATATTATGGTTTGATTTGAGTGAGCAGTTCAGGGAGGCTCTGTCCCTACAATTACATTTCATTTGTGAAACACGAATAACATGCTAGTTACTATATGGAAAATGACATTAGGCTCAGTCCTTGTTCATGGCTGTGTATATTGGGTAAAATCAAGGGAAAAAATACCCTTGAGGTCAATATCAAGCAATACTTCTTGACTCAGATCCAGTTTAAAAGTCATGTAAATGCTTGTGGTTCTGGAGGAGTTCACAAAAGTTTTGTGTGGTCCATAGTTTGTGAACTCAGGTGAAGTTTTGATCTGATTATTCTCTGACCACCCCTTGGTTCATTGAAACTCCTTTGCACAGCTGTGCTCCCAACTCAACAACAGAGGACAGAAATAATCTTCGCTGGAAAATAAAGCTCAGTCGGTCTTCCAACTTTACTGGGAACTTGCAGCCTTCAGGACAGCAAAATGGCCAACCACAGTTGAGATTAAAGAGTTCAGATTAAATGTATTGCACGGTAGGGTGGCATGGCGCTAGTTCCTTCATGTGAGTGCCGTGCATGCCAACAACGTTAAGCACTGCAGCCACTTACTAAGATTTTTGGTTTGAAACGTCAGTCATTGGACCACATTTAAAATGAAGCACCTGCATTTTATTCAAAGAAATTAAGGTATATTAGGATATGCAGAGGTGAGTTGAGGTGTTTTTATGTGTGTATTTTTTTTCCGGCAAGAGCCATAAATAATAAAGATAAAACATCTCAAGTATTAAAGCAGTCTATTTCCATGCACTGTATGGTTCAAAATGACTTAGCCTTTTAAAAATTTTTCAGAAAGAAAAGTATATAAAGAGTGAGATAAATGAAATTTGCATCTCTACAGACAACTCTGCGTAGCAAATTTAGGATTCTAGCATTTTTCTTCCAAACATCTGAAAATTGGGAATTTAAAAGGAGACCCGGACAAATCCTTAACTATTGCATTGCTACCAGGTGTCTCTAAGATTATAATCAGTAAGTTAGGGAACTTTTTTTAACAGGTATAAACAACTAAAATGATAACTTATTTTTGTAGATGCTTTCAGACATTTCTTCTTAGTTAAGGACATTGAAAGTGTATTAACTGTTTGTTATATACTTAGTAAATTTTAGGTAGACCAGATGCATTAAGCTTGCTTCATGAAAGATATGACTTACTTGTATCCAGATCTCAAGTGTATTTCAAACCAGTCTTTACAAAATGTTAGTGCCTTTCTCTTAGGATTCTAATCAACAAAATTCCAGTCTTCAGCTCCCCATCAGCCAGAAAGTATGGAGAGCGATTGATGATACTATATCATCATGTACCCACTTAGCTTTGAATCTGCTTAAGGCTCAAGTGTCAAATTTAAAAATTCAGCAAATATTTATTGCACATCTACTAAGTGCCAGGCTTCCTGGAGAGTGCACAGCCATGGACCAGAGTTCCTGCCATTGTGAAGATTTATGCAGAGATACAAGTGGCCACAAGTAGTTTTCCAAGCAAGAGTTCATTTCGTAATGCTTCATAGGGGCCCAGTACCACGGATCCACCTTGTGGACTAATAAATACAGAGACTAGGTCTCTTAAAAGT
Organism: Pseudorca crassidens; assembly: GCF_039906515.1. Taxonomy (NCBI): domain Eukaryota; kingdom Metazoa; phylum Chordata; class Mammalia; order Artiodactyla; family Delphinidae; genus Pseudorca; species Pseudorca crassidens. The sequence goes on from NC_090307.1 coordinate 19,337,175, forward strand.
CCAACAGTTGCTGTAATCGCACAGTCCCTGGTAACAATGTAATATATAGTATAAAGATGAAATCAACTATGAGATTTACCGTAATTCTTGGCGAGTTTCTTTGTTATCAGCATATTTTTAACAATGTAACAAAATAACATCTTTCAAAGTTTTTTTTTTTTCTGTCATGCCTAAAATCTGGTTAAATGGAATGTGTTGGAAAGGACAACAAAAAAAGGTTAAATATGTGGAAATGACATGGAAAGCACCTGCTTCTTTGTTTTGTTTTCCTCCACGTCATTAGGAAATAATGTCTAGCCATAGGAGGGTATGTTGTCCCTCTAAGAAAATGTTTATAAAAAGAAGTTTTAAAGTAGAATATAGATTAAATAAGTAGGGGAGACCTGCCAAGAAAAACCAAAGAAGACATGAAACAGGAGTCTGCCTCACACATACTAAGTGACATAACAGTATCACCTCTCAAAAGTGACAATGCATGTATCCATTTTTATGTCTTTGGCATATTGTTGGCACGATTAATTATTCCACTGAGAAAATAGCCACACTATACAAGAGAAAGGAAGATAAATTAGATTCTCCAATCCCCCTTCTGCAAAGTATATGTGTAAATGAATACGCTCTCTGCCAGCCCAGCAAATAAAATTTGGTCCGTCCCTATTCCTCCGCAGTTTATAATCCAGGTGAGGGAAAGGCCAGGCTCATGAAATCAAAAATAATCATTAAAACGTTTGAAAACTGGGAAAACAATTCATCATAGCTACATGTGTGTGTGTGTGTTTTATCAGTATCGGGTAGGTATAGCTCTATTCAAAAATTTTTGTCTAATAATATACTCATTTTTTTTCCATTTCATGAAGACTTGACTTATTCTCAGATTGAAGTTACAGCTGGCTGTAAAGTGTTTTTCTGACAACTCTGGACTTGATCATTTCTGTCATTGTGGAAAGGAAGGAAATAAATCTCTTTTTGTTCCTCCTTCACTCAATGAGCAAAAATGTAACCGAGCTCCTATTATATGCATATAACATTGTTATAGGGCGGGGCAAAGAAATTTAAATCGTAATCTCTACTCTTTAAAAATTTATAGTATCTGGGGGCAATAAAGTAGGGGCACAATTTATTTAGCTACAATTCATGGCATTAAACTTTGTCCAAGAGCCATATATTCTAGAACGGTCCTTATCTGGAAGTGACTACAGAACTTGATTCTGGATGGCTGAGAGTTACAGATCTGGCAAGATGAAGAAAGAGGCCACAGATAGTGATTGAGCTTCTAGCAGCTTCTGTGTATCTCTTCCCTGTTGTTGCGCTTTTGCTTGTTTAGCTGCAGAAACAACTTTTGATTGGCTTTATATTTTCAGAGATTGGTTATCCAGAGATATCGCATTATAATAAAAACAAATCACAGAATTTTTAAGTTGGGAAAAAAACCTCTCGTGATCGCAATTTAACACTTATTTATTCAAAACATATATATTTACAAAGAAACTGAGATTTAGATAAAGCCAGAACTTGAAGCAACGTCTTGGTTTCTGGCTTCCACATTATTTTAATAAGGACAGGAGAACAGGTGATGGAGATGGAGGTCTCATCCCCACATACTTGGAGAATCAGACATTTTAGCTCTTTTGGAAGTCGTTAAAAAAAACCAAAAACACAATTAAAAATTGTTAAACGTTTTTATGTTTAAAAATTATTTATCATAAAATATAGCCATTTGTTTAGTAATGGTACTAAGAATGACTTGATACAGAAATGCTTAACTCTGAGAAAGCCTATGGGCCCAAACATTTTATTTTATTTTTTTAATGTACTTATTTTTATTGAAAAAAGTATAAGTTGATCAGTTATAGATCAGCATTGCTAGCAAGTTGGAAGGACACAGGTCATGTACAAAATGGGTAAGGCTTGAGGAACTCTTAAGTTTACTGTGTTTTCTGTACCCTTTCCTTGCACACAACACATATGCACACATACCTATATGGTAGCACTGAGTGGGTAGGTGCTTAGACCCCATAAAGAACTGGCTTGCAGGCTCTGAACAGATATTAGAGAACATGTCACATGCTGTGGAAAAGGAAATCTCTGGTTGGGTGTAAACATGGGAAAGTTGACCTGTTTAAGATTTTGACTCATATTAAGCAAATTTTAAGTTGTTTTACTTTCAGAATGCATTTGATAATCCCATTCAAAGGAGGCAGAAAGCTGACTGACATTTTGGGAAACACCCTTGTCAAACAAATAGAGGCAGCTTTCATACCTCTGGTTTGTAAGCACCATAATCTGGCAATTTGGCACTATTAACTACTAACGCCGGCTATGACTAGGAAGACGTCATTTTAAACCAGTTTCTGCCCAACCATAAGTGAATGGAAGTAAGATCCTTACTGCCGTATGAGTTTTGGGCACTCCTCACCTATACCTGATTCGGTTGGCCTAATGTTAGAAACTGAAATGTATCGGTGTCGATTTTTTGCCAAATGCTTCTAATGTTAATGCTGTTTGTGTTCAGTGAAAGCTTATAATTTATTTCTGTTTTATTTAGTAGAAGCTCAGAAATTTCTGTAATTGCAACTTATCCCTTTGAAAACAATTTCTTTTGGGGTTACTCATGGAATTTGCTGTAAGCACTTGTCTCAATGCATGATGATACAAAACATCTCATGTGACTTCACGCATCTCTGTGTTTATGTGTGGGGTAGATGTTTAAGTGCTTATGATTAACAGAGGAAGAGGTCATTTGTTTTTGAGACTGAGTAGTTAAAATTCAAGGTCATTTTGAGTTAAAGAATGCAATATTTAGGTCAGGAATGGACCAATGACCAAGCCTAAGCTTTAGGCTAAGGGTCAGCCTTGAGGGAACTTAAATCTGCTACTCCTTTCTCCTGAAATACCATTAATTCTTGCTCCGAGGGGCTGGTTCCCAGTTACACAAAAGAATATTTTAGGCAGAAACTTTATAAAACAGGAATTTGAGATAGACATTTCAATAACGGATGTGCGCTGGATGCTAATCTTGTATGGTCATTCACTTCCATTTTACAACATTGTTTTTCATTCTTTTTACCTACTCTTTTAATTCTGAGTGTTTAACAGAGATAGCCATTAAAGTATTTGAAAATTGTTTGTTCTCTGCCCAGCAAGCAATTCGTTGTTCTACTTGCTCAGTGATGTCAAAGAAAGGTAATCAACAGTTAGAAACCTCAGGAAGTTGTTAGAATTCCCAGCCCCAAAGGGACTTAACAAACCCTGGACAATTATTCTATTTAGAATGAAAATGGTTTTCATTGTGATATCACATTTCCCTCTGATCACTGAGCAATGCATTGGGAAGCCCATTATTTATTCACAATGTTTAAAAAATCGTGTACATCCTGTGCCCAAATTCCAATCTGCTTCATCAATCCATTTTGTCAAAAGTTTCTCAGATGGCATCCTTCATCCAGGCAAACAAACATACCCAGGATTTCCCCTTTAACTTTTCGGGAATTCATTTTTACACGTGCATCAATTTGACGGAAAAAACAGTTGTCGTCTTATTTCATTTGATACAGGTGATTGTGGTAAGCCTGCTCGCTTTCTTCATCTAGGAAGTGCAGCAATCTGAGTCAACTTCCTCCATCTCTGTTTTTATATTGTCCAGTGTGATGCTTCCTCATTGCACCAAAATAGAAATGGTTTGTTTTTGTACCAAACTTGGAGACTGGCTATGGATTATAGTGGGTTAGGATAAAGGAATTTTTTTTCCCCCAAAGAACATTCCACTTATCCCAGGGGAAAGAGATTGATGTCCTGGGCAAAAAATAAGAAGCGCAACGAAGGCTTTTCTGCTTAACTGAAATATCTCCTTCAGTCGTCAGAAGTGTCACTTACACTATCATTTTCTAATTTCATTCAATGTTTGAGAGATTTTGGTAGCAGAATAAATGTATGACTTTTGCAATTACAGGTCTTTGCATGGCATTGAGGAAGGAAGAAGTGAACTTCAGTTTGAGTCAATCGTGCAGTTTGCGTTGCAATTAAACATGAAAATCTATATGTTCTGTTCTTGCAACTGAGTGTATTTCACTTTACCATATCATACATGCCCGTAGATACGTGTTCCCCGGTCTGCAGGGTAGTGCCATTTTATATCTCTGGCTTGTTGAGTTTCTTCGAAAATATTATGTTCATGTGGGTAATGACATGCTCATTGTATTCTTTACCATAGAAATGAGAAAACGTGAAAAAGTGGGAAAATGACTCTCACCAGATCCAACTGCATGCAAGAATTTTGGAACCAGTTTTTTGCATTTATTTTGCATACTACTGTATGTCACCAAAACAGTATATGTCTGTGAGTTTTTATAATACCGTATAAAGCAAGATGAGAAACCTCCTCTTTCTTCCGAGAGAAATACTGCCACAGAAAGGTAGAAGATGAATATTTGTGGAACAGAAGAAGTCTGGTCAAAAAAATTTAGTCCATATTGCTTACCCTTAGTAATCAATATGACTACACGCTATCTGACCAGCCAGGAAGAGAATAAATATTGATCATGTGATAAACCATTTAGATGTCTGCATATGAACCCAAGCCATATAAAAGTAGCCAATTCAAGATAACGGTAGGAAGTCTCTGATTAGGCCACAAATAGAATTTAGATTTCCCAGTCTATGCTGATCATTTGATACTCTTCTATGATAAAAGCATCCTTCAAACTAAACTTCTCTACATTTGAACCATACGAATTCTTAAAACTATTGTACCTGTAATAATCTAAATGGTGCTAAGAGAATAGGTTTACGCCCCGGAGATGACTGAGATGATTTGTGCTTTATCTCAGTCCTACGTGTAATACGGATTTACTTCAGAGAAATATTTCTATAGTTATGTGACAAGTATATTTATCTGAGATAAGTATTTTCTCCAGATAAATGTGTATTTGGCAAAAAAGTTTAAGACAATTGGGATTCCAATTGAAGAGAACCATTGTTTTAAAGTACTAAAGCTTACTCACTTATCAGAGAACATAGTTATTTTCCATTCTAAAGATCTCAATACAAAGAAATATAGAAATGTCCATACAGGAAGTTTGATGGTGTTCACTCCTAGATTGCAAGGTTGTCTCAAGTTACGGTCATCAGAAAAAGTTCTTTTTACTCTGTGTGTGTGTGTGCCTGTGTGTATGTGTGTGTCTGCATTCTCCTTTGGATAATTAAATCTTTTATGAAGTGGATTTTTGTCATTGCAGTTTAAGTTGGTTTTTAAACACCAACCCCATCTTAGGTACTATAAGCTATCGCCATTCACTAAAATTTTTATAATATAACAATCCTTGTGTGTCCATTTACTACTAACTCAACAGCAACATTAGTTTAGCTTATGAATTAAATGTCTCCTACTGGAGAGCAAAAAAAATAATCTGTTTAGCTTCTGAATAACTTAAAGTCAGTAATACCTCCTGTTTTCAGGGCATAAGGGTAGCCCAGATAAGCTCCTTTCTCTGACGTGGCAAAATTTATCATTCATTTATGTTTAAATATGAGAACATAGATTCTGATACTGACGCATAACAGAAAATATGTGTTTTAAGTGTCTAACTGAACATACAAGCTTCTCATGCCAGTAGTGTGATTCGATTGCTTAGTAGTGAAGAGTTTAGCGTGGTCCTATATTTTTATAATTTTTGTCCATTTTAGTAGACTTCTGTTACTTACTGCCTATTTTGGGTGGGGATTGCTTTCCCGCTGTTCTTTAAGGCACTCTTGCACAGAGGAAAGAGCAGAGGGACAAGGAAATTTACTCGTTTATAACATGCCCCTGCTATGCTAAATGAGGTGTCCTCTCATTTGTGCCTCAAAAGAAGCACTTGTCTTAAGAGGAGGAAACTAAAACTCAAACCTGTGATATGACTTGGCCCCTGTCACACGGCTGCAGAGGAGCGAGGTGGTAATTCTCATACAGAAATATCTGACCCTCAAGTTTAAGCCCTGGGGATTTTGTAGCTTTGTGATCTATGAAATGTCATCCAAGACTTTTTGTGCCTTAATTCTCTGTCTTTAAAGTAGGGATGATAATACCTGTCATGGAGTACTAGTTATGAAGATCAAAGTAGTGTAGGCAGCTGTCTTCTCTTTAAATTGTTAGTATATCACTATACATGTATTAGTTAACTGTCTTATTATCAAAAATTTTTGATAGGGTAGATATTTACCTAAGGAGGTCATTGACTTTATAAGTTTGCTTGTTGCCATTATGTTATGTAATCACTGTATGTTGATGAATATCACTGTTTTCCTTAGGGTATGATGTTTAGCTAATTCAGCCGTACTAGGTCAAAAAGAACAGCATTGTAGAAGTAAGCAAGTATCATATAAAAAAATTGTTTAATGACTTAAATAGAAACATGGAGTTGTACAAGTTCTACCAAGTTATATTTTGGGGGAAAATGACATTCCCTTCAAATGGCCATCATTCATTCATTCATTCAGTCACTTGTTAAGCACCTGCCTTATTTCGGGCAATCTGCAGGGTACGTGTATGCGTGTGTTTATTAGGTTTATTTGGACTTCGAAGTGACAGTGTAATGTTGCAGTCATTATTCAGAAAAAGAGGCAGAATTTACTTTAATGAGATCTGTGATTGGGAGTGAATAGTTGAGTTCCTTATCCCATAATAGTTTGTTGTCCGATAGTTTAATACATGTGTGACTGTCCCTACTTCACAATTAAAGCATTAGTCTTTGGTCTTATTTTTCCATTTTATTAAGAGCACTGGTCACATGACCTTGAGCACATGACATTGGCCATGTAGCAGATCTCTGAGGGCAGGAAGACTGTTGTACATTTCTCTGAATCCTGTGCACATCCCACAACGGGGCTCTCCAGAGTTGGGAAATGGTAAATAATTGTTTGTGAAATGATTGAATGAATGCAGAAATCCGAGACCCTCCACTCAAGTGGTGTAGAATGTTTACTTGTTCTTTGATGCAGTCATTCATTCAGCAAGTTTTTACTGAAAGTGTACCTTGTAGGTGATACTATACACATGCGTTTCCGAGTTCTGGTCAGATATTCCCCCAATTTTTGTGACAACTCTAGGTATGTGTCCCCAATTCCCCTTCATCCCAAATATACCTGTCAAGGATTTTTTGGAAAATCACAAAAGAACTGTAAACTTTAGAGAAAAAGTTAAGAATAATATGGATGTATTTTAGATGGTCAGTATTCTAAACAGTAATTGTACTGGTAAGGACTTTTTTCCCCAAAAGTGGCGGAGAAAACACTTGGGCACACTGCCTACCCCTAGTGTCCTCAATGGTGTTTGCAGTTAACCATCAGAGAGTTGGTGGCTTACTGTTTTCAGTGGCTAACCTCCATTCCCAGTCCTTTCAGTGATAAAAAGGGACTCTGTCTAGCTACTGCTAGTTAGGTAAGTTGCCCAATTTTACGCTGATGAAACAAACAACAGACCAGGTCAGGGTCCCTTAAAAATTGGCTGCTATGATTAAGACTTCTTTTAAAATTATTATGAAACACATGAATTTATGCATATAGCTTCAGTTGTTTCTATACTTCTGTGCTAACGCCCCACGCATCACACTAAAAATTTATCATGGGTGATATTTCTGTCACAAAGAAAACTTCAAAGTCTGAGTTTGCAGAAAAGTCTCAGTTGACAGCCACCGAGTTGAGTTCTGTGATTGAAATATACTCCAAGGTCAGCAAACCAAAACTTGAACATCACGGGATGATAATACATTCAGTGTCTCATTGGTTATAATGCAAAGAGCACCTTTCAAAGGAGTATATCTTTATTAATCATTGCAAATTTGTACTTTTGAGATTTCAGACCCTTTTTCATTAGTTAATAAAGCCAGGAAGCTTAGTGCTCTAGTCCTATTTTAATTTTTTGAGTCCCAGGTGCTGATTTGTCAGGGTTTAAAAATCTCTTTCACCTTATCAGATTAAAAATATTTATTTATGCACATGTTAATATATTTAAAAGCAACGAGAGCTTCAATTTTTAAAATATTAATTGTGGCTCCTTAAAGTATGAAAATTTTATTTATACTTACATAATGTATAAAAAGGCATTTATACGTTAGCAAATATGCAAGAAAAGGCATTTAATGTAGGTGAAGCAGAATGGTTGTTTATCAAAATAGTTAAGAAACCTTTCTAGCAGTCCACCTATGAAAATTTAGAGAGGCTCTACAAACAGCCTTCTAAATAAGGGGTCTTTATAAGAAACAACAAAGGAACAATGACCAAAACTAAAAACCCAACTTATCTCCCTTTAAATTCCAGCCTCTTTTCTAAGCCATGGTTTTTACACACTGTCCTTTGGTAGGTGGGTACCTTGGCCTTATGTATGAAACACTGAGGGTGGTTTAAAGGTTACAAATGTGATCCTGTCAGATTGACAACTAACTGTTCTAATGAGGAAAAAATCCTCAAAGCATGAAATTTGAATGAAATGTGTGATTATAATTCAAGTACTGTTTACACAAACCTCTGGGGACCTTCCGAATAAATGCAGAGCAAGTGAGTTAGACAAACCTCTGGGCCTTCGCTGTACGTGTGCATGTGCAGTGTGTGTGTGTGTTTATTTTACAGTGTGAGGGAAACTTTCCACCATTAGCCAAGGCTTTGCTCTTCGGAACCGACACCACAATCCCGCCGTTGTAGGTTAATACTGTATGTGTTTTGTTACCACATTGAGTTGTAAGGAAGTAGGTGCTTTGAATTATTAAAGTTGATTCTTGAGAATAGATGTATGCTCGGGTGGCATTTGCTTCGGCATATGCAAATGATTTAGTTTCATTTGGGATCAATTCCCAGAGGCCCTCCTTTCCTGTGATGCTCTGAATTTGGCAAGCTCAAGTCAGCCCATCTCCTTTCCTCCCACCCCCTTCCTTTCTTTCCTCTTTTTTTTTTGTTCCTTTTCCCCCTCTTTTTGTTGGTTGATAATAATATTTTAAAAAATAAAGCCATAAGCAAATATATTCACTTGCTTGTTAGAAACCTTGTGATCTAGAAAGATCCTGTTGTTCAGTTGTGATCCATCCAGGTAAAAGGAAGGTTTTCGCTTTCTTAATCACTTAAAGTTTAGTCAAAATTTTAAGTTTAGTGAAAATGTGCAC